>NW_024870841.1:7085000-7677500 GCF_019054845.1 Dipodomys spectabilis | reverse complement strand
ATTAATTGTTGGGGATTTCAACACACCACTCTCCCCACTAGATAGATCAACTCGGCAAAAACTCAACAGAGAAACCCATAATCTAAACAGCTGCATAGATCAACTAGATTTAACAGACATCTAGACATCTACCGAACATTTCACCCAGCAGCATCAGAATACACATTTTTCTCAGCAGCACATGGAACATTTTCTAAAATAGCCCACATTTTGGACAACAAAGCAAACTTGTCTAAATTCAGAAACATTGAAGTTATACCTTGCATTCTCTCTGACCACAAGGGAATAAAATTAGAACTCAACACAAAAAGCCACCAAAGAAAGTACGGTATCACATGGAGGCTGAACAACACACTGCTGAATCATGAGTGGGTCATGGAAGAGATTAGAAAGGAAATTCAAATGTTCATGATATTCAACAAAAATTAGCACACAAATTACCAGCTCCTCTGGGACACAGGAAAAGCAGTACTCAGAGGCAAGTTTATAGCTCTGAGCTCCTACATCAACAAGTTGGAGAGATCTGAAACCAACAATTTAATGACACATCTGAACCTCCTTGAAAAAGAGCAGCAAGATAAACCCAAATACAGTAGACAGAAAGAAATAATTACAATTATATCAGAATTAAATGAATTAGAATCCAAAAGAACTATAGAAAGAATCAACAAAACAAAGATTTGGTTCTTCGAAAAAATTAACAAAATTGACAGACCCTTAGCAAATCTTATCAGAAAAAGAAGAGAACACACCGAAATAAATAAACTCAGAGATGAGAATGGAAACATCACCACGGAAACAACCAAGATTGAGAACATTATAAGAGAATAATTCTCAAAACTTTATGTTAATAAGTTTGAGAACTTGACAGAAATGGACCTTTTCCTAGAAAATATTGACATGCCAAAACTAAACCAAGATGAGTTAAACTATCTTAACAGGCCCATATCAAGCATTGAAATAGAAACAGCAATAAGAGATCTCCCAGCTAAGAAAAGTCCAGGACCAGATGGATTTACAGGGGAATTTTAAGAGGCCTTCAAAGCAGAGCTCACACCAATACTCCTCCAACTCTTCAATGAAATTGAAAGAGAAATTTCACTACAAAACACATGCAGTAAAGCCATCATACCTCTCATCCAAAAACCAGGCAGGGACTCATCAAAGAAAGAGAACTATAGACCCATTTCTTTGATGAACATTAAGGCAAAACTTCTCAACAAAATTTTGGCCAATCTACTTGAACAACTCATCCAAAAAATCATAAGCCACAATCAAACAGGATTCATTTCAGGTATGCAAAGCTGGTTCAATATCACAAATCAATTATTATTATTCATCACGTCAACAGAAGCAAGAATAAGAATCACATGATTATCTCAATAGTTGCAGAAAAATCATTCCACAATATCCAACACCACTTTATGATGGAGGTTTGGAAAAATTAGGAATCCATGCAACTTTCCTCAATACAATAAAGGCTGCATATGCCAAACCTACAGCCAGCATTATACTTAATGTTGAAAAACTGAAGCCATTTCTCTTAACTCAGGAACAAGGCAAGGATGTCCACTCTCTCCACTTCTCTTCAATCTAGTATTAGAATGCCTAGCTCCAGCAATAAGACAAGATACAGACATAAAGTGGATCCAAATAGGGAAAGAAGAAATAAACCTCTCCCTCTTTGCAGATGACATGCTCTTATATTTAAAGAATCCCATAGACTCCACCCAAATTACTCAAGCTGATTCAAAACTTTGGCAAAGTAGCAGGGCATAAGTCCCATGGTTTCCCTTATTTGCAATATCTAGTATAGGTATGAGTCAAGCGGAAAAAATCAGAGAATATGATGTTAGGAAAACGAACCCTCAAATATGTATTTTAATGTTTTTGTTTCATTCATACATGTGTTTCTAACGCATTTATAATATTATTTCTTTGTTGCTTTGTATGTCCCTCCCCCACAGTGTAACCCCCGCTTTCACTATATTTGATGTCAGTATAACATGTGGAGGAGACGGGGACAAACAAGTCGTTTAAGGATTCAGATGGACCTGTTGCAACAATGAGAAGTACAAAATGTCATGTCAAAACCAGCTTTACAATGTCGGTGGGGGGGAGGGAGGGGGGGTATAATTGGGTGGGGGGAGGGGGGAGGCTGGGAAGGGAGGTGAAGGGTAAACAAAGGAGGAGGCTGCAATGCTTGGTAAGAAATGTATGCATTTTCCTGCCCATGTAATTGTAACCCCTCTGTACAGTATGTTTTCAAATAAAATAAAATAAAATAAAATAAAATAATAAAAAAAAAGAATCCCATAGACTCCACCCAAATTACTCAAGCTGATTCAAAACTTTGGCAAAGTAGCAGGGCATAAAATTCACCCCCAAAAATGAATGCCTTTTCTGTATGTCAACAATGAGAAAAGTGTGGCTGAAACTAGGAAAGGAACTCCATTTGTAATAGCACCACAAAAAATAAAATACCTAGGAATTAATTTAACCAAAGAAGTGAAGGACCTCTATAACGAAAACTTTAAAATCTTGAAAAAGAAATCAAACAGAATTTAGAAAATGGGAAAACCTCCCATGCTCCTGGATTGGAAAGATTAACATCGTGAAAATTACAATACTTCCCAAGGCCCTCTACAAATTCAACGGTATACCTATCAAAATTCCAAAATTCATGCTTAAAGGAAATAGAAGAGGCAATCCAAATATTCATATGGAACAATAAAAGACAACGAATAGCAAAACCACTCCTCAACGGAACGAACACTGCTGGAGGAATTTCAATACCAAATTTCAAACTCTACTTTAAAGCCATAGTAATCAAAACAGCTTGGTATTGGCATAAGAACAGACCTCAGGACCAATGGAATAGAATTGAAAACCCAGAAATGAACCTTCAGACCGATAGCATCTAATCTTCGATAAGGGAGCTAAAAAAATAGAATGGAAGAATGACAACCTCTTCAGTAAATGGTGCTGGCAAAATTGGTTAACTACTTGTAAAAAACTAAAGCTAGATCCTTATATATCACCCTGCACCAGATCAATTCCAAATGAATCAAAGACCTCGAAGTAAAAGCAGACACTCTGAAAGCATTACTGGATGGAATAGGAGAAACCCTAGGTCTCCTTGGCTCAGGCCGAAATTTTCTGAAGAGAGACCAGGAAACACAACAAATCAAAGAAAGGTTGGACAAATGGGATTACATGAAGTTGCAGAGCTTCTGCATGGCAAAGGACATAGCTAACAAGATCAATAGAAAGCCGATGGATTGGGAGAAGATCTTCACTAGCCATACAACAGACAAGGGTCTCATATCTAAAATATACTTGGAACTCGAACAATTAAATCCCCTAACAACAAATCCTCAAAGAAACAACTACCCAAAAATAAGTGGGCTAAAGACTTAGAGACTTCTCTGAAAAAGAAAGAAGGATGGCCAATAGACACGTGAAGAAATGCTCAACATCCCTAGCCATAAAAGAAATGCAAATCAAAACAACATTGACATACCACCTCACTCCAGTTAGAATGGCAAAAATCAAGTACTCCAACAGCAAGAGAAGCTGGAGGGGTTGGGGACAGAAGGGAACCTTACTTCATTGTGGGTGGGAATGTAAACTTGTTCAACCACTGTGGAAAGCATTATGGAGGCTCCTCAAAAGACTCCATATAGAGCTCCCCTATGACCCAGCAATCCCACTTTTGGGCATTTACCCTAATGTTTACAAACAAGACCACACTAAAGCTACCAGCACAACTATGTTTATTGTAGCATTATTTACCATAGCTAAGATATGGAACCAACCCAGATGCCCCTCAGTAGATGAATGGATCAAGAAAATATGGTATATATACACAATGGAATTCTCTGCCTCCATCAGAAAGAATGACATTGCCCCATTTGTTAGAAAATGGAAAAACTTGGAAAAAATTATATTAAGTGAAGTAATCCAGGCCCAAAGAAACATAGGTCCCATGGTTTCCCTTATTTGCAATATCTAGTATATGTATGAGTCAAGCCGAAAAGTTCAATTAATGTGATGTTAGGAAAATGAACCCTTAGATATGTATTTTAATGTTTTTTTTTCTTTCATACATTTGTTTCTAACGCATTTATAAGATTATCTCTTTGTTGCTTTGTATGTCTATGCCCCACAGTATAACCCCTCCTTCACTCTATTTGATGTCATTATAACTTGTGGAGGAGATGGGGAAAAACAAGTCGTTTAACGATACAGGTGGACCTGTTGCAACAATGAGAAGAACAAGTTGTCACGTCGAAAACGAGCTTCACATCGTTGGTGGGGGGGAGGAGGATTGGGCGGAGGGGTTGGGGGAGGAGGCTGCGAAGGGATGTGAAGGGTAAACAAAGGAGGAGGCTGTAATGGTTGATAAGAAATGTACGCATTATCCTGCCCATGTAATTTTAACCCCTCTGAATAGTATGTTCACAAAAAAACCATAAAATTAAAGTAAAAACAAAATATAAAACATTAAGGATTTTAAAACTGTTTGATTGAGCCTACATGGAGAACTCACCCCAGAAGCACTATATTATTGCTTAGTTCAGGCCCTCTACCAAGTTCTCCTTATACACAAAAAAGTAGGAAAAAAGAGTAAGAAAGAGAGAGAGGGAGAGAGATGAAGAAACGAAAATATCATGAAGGAGGGAGGGAGGGAGAAAAGACAAAAACAATGTATCTCTGTTGATTATGTATTAAAAGGATATGATATAAAGAGTTCAGGTAGAAATGTCTTCCAGAAAATGTATGTTGTTATTGGGGAATATTTTTCTACTTTCAATTTTTTTTCAGACGTCATGAATAATATTCTTCTGTCTTCCCTCAATCATTATTTGCTTTTACTCTTTGTGACAGGAAGTTTCCATTTTAACTTTAATATCTCCATTTCCTTCCTAGTATCTTCCACTCATGTGTAGTCTTATTTTCCATGAGAGCCTCCTGAACTATCAAGGCTGCATCTTTGAAAAGATGAATTTTAGTTCAGTTTGTTTCTTTCTTTCTTCTTAACTTATATATTCCCCCACATTCTTATACTTGTATCTAGAACATGCTGGAAGGCACATCTGTGTTATTTGTAACTGTTTCATCAATTCCTACAAATTTTCCTATATGAAGTTTTCTCAGCTCAATCCTTGTGTCAAAGTAATTTAAAAAATATCTGCGATTTTTATCGTTTAATCTTCATAGTACAGTTATTTACAAGAAAAGCATCGCCAGTGATCAAATAAATTCCCATTAAAAATAAAATGACATCACAAAACATGTATGATAATTACTTCACATAATATAACAATGACCATGTTAAATGCAAGAAACAGACAAACTGGATGCTGGAAGGAATGTCAAATCAGAAACCCACTCCTGAAAATAGTTTGACAGGGTCCTAGAATATGAAATATGCAACCACAGTATACCACAGGAATTGAGGTCTTCAGGCTTTCTGGCATATAAATAAAATGTAACATTTAGCAAAAGGCCAAAACAGGTTTATAAACAGGTTTATATAGCATTATTTCCTCTAGACAAAGAAACGGAAATCAATTCAGCCTTTCTTCAGGTGAATAGGAAGTGAATTGTGCTACATTCCCTAATAACAGAACCAAAAAGCAACTCATGTTGCCTTAGGCATACAACTGAGAATAATCTATCATAGATTTGAAGACAATCCTAAAAACTTATTTACTGCATGACCTAGAAGTTGGAGAAAAGCTATTGATTTCCAGGATAAAATAAGTTTTAGATGGGACCAAGATAAGAAATGGGTTTAATTATAAAAGGGGAGCATGAGAGAGACTTATTTTTGGGAAAAATAAAATATCTGAAAATATAGAGTTGATACAAAATTATATAGGACTTAATATGTGCAAAAAATAAAACAACTGAAGTCTGCATAGGTACTTGTGAAATATTAATGTCCTCCTTCTGATATCATACTATGAACATTTAAAGAAACTCGAAAAAATATTCAAGGGATTTCTCTATGCTCTTCTGCTAACACCAGAAAAATTCAGAGTAACCTCAATAGAATTTAAGGATATTTAAAACAGATGTCAATATTGAATGTTTCATTGAAAAATATTCTGGGTCCAAGCTTGAGATGAAATATGCCTTCCTAATTAGAAGGCAGAGATTTAGAAGACTGGGATCCAGGGCCAGTTCTGACCCAAAATAGGGAGAAACTATAACAACAGAGAAAGCTAGATTTAGTGTAATTTCCTGTTATCTCACATTTGTGGAAGCCATAGGTAAGATATTATTAAGGGAGGCTTGACAAAAAAGTAAGACCTCATCAGAAAAGTAGTCTAAAGTATTCTGAGCCCTAGCAACTTCAAGCACCAGTAATGACAAAGGAAAGAAAGAAAGAAAGAAGGAAACAGTAAAGGAAAAGAAAGAATAGAAAAGGCAAACTATTTCCTCTACATTCTGGCAGATTCATGTCATAGGGTACAAGAGTTGATATTATTTTGTTTACTGTTTGAGGATTCTGGCCTCTCTAATATAAAAGCATTTATCCCAAGTAATATTTTTATTTATTCTCACTATTTATTAACTGATTATTTGGCTTTTTTTGGGATTGGACCCATGGCTTTGTACATATTAGATAATTCTACAACTAAGCTTCAACCCAGCTCTTGGTATAGTTTTGGAAATTGATAATGAATTCTTCAATAGTTAGCAATTCTACCTTTCATCATTTCTCTCCCACAATTTCCTCTAGGTATTTTAGTTCATGTTTTGAAAATTTTCCTCAATTACGTCTATTAAACTTAGAAGTTTGCTTTTGAATTTATATGGAATCTGCTTCTTTTCATTAACTCTTTTAAAATTATATGTTGATATATGTATTTTACATGTATAATTGATTCTTAGAGTTCATTGCAATAACTATGATTTTATATGGTCATATGCACATAGCTATTGAGCCATTGTGATCCTCTCCTAAGAATAGTTTCCCTTGTTCTCAACATGTGAATGCTTAAAGTTCTGTAGTTAATCATGTCCAATTGTATTTATTTTTATTTTACTAACTATTGGATTAAGTTGTAGATTTATGAGCATATTCTAGTTATTACAAATGAGGAAAACCATGGAGTATATATTTCTTTGGCTGAGCTTATTCAGTTAATATTTTTCTCAAGTGTTTCCACTTTCTCAGGAATGCGGGATTGCCATTCTTTCTGATGGAAGCACAGAATTCTACCCATAAAACAGAACTATAGACGCAGAAATGAATTCACTCCTATACGCATATAATTCTTGAAAAGGGAGCCAAAAACACAGGATGGAAGAAACAGCCTCTTCAAAAATTGTATTGGTGAAATTGGCTTTATGCAGAAAACTGGCATTAGAACCTTAAACATCCCCCTGCACCAGAAAAATCCAAATGGATCAAAGACCTTAATTTCAGCCTTGACAATATTACAGGAATTGTTAGGGGAAGCACGAGGGCTTCCCCTAACATGTTAAAACTTCCAAAAAACCTGAATCACAAAACTCAGAGTAAATCTGGATAAATGGGATTGCATCAAACCAAATCAATCAGTGTTTAGACTCTAAAAACATGGAGAAAAAAAAGTGATTGTGTAGCACAGATTTACTAGGGAGTAAACCTACACATGAGAGCCTCGGCCAATGCTAAACCTTTACTCGCTTTTATAACTAGGATATTTATAGTGGGTTTACATAAACATAAGAGTTTTCCGGCGGGTATTAGTAAGAAAATAACTGATAGTAAGACATAAATAACATGTGAAATGATTTGAAGCACGAGAAAGGAGAGATTAAGGCAGGGGGTGAAGCTCGAAGCCTTGCTAGGTGCCAGCTAAGGAAAGTATAGTTACACAAGGGAAGGGCAGTAAATCAGGCGTGTTTATCAACAAAAGTATTGGTCTGAAGCCTCAAAATAAGGACCTCTGTCTATGTGCACTGACGAGTCTCCAACATGACTTTTCATTTAAATTAGGAAGCACGGTTTGAGATTTTTGCAGTATGGGATGGTGCATAGTCACAGGCAATATCTGCTATATCAGCTAATTAAATCTACTCATTTATGTGTAACCTAATAGCCAGGTTTCAACAAAAACCAGTACAATGAGATTGTACAAATGAAACACTGACTTTTCCCTCTGATGAATGAAAATTCTGTGAAATAATTTATCTTTCATGTATTTACAAAACATTTCTCATGATCTTTTCGACTACTTTGGCTTGATTACTGATGTTCATAGTACTTTGCTTTGGGGGTTGGGTCCGATTGTGGGGCCTGAACTGCGACTGGGCCATGTCCCTCAGCTCTTCAGCTCAAGGCTAGAGCTCTACCCCTTTAACCACATCGCCACTTCTGGCTTTTTTCTTTCTGCTTATGTGGTGCTGAGAAATCGAACCCAGGGCCTCATGCATGCAAGGCAAGTGCTCTACCACTGAGCCACATTTGTGGGGCTTAAACTCAGTGTTTCATGGTCTCCTTAGATTATTTTGCTAATGAATGATGACACTCTATTCTTTGCGCCATATCCTCACATTCTTCAACTTGCGGGATAATTGGAGATGTTTTCACAATTTTGTCTGTTTAGGCTGACATTGAAACAAAATCTTCAAGTCTTAGCCTCCTGATTTTCTAGGATTCTACAAAAGAGGCCACTGACATCAAGCTTTGCGTTATTATGTAGTAGAAGAATGTGGAATTATATTTGTGTTAAGTATGTAATTTTCAAAAACAAGTTTGAATCAACTTGTTATAATGTAACTGTTACCAATTTTAACTGTTATACCAATTAATGTTTCACATTCCCACAGAAATATAATTGAAAACAAAAGGTATATTTGTTTTCTTAAAACATGTATTGGACCATGAATTTCTTTCACTCTACATTCATGTTTTATACCTTAATTAGCAGTCTTCAATGAATAAAATAAATATATTAATTTTATACCACAATAAGCATAGTGATTATAGTTAAGAATAGATATTTCAACACATCCAAAAGACAAGTTTTTTGAGCATTCTCCTAAAAATGTAATGTTACTTAAAGCAACTAATGGATATGATGTAGTTTGATCATTACACAACATATAAATGTATGGGACTACCACTAAATTCTTCATAACTATATAAAAAATAATTATGTAGCTAAGGGCCATTGGCTAATGCTTGTAAACTTAGCTACTATAGGGGCTCAGTTCTGGAAAGGCCTAGGCTAGAAAGTCCATGAGACTCTTATCTCCAATGAACCACCAAAAAACTGGCAGTGGCTTAAGTGGTAGAGCAGTAGCCTTGAGCTGAAAACCTGAGGGAAGCATCCAGTCGCAGATTTCAAGCCCCATGACTAAAAAAATAAAAATTAAACAATTAAAAATAAACTAATATTTTGACATGAATGTTAAAATATATATTCTAAAATAATTAAATCCTCACTAGATATACTAGTTTATACAAATATAGAGATGTGTTTTCCGATTTTAGTTGTCAGTGAATTGTGTAAATCAAACAACTCTCACTCAATTCATATTTATATGTTTATATGCCATAAGTATAATTGTTAAGTGATAGGCAGTGCTGTTTTAGGAATCTCCCTTCGCTTTCTAACATTAACACTTCTAAGCTAAAATTGATATACCCTCCAACCTTCACAGGGTTTTCATTCACAGTAGTCACTCATCTCATTGGAGTAGGAAAGTATAAGCCAAAATCATTGTTTGGAACAACTGTCACATTTTACATACTTTTCAATTCTTTTCAGATCTAAAACATTAAAGTCATCTTAACCATGCCAGTAATAGCAAAATGTCTTCTGAGCCTTTCAATCTCTTAAGAGATGAAACTTTTTAGTTATACATGTATTTTTCACCCTCGCTAACATCCTATTCCTTAGGATAATCTTTTTATTTAAGCCATTCCTGATTAGAAGACTGAAGCGAAGGCAATAATGAAAATAGCCAAGGAAATACTTGAAACCAATTAAAAAGCAATCACAGAACCACCTGATTTCACTGACAATATACGGTAAAATATTACCTTTTGATTATCATTTAAAGAACAACAACTAAACTTTAATTAGCAGTGAAGAAGTGAAAAGAAAATATTTGAAGAAAGTATGACTTTGAAAATTTTAACGTAAGCATACTATATCTATCTGGTTTTTCTAAGTAGTTGCCAACATAATAGGGGTACAACACCCAAAGGGAGGAAAGCACCTAAATCACAGCAGTAAAATTTTCTCTATAAAATAAATGTGAGGGTGTGACTCTTTCAAAGATCAGGCTTACAAAGAGGAAATATGTATTTGCTTTAATGTAAACAACAAAATATAAAAATCATTTATTAATGTTTTACATATCTTGACTAGGATTTCTCATGTTGGAGAAGAGGCAAGATATGAAGAAGTTCAGTATTATTTTTACTATTTCCCAATATCTTTCTTATTTATCAGCTATAGCAACAGAAGTAGTCTT
Organism: Dipodomys spectabilis; assembly: GCF_019054845.1. Lineage (NCBI taxonomy): Eukaryota > Metazoa > Chordata > Mammalia > Rodentia > Heteromyidae > Dipodomys > Dipodomys spectabilis. Next base: position 7,667,012 of record NW_024870841.1, on the reverse strand, counting down.
GGTTACTCTTAGTGTCATGCTTGTTTACATCTAGAAACATTATTTGTTGCTGGAGTACAGGGTAAAAATACTTGCATATAAATAAAGAGTCATTTCCTTAGGAAGGCAAGTTGTGGTGTAAAGAAATCTAAAAAATAAAAGAGAACATACTGGAAACTATTTTCTAGCAATATCAGTCTGTAGGTGTAGATTTTGTTTCCCATTGTTTCAGGGGGCCTATTTTTGTTATCTACCTTTTCTCCATCTAGTGATCCTATAATATCTAATAACATCTTGGAATTGTTGTATCTTTAGTAGATTCTCTCATTTCTGTTGGAAGGGCCGGAAGGATAAAAAATTGAATTTCTGTTTTGGTTTTACCTTTTTTATATTATTTTAGGAACTGTCACTCAAAATGATATATAATATCAGCAGACAGATTTCATTTCCATATTCCTACCCTAGTCTTTGGTACTTAGTGATCCCCAAATGTGAAAATAAAGATAGGGAGCTGCTTATTTAGATATTCTTTAGAATTTCAAGAATTCATTAATGCAAACCTCTTAGTATGTACATCATACATGTGAACAAAACTGGTGGCAATTTTTACTTATTCTCAGAAACTTAGATATGTGGTGTCCCTGTAGTTGCATCAGGAAAACTGTGTAGTTGAGTTTAGTTTAATAAAGCAAGACTGCTGTAAAAAATTTCTTCTAGTTTAATGGATTGCATTATCCCTATTTATAATTTTACAGTTCTAAAGGACAGATAGCTAAAAGAAGTCTCACTAGATTAAAATCTAGCCACAAACAGAGCTGAAATATTTTCAGATGATTCTAGGGGAAAAGCCACTTACTTTTTTTTCTTTTTTTTTTTTAATTGTGAGAATATCATTCAGAGGAGTGACCATTACATGGGCAAGATAATGAGGAGATTTCTTATCAAGCATTGTTGCCTCCTCTTTGTTTCCCCTTTCAATTCCTTTCCATACTCTCCCTACGTCCCCACACTCGGTCCTACCCCCGACACCAAAGTTGTAGTTGATATTGGTATAATTTGTGGAGGGAAAGGGCAAAAACAAATCACTTAACTAGGAATACAGGTGGACCGATTGCAACAATGACATGTACAAGTCATAATGTCGAAAAATACACTTTACAAGGCGTTTACTTTCTGATCCACTTTCCAGAAATTTCACAATATGGTTGTTGTCTTTTCCTTTATTTTCGATTTCACAATCTGGTTGTTCTCTTTTCCTTCATTTTCTAATGTATCATCTTTACAACTTTCTGATGTTTAGGCCCCAATAATTACCCTTACCAACTAAACTTGGGACATTTAAGTACCGATTTGAGTATGGTTCCTCCATGTGATAATTATTCAAATTTACATTCCTTTGGTAAGTAAATGTGATTATTTTACTGATAACCCAAATCTACATTTGAGGGATTACATATTTGGGGATAATAGATGTTTTAGGAAGGTATTTTTCTGCCTACCACAATGAATGTATAGCATTCTTTCTACTATGTCCTGTTATACTTCCATTAGATTGGAACAACGTACTTCTTCAATGAAATCTAACTAAAAAAATTAAAATTATTCCCTGAAAATAATACTGATTAAAACATAGTCACCTCCTAGAAACTTTAAATATCAGAGAGCAGCTCCTGAAACAATTCTGGCACTGGCACTTTTTATACACTGTTTATTTTTTTTTAATTTAATTTAATTTTATTTGTGAACATACTGTACAGAGGGGTTGCAATTACATGGGCAGGATAATGCGTACATTTCTTACCAAGCATTGCAGCCTCCTCCTTTGGTTTACCCTTCACATCCCTTCCCAGCCTCCCCACTCCCCCCTAATCCCAATCCTTCTCCTTCCCCCCCACCCCCCGCACCAACGTTGTAAAGCTCGTTTTCGACATGAAAACTTGTACTTCTCATTGTTGCAACAGGTCCACCTGTATCCTTAAACAACTGTTTTTTCCCCATCTCCTCCACAAGTTATACTGACATCAAATATAGTGCAAGCAGGGGTTATACTGTGGGGGAGGGACATACAAAGCAACAAAGAGATAATCTTATAAATGCGTTAGTAACACATGCATGAAAGAAAAAAACATTAAAATACATATCTAAGGTTTCATTTTCCTGACATCACATTATCTGACCTTTTCCGCTTGACTCACTGTTTAAAAGGTTGCTCTTTTCAAGAGCATTCGACTGCTATTTTTGGTAATAAGGTTTATATTTATTTGACTGCTATTTTTAAAGAATGCATCACCCAATGCTTATTCTCTTTTTCTACCGTTCTTGTGCCTAATCTATTTCTCACAGAAACACAATCATTTGAATTATTTGAATTGCTTATTGAAGTTGAATCAGTATGGAGAGGAAAAGAAAAAATATGTCTCTTTGCATATGTCCCGTTCAAAATGTACCTACAAGCTATTTATCTTAAAATCATCTATCTTTCATTATGTTTAGATTCTGAAAAATTTAGCCTCTCCACACAAAATGTATTGCAACATTATTTCAGGTCCCTCAAAAACAAACAAAAAATTCCTATTTATTCCTTTTAAAAACTTAGCCAAAGCAAATGGTTTATTAGATATTTAGAGTCATGTTGAAACACTATGGTGGAAACCAGAGAAGGAAAGAAAATCATGTTTTTTTTCTTCTATGAGCCAATGTCATTTATTTAAGCGATTTCTGAAAGAATGAAATTCTTGCATGGATGCCTTTTGCTTAATATCCACAATGAGTCATTCATCCTTTATTAATAGGAGATTTTAGAGAAAGGATGAAAATTCGTATTAGAAAAAGTAGAACGTGAATATGAAGGAGAAATGTAGACATTTTGTTTCTCAATCACAATGTCTGGATAATGATTGTGGATATTAGATATCACGCTCAAGAGTGATTAAACTAATCTATAGAAAAGATAACCCCACATGCAAGTGACCACATGGAGAATGCTTAATGATAGAAAAAATATAATAGCACCAATCACGAAATGTTATCTATTTGTTTACTTCTTGTTTGGAATTTGCCAAATCTGGTGTTCTATATTCAATTCTTATGAAGGTATACAAGGATGGTATGAAACTAACATGGTAATATTATGTTCTAATATTAACTTAGTTTTTGCTGTGTTATATGAGGCTGCATTTGAGATTTGCCTTTATTTCATGTTTTAGTCTTCCAGAATATAATTAGAAGGAAGACTCCCTCTGGAAATGTGCTACTTTTATTTATTTATTTATTTTTGTTTTGGGTCCGGTCGTGGGCCTGAACTATGAGCCTGGGCGCTGCCCCTCAGCTCTACAGCTCAAGGGTAGCACACTACCATTTGACCCACAAAATATGCTACTTTTATAAATATGGGAAAACAGTCATCTGTTAGGAACAGACAAGGGGAAAAAATCTTCCTCTAGAAATAGTTTTTCAGTGCTTGCTTCTGGTTCAATTTTTTAAGATGAAGTAAGTCACATGACCTATTTTGACATTCCAGTTTAGAGGGAAATCTCACTTACAGGAAGCTGATGTAGGTCATACAGTTATTTGCAAGAATATGTAACACTTGAGAAAAAGAGATAAAAGAAGAGTATTATAATACAATCAACAATACTTTCCATCACATGTCTCTGCAGGAAGGAAGCTATTATGTACCTTTATTTATAGAGGAGGCTACAATCCTTGATAAGAAATGTACTCACTATCTTGCTCATGTAATTGTAATCCCTCTGTACAGTATTTTCACAATAACAAAAAATAGTAAGGGGAGAGATTGGTGAAAGGAGTGACATCAATAAAGATGCCTTGTTTTCATAAAAAAACCGTTAGAATTTCAAATCATGTTTTCATGACTTGAATGTTACCGGAATTAGAGAATATTGTGATACTGACTTCGTAAAATCTCAAAGAAAACGAGCAATCTTTTCAATACTAGAAGAAGTTTATACTTTGTAATGTAGTATCTTTTCTTTTTATATAAATATATTTTGTTAACTATATGTGACTATCCACAAGAATAAATTTCTACATTTATCTGCGTCTTGTGCAGAGAGCATAGTCAATTAGATAAAAATGGGAGTTAATAAGTAGCACTTTTTAAAATGCGAAATAAGTGGAGAGTAAGCTAATACCCATATTTTTCCACTATCGCCTTCTACCTCCTCCTCCTTCCTTCCAAGGAAACATTCTCAACCTTAAAAAAAACTTAGGTATTTGGCTCTTGGCCTTAAAAGTGGAAGCAGAATGGTATGGATGTTGGAGCTGACTGTTTATGCTGTTTTACATAATAATGCTCCATGTAACAGTTCTATGAGTCCTGCAGGTGATATGACATTAAGGTCAGCCTTACTGGACTTAGTATAGTGTTCTACTTCCTTTTCAGCACCTGGCCAAAATTGTGATACCATGTAATGGAATAAAAATGTAATACTATCTTAAGAAAGTCATTTAGGACTAAGGAAATGTGGCTTTGTGGTACAGTGATTGCCTAGCATGCCAGGAACCCTGAAATAAATTCCTCAGTACCACATAAACAGAAAAAGAAACACTGGAAGTGGTGCTGTGGCTCAAGTGGTAGATTGCTAGCCTTGAGGGGGGACAAAAGCCTTGAATTCAAACCCCAGGACTGGCAGAAAAAGGTTATTTAATTAGTAAATGCAAAATAAAGAACTCATACTTGGAATATATAATTGCTCCAACCATACTGATACCTGACAAGAGTTCCTAATTCATGTGCTTACCTATATTAGGATACTGTGTTGAAAAAAAAGTATTGTTCATTAGGTCATGGCAATTAATGCCAGGAATGTGCTTAGATAATAGGTGAAGATTAATCCTAGAAATCCAAAGATTCCATGTTTTTGAATGGTCACTTCTAATTACAGTGAAAAGGTTAATCCCAGTGAGATTTAGAAATCTTTTTGTTCAGGCACAGCACCAAAAACGCAGAGGGTAGTTAATAGTTATGACAAAAGAGAATGAATAATTCCAGCTGGATGGTATAAATGATAGTAAGTAAGGTATACTAGAAACTGTTCCATGGTGCCATTTTTGGATATTGAAGCATTAGTGTTATTTATCTAGGCTTAGCCCTCATTGCTTTTGGCATTCTAAATTTCTTACGCTAGATCTTAACCTCTGTGTACCAAGTTATATCTCCTTCTATGCTGATCTTTCATACCCGGTCTCCTTATCTTTCTAAAAATCTCAGTCTTTCTCTATTTTTCTATGAACATTTTTTGATATGAAGTCCACCTATGTAGTAGGCAGAGGATGATAATATAAGGGTCTCATAGCTAATCAGTCATTAAGGTAACACCGAAAAAGAGGACATATTTATTGCTATTTTAATTATTCTGAATAGATGCAATGTCATTATTTGATTCAAATTTCCATGATTTGTTTACATAGTGTCATTAAGTGCACACAAATCCAAATATGAGGTAGGTGCCAGTGACTCATGTCTGTAATCCTAACTAATCAGGAGTGTGAGACCAGAGGATTGAGGTTCAAATTCCCCCTGGGATGGAAAGTCCATGAGAATCTTATCTTCACTTAGGTAAGCACCAGAAAACTGGAAGCAGTGAGGCACATAAAGTGATAGAGCAATCATCTTGAGCTGAAGATTTGAGGGATAATGCTCAGGACCAGAGTTCAAACCGTAAGACCAAAAATTTAAAAAAGAAAATATGACTTTGGGTATCCCCAAGAGAAACTATGATGTCAATAGTAATCTCCCAAAGCAGAAAAAAATAATTTAGTTCAACTACTTTTGCTGAGTTAAAGCTATGGCTTCTTTGCTGGACATATTCTCTTTCTAAAATTGTCAAATATAGCTTTATAATAAATTTCTACTAATATTTCTCAGTTCAAAATAGAACTTTTGATACAATTGGTGTCACTTGTCTTAGTTATTATCTCATTTGACAGCCAACTCAGGATGGAGAGACTGTCAAACTCATACTTGTAATTAATACCAAAAAACCTTAAGTGGAGTTGTTGCTCAAGCAGTAGAGTACTAACTTTGGGGGCAGGAGGACAGAGAAGTCAACTATTCTGGGACAGGGTCCAGAGTCTGAGTTTAAGCCCCAGAATTAGCACAAACTAAACAATCAAACAAAAACAAAAACAAAAACCCAAAAGATATATCTTTGTGACCCTACTTAAAGCAGCACTTGTCTGAGCAGAGTCTCCATTTGCTAATTATATTCACTGGATCCTGCTTTTTTGGAATCCTTGTTGCTTTGGAGAACCCAGGGCCAGACTATAGGAATTAATAACTGAATCCTGCCACAAGAGAATCATTTCAGGAGTGAAATATCCACCCAAAGGCACTTTCAAACCTCCATGTTTTTGTTTTTCTGCAGTAGAACACTTTCAAAACAAACTTATTTCCTTTTTTTCGATGTTGGCATTCAATTTGCATAAAGTTTCCTTTTGTAATACTCTCAACTAGAAGTTTACAGACAAGTTTTATATGAGTAATGAACACACTCGAACAATCAGGAACAAAGTTTCCTTTAATCCTTTGATTCTTTTCTTGTACAGTAGAAAGGAGAGCACAAATGACCTTGAACTTTGTCATCTACTGTGTTCAATTCCTCTCCTTGATCAGTTTCCACTTCTAGTAACAGTTTCTTCCAGCTACTTCCAATAAAAATCTATGGTGCTGCTCTTTTAAAGGTGTTAATATACAATGAATGTTTTCCTGCTTCACTGAAATAGCTCAATATCTTTGGACATGAGATAAAATGTGTTTCAGAGACAACTTAATAAAGAGAAAATATGAAATTTAAATGGCTTATAAAAACATTAATCAGGAATACATTGACTTCAAATTTTGTAAGTGCTCTGTAAAGGCAATTTTAAGTAGGAAGAAGATTCTCAGAAAATTGTGTGTGTGTGTGTGTGTGTGTGTGTGTGTGTGTGTGTGTGTTGTGCATTATTTCCCCAGTGTACATGAGTTAACATTAGGGAAACAAGAGGAATAAAAGAAAGAGAAGTACTGTCGTTAAATATAAGGGTTCAATACTATAGAAGGCTCTAAAAATAAGACAACATTGAAACAGTAAAGTCAAGGCCAGTATGTTATTCTACAGGAGTGATGTAGAGAAAGCATTACTAAGTGGAACATGAAGGATGAAGCCACCCTCTTTCATCTCCTGGCTCTAAATCATGGTTGCTAATCACACAAATTGTTAAAAAGTAGGAAGGAAGAATAATTCTGGTTCCAAAGAAAGTCAGATATAAGAGCATGAACTTAACTGGAAAAATGCCATATTGAGAAAGCTGGGATTATACTAGCAATGAGTTGGTGGCAAAGATCACATTTCCTTTTCTTTTCTTTTGTTGGTTCTGGGGCCTGAAGTCGGGCTTATATGTTTTCCCTCAGCACTGCAGCTCAATGCCAAAGTCCTACCATTTGAGCCACAGTGCCACTTTTAGGTTTCCTTGTGATTAATTGGAGATAACAGTCTCATTCATCTGGGGACCAGTGGTTCACGCCTTTAATCCTAGCTACTTAGGAGGCTGAGAAGTGGGGATCTTGGTCCAAAGCCTGACCGAGCAGGAAAATCTGTGAAACTCTTATATCCAATAAACCACTTAGAAAACCGGAAGTAGCACTGAGGCTCAAGTGGTAGAGTGAGGCCTCAAGCTGAAGAGCTGAGGGGCAGTGCCCAAGCCCAGAGTTCAAGCCACAAGACTGACCAAGGGAAAACAAATAGAAAAACAAAAATAAAAAAAAAAAAAAAAAGAAGTCTCAAGGACTTTTCTAACCGAGATGGCTTTGAACTCCAATTCTCAAAACTCAGTCTTTTGCATAGATAGGATTACAAGCATGAGCCACTAACACCTGGTTTAAGGTCTCATTTTGAACAGTGTACATTCAGGATATGTAATGTGTATGAACATCTTTATTTGTATGAATTCTGGGGTTTAAAATTAGGGGCTACAACTTACACTTCACACTCACAGTGTAAAAATTGATACTCCTGGAAAAATTAAATCTAAGTATGTATAGGGGTATGGGAAATGCAGTTTGCAGGCAGCGTTTGCAGAAAAGTGTTTGAGACACTACCTATAATTAACCAGTCAAAAGCTGCTTTGGAAGAATGGCTCAAGTGATGGAATACTAGTCATGAGCACGATTGCTTAATAAGAGATTGAGGCTTTTGCTTACATAATACAAACCTACACATACACACAGAGGGACCTGATATGTGCAAACACACATACACAAATGATACAACTCAGAATGTGTAGAAAAGTTAGAGCAAAGCAGGAAATATGTCCTGACTAAGACTGGAATCAATTGATAATTTTTAATACTAGAAAGTCCTCATGTGAACTGTCCTCCAAAAAGTTTGAGAATATTACATAGGTAGGGAGCAGAGATAGTCAAAAATTTAAGTAATGGTTATTAAAGGAATCAGATCCATGGATGAATCAATCACAGGCCACTGCTAGTACATCTGAAAATATTCATTTGCTGTGTCCAATGTTAGAATATCTTTGAAAATAATACATACAGCCTAAACAGTCATTCTAGTGGATAAGATCATAGGAAAAGTTCAGAATTGCTATTCTGTATCTAGATTAAATAACAACAACAAACTATGGCAGGGCAATGTAATACAAGCCTGGAATTCTAGAAGTCAGTCTGAGACAGGAGACTAGAGATTGGAATTACATAGTGATACCTTCCCTGTAAAAGGTAGTATAATTTTGTCTCAATAAAAGAAACCAAACAACAAGAAAGGGATACAGAGTTGGAAGTTCGGGTTAATTTTGTCATAATGTTTTGGGAAGTCAAGTTTCCTATTGAAATGCAGTTCATATGTAATCCTCATTTGTGTTTCAAATGCTCTCTTCATTAGCGAATATTTGTAGATGTAATATCGCTCATGGTTACCAACCAAATTGGGAAAACCTAAGCACCCTTCTGTTGTACTTAATTAAATGATGGATTACAGAAGCTGAAGCCTGGAGAAATAGCAAATTTCATCTAATATAGGACTTTGTAGACCTTCCTAAATTAGAATATAGATTTAAATAAATATTGGGTTTTGTTTGTAATTGGGTATTATATAGGACACTACAAAATTCTTTTTAAGTAGCATATTTAATTTACAAATTCAAAAATGATTCGGGCATGCTGTTTGTCTAGAATATTCTTTCAAGAGAGGAGAAATTAGAACTCAGTTAATAGATAATTTAAATAGTTCATGTAAGAATTGATAATGTAAAGAATCTAGACAGAGTTTCAAATACGTGGATATTAATTTATAAATTTAGAAAAAGAGTAATATTTCAGGGATTGCATGAAGGGAGTATTTGTGTGAAATCGTGGTTCTTCTACAAATATGTAACACAGGAAGAAATTTCCTTAATTACATGACGCTATATACAATAAGAAAAATGCTAGGTATGGGGTTGTTTTTATTTTTGTTCTGGTGTTTTGTTTGGTCCTAAGGCTGCAGTTCAGCCTGGACGTTGTCCTTGAGTTTTTTTGTGCTAATTCTAATGATCTACCACTGGAATGGCAGTGGACTTTGGTCTAGCTTTTCCTGAGCAGTTATTGGAGATAAGAGACTCAGAAAACTTCCTTCCTGGGTGGGCTTTGAGCCATAATCTTCAGATCTTAGTCCCCTGAATATCTAAGATATTTAAAACTATAAATATAAATAATATTTTGCAATTGTTCTCATCTCAAGAATACCACAGGGGAAAAATGATGCAGCAAAGTTAGTGCAGTATTTTTTCCATAATTGGACGGTCATCACATTAGCAGAGGTGTAGTATTTTTTAACAATAGTGATAAACTAGTATTGATGTGAATTAAGGGAATATACAGGTGCAGCTTACAAGTTGGAAATTGTTGAGCTAAAATGAGATCATGGCATAAAAGCTTGGGATTGATTTTCATAGATATAATAGTTTATTCTTTCACTAGCCATACAAGGGACAAGGATCTTATATCTAAAATATACCTGTAACTCAAAAAATTAAATCGCCCAACAACAAATCCTCAAAGAAACAACTGCCCAATAAATAAGCGGGCTAAAGACTTAAAGAGAAACTTCTCTGAAGAGGAAAGAAGGATGGCCAATAGACATATGAAGAAATGCTCACCTCTCTAACTATAAAAGAAATTCAAATCAAAACAACATTGAGATATCACCTCACCCCAGTAAGAATGTCTATAATTAAGAAATCTAATAACAACAGATGCTAGTGGGGATGTGGACAGAAGGGAAGCATAATGTATTGTTGGTGGGAATGTAAACTTGTTCAACCACTTTGGAAAATAGTAAGGAGGTTCCTCAAAAATCTCCAGATATAGCTACCCTATAACCCAGCAATCCCACTTGTGGGCATTTACCCAAAAGATCACAAACAAGACCATTCTAAAGCTCCCAGCACAACTATGTTTACTATAGTATTATATACCATAGCTAAGACATGGAAACAACCCAGATGCCCCTCAGTAGGTGAATGGATCAAGAAAATATGGTATATATACAAAATGGAATTCTAAGCCTCCATCAGAAAGAATGGCATTACCACATTTGTTAGAAAATGGAAAGACTTGGAAAAAGTTATATTAAGAGAAATGAGCCAGGCCCAAAGTAAGATAGGTCTCATGGTTTCCCTTATTTGCAATTACCAGTGTATGTCTGAGTCAATCAGAAAAGGTCAGATAAGTTGATGTTAGGGAAATGAACCCCAAAATAAGTATTCAATCTTTTTTGTCTCTAACATGTTTTTAAGATTATTTCTTTGTTGCTTTATATGTCCCTTCCCCATTGTATAACCCATGCTTTCACTTTATTTGATGGTGGCATAATTTGTGGAGGGGAAGGGAAAAACAACTCGTTTACATAGGGATACTGGTGGACCTATTGCAACAATGAAATGTACAAGTCGTTATTTCCAAAAACAAACTTTACAACTTTGGTGGTGGGGATGATCGAGGAGGGTGGCAGGGGCAGGGATAATCGGAAGGGATGGGAAGGAGAAAGAAAGGAGGAGGCAACAATGCTGGATAAGAAATGTACTCATTATGTTTCCCATGTAATTGTATCTCCTATGTATGGTAGTTTCACAATTTAAAGAAAGATAAATAATAGCTTATTCTAATGAACAAGAGCTTACTCTTGAGGAATTATTGCATATGGTTCAGAGTTTTATCCTCTACGAGAATGTGGCTATTTTTCCATTGAATTCTCAATATGTAACACCTGATGGGAACAGCATCTATTGCAGAATTACATAACATGCAAACAGGTGGTGTTTTGTACCTTTCTGGTATGAAATGTGGAGAATTTGAAAGTAAGTAGTTAGTAGTTAAAGGAATTTTGAAGAAAACATATATTCTGCCCTCTTAACAACTTACCTACTTTTTAAAGTTATGAATTTCTAAAGAATTAAACTGTTTTCTGGTTTACAATGAGACAATACTAAAATAATCATTTTTTTCAAAATAATGTCAAATATGAAAATATTGTATAGTTTGATAAATTCAAGTTGAGCCTGTGATAAAGAAGGGGTGATTAATTCAAATTACATGGCAAATAGTATTAATTTTTAATAGGTAATACAATTAGAATAATATTTATTAATCCAATAGATTGAAATTATATTTTATGTACACAATTTTTTAACTTTAATTTTATTGTCAAGGTGATGTACAGAGGGGTTACAGTAAGAAATTTTGTGAATACATAACTTTTTAAATTTGTTACCCCATCATCATTTTTCACACTTTTCCTTCACCCTAAGACCCCTCAGAATTTCTACAGAAAATTTCCAACATATTGTCTTCAGAATATTGTTATTGCATTGCTTTCCCCTTTTTCCTTTTCTCACCATTTTGTTGTTCTTCTTCCCTTCTCTAATTAAGATCAATGTACATCCCATACACAGTGCACCAAAATCAAATACTGCAGAGGATAAAGCAAAGGGGGAATGCACACACACACACAAACACATACACACAAACACACACACACACACACACACACACACACACGCAATCACCTATTACATAAAAAACAACTGCAAAGAAAAACCTCGGTTAACCTATATTGGAGTTCATTTTGCTCAGAATTATCTTATCGAATCATATATACATAGGTATGGAGCCATTCAGCTCATCTGACAGACTCTCTTAAACATTTCTTAATTAATATAAATAAGGAAAACCATGCAATCTGTTTCTTTGTGTCTTGCTTGTTTTATTCAATGGGATATTTCCATGTCTTTCCATTTCCTTATGAATGGTGCGATATCATTCTTTCTGATGGAAGCATAGAATTACACTGTGAATATATATACCACATTTTCAAGATTCATCCATTGAGAGGCAGATGAGTTTTAAAGATGGTTCCGTGAAAGTATCACTTAGGAACATTCAAAAATTCCAGATGCCAATTTCACAGACATTCTAAAAACATGATTTCTAAGTAAGATAGGATTATGTGTTGGTAGAAGCATTGAGATATCTGAACAATTCTAATGTATATGTTGCACTGAATTACACAAGAAGATATCAAATATAAAATAGGATAAAAATTGAAGTGATAAAATAGTCACTTAAGAAAGATATAGGAGCCTGCCAAAAGGGTAAATTTCATATAATATTGAAGAATTTAGAAATGAAAGCTCAACTATGTCTCTTTAAAAAAATCATGAATATGAAAGGGCAAAAGATGGGAAGGAGCAGAAAATAACGGATAGCAGATAATTTTCCCTAATTAGAGTATAAAAAACAAACGAATATAATTTATAGCTTCCAGGTTAAAAATAGACCAATATAATATATTCCCCTTAATTTAGGTACATGTGAAATATTTTCTTGGTTTTCCCAAAATAAATGAATACATATAAATAAAATAAATGAAGACATAAAAATATTTTTTTTTCCAAATCTTTCCCTTTCCTAACGAATGGAGCAATGTCATAGAAGTCATTAGAATTCCATTGTGTATATATAGCACATTTTCTTGATCCAATCATCTACTGAGGGGCATCTGGGTTGGTTCCATATCTTAGCTATGGTAAATAAAGCTGAAATAAATATAGTTGTGCTGGTAGATTTAGTGTGGTCTTGTTTGTGAACATTTGGATAAATATCCAAAAGGGGGATTGCTGCATGATAGGGGAGATCTCTGTGTCTTTTGAGGAAACTCCATACTGCTTTCCAAAGTGGTTGAACAAGTTTACAATCCCACCAACAATGCAGTAAAGTTCCGTTCTCTCCACATCCCTTCCAGCCGCTGTTATGCTTAGAGTTCTTGATTTTAGCCATTCTAACTGGTTTCTGTGATTTGCATTTCTTTTATGGCTAGAGAGGTTGAGCATTTCTTCATGTGTCTATTGGCCATTCATCTTTCCTCTTCAGAGAAGTTTCTCTTTAAGTCTTTAGACCACTTATTTATTGGGCAATTTCTTTGAAGATTTGTAGTTGGGGGGTTTTAATTTTTTGGGTTGCAGGTATATTTTAGATATGAGATCCTTGTTTGTTGTAAGGCTAGTGAAGATCTTTTCCAAATCCGTGGGCTTTCTATTGATCTTGTAAGCTATGTCCTTTGCCATGCAGAAACTCTGTAATTTCATGCAATCCCATTTGGCCAACCTTGCTTTGATTTGCTGTGTTTCTGTTTCACTCTTAAGAAATTTTCAGCCTTTGCCAAGGATACCTAGGGTTTCCCCTCTTCCATTCTGTAATGCTTTCAGAGTGTCTGTTTGACTCCGAGGTCTTTGATCCATTTCGATTTGATTCTGGTGCAGGGTGATATATAAGGATCTAGCTTTAGTTTTTACAAGTAGTTAACCAATTTTGCCAGCACAATTTACTGAAGAGGCTGTCTTTCTGATATTCTGGGTTTTTTAGGTCCCTTATCGAAGACTAGTTGGCTATAGGTTTGTAGGTTCATTTCTTCGCTTTCAAGAATATTCCATTGGTCCTAAGGTCTATTCTTGTGCCAGTAATAAGCTATTTTGATTACTATGGCTTTGTAGTAGAGTTTGAAATTTGGTATTGATATTCTTCCAGCATAGTTCCTTATGTTGAGGATCGTTTTTGCTATTCAGGGAATTTTATTGTTCCATATTTATTTTTGGATTGCCTCTTCTATTTCCTTGAAGAATGAGGTTGTAAGATTGATTAGTATCGCAGTGAATTTGCAGATAGCCTCCAGAACTATTGCCATTTTCACGATGGTGAGCCTTCCAATGCAGGTGCAAGGGAGGTTTTGCCAGTTTCTAAATTCTATTGATTTCCTTTTCAGGTTTTTAAAGTTTTCATCGTAGAGGTCCTTCATTTCTTTGGTTAAGTTGATTGCTAGGTATTTTATTTTTTGTTGAAAGATTACGAATAGAGTTTCCAGATTTCAGCCATGCTATACTCATTGTTGGTATACAGAAAAGCCACTGATTTTTGAGGGTTAATGTTATATCTTGCCATTTACCAAAGTTTTGAATCAGCTTGAGTAATATGGGAGTGGAGTCCCTGGGATTGTTTAAATGCAAAATCATGTCATCTGCAAAGAGGGAGAGTTTTAGTTCATCTTTCCCTATTTGGAACCCTTTTTTGTTCACTTATTTTCTTATTGGTGTAGATAGGCATTCTGATATTAGATTGAAGAGAAATGGAAAGAGAGGACATACTTGTCTTGGTCCTGAGTTAAGAGGAAATTGCGTTAGTTGTTCACCTTGAAGCATAATACTTGCAGCAATTTTGTCATATACAGCTTTTATTTTATTGAGGAATGTTCCCTGGATTCCTAATTTTTCCAGAACCTTCATCATAAAAGGGTGCTGGATCTTGTCAATTTTTTTTTTCTTCTGAATCTATTGAGATAACCATGTGATTCTTATCCTTGCTCTTGTTGATGTGATGGATTATATTAATTGATTTGTGTATATTGAACCAGCTTTGCTTCCCTGAAATGAATTCTGTTTTATCGTCGTGTATGATTTTCTCGATGAGTTTTTGAAGTCGATTGGCCAAATTTTGTTGAAAAGTTTTGCATCAATGTTCATAAAACAAATGGGTCAATAGTTCTCTTTCTTTTCTGAGTCCCTGCCTGGATTTGGGTTGAGGGTTATGATGGTGTTATAGAATGTGTTCGGTAGTGAACTTTCTCTTCAATTTCATTGAAGAGTTGGTTTGAGCCCTGCTTTGAAGGCCTTGTAGAATTCCGCTGTAAAACCATCTGGTCCTGGACTTTTCTTAGCTGGGAAGTCTCCTATTGCTGTTTCTATGTGAATGCTTGATATGGGCCTGTTAAGATGGTTTAACTCATCTTGGTTTAGTTTTGGCATGTCAATATATGCTAGGAAAAGGTCCATTTCTGCCAAGTTGCCAAACTTATTAGCATAAAGTTTTCAGAAGTATTTCCTTATAATGTTCTGAATCTTGGTTGTTTCTGTGGTGATGTTTTCATTCTCATCTCTGAGTTTATTTATTTGGGTGTGTTCTCTTCTTTTTCTGATAAGATTTGCTAAGGGTCTGTCAATTTTGTTATTTTTCCAAACAACCAACTCTTGGTTTTGTTGATTCTTTCTGTGTATTTTTTTTAAATTCTAGTTCATGTAATTCTGATTGATTTTTAAATATTTCTTTCCGGGTACAGGCTTGGGGTTTATTTAGCGGCTCTATTTCAAGGAGGTTCAGATGTCTCATTAAGTTGGTGGTTTCAGATCTCTCCAATTTGTTGATGTAGGACCTCAGAGCTACAAACTTGTCTTTGTTGTGTCCCAGAGGAGCTGGAAATTTGTTTGTTCATTTTTATTGAATATCATGAACAGTTGAATTTCTTTCTAATCACTTCTATGACCCACTCTTGATTCAGCAATGTGTTATTAAGCCTCCATATGATACAAGACTTTCTTTGTTGGCTTTTTCTCTTGAGTTCGAACTTTATTTCCTTATGGTGTGAGAGAATACAAGGTATAACTTCAATGTTCCTTAATTTGGACAACATTGCTTTGTGACCTAAAATGTGGTATATTTTGGGAAATGTTCCATGTGCTGTAGAGAAAAACGTGTATTTTGATGCTGCTGGGTGAAATATTCGTTAGAAGTCTGTTAAATCTAGTCGATCTGTGCAGTTGTTTAGATTTGCAGTTTTTCTGTTTAGTTTTTGCTGAGCTGATTTAGCTAGTGGGGATAGTGGTGTGTTAACGTCCCCAACAATTAATGTTTTTGGATGTATGTGAAGTTTGAGGGAACATCGTGTTTCTTGTATAAATCTCAGTGTGCCAGTGTTTGGCAAATAGAAATATAGAATTGTAATATCCTCCTTAAGGACAGATCCCTTAATTATTATGTAGCGACCTTCTTTATCTCTTCTCACTAATTTTAATTTGAAGTCTATTTTATCTGATATTAGGATTGCAACTCCTCCCTGTTTATGGGGGCGATTTGCTTGATTGATTTTTTTTCTTACCTTTCACTTTCAAAATGTGTTTGTTTTTATGGGCAAGGTGTAACTTCTGAATGCAGCAGATAGAAGGATCTGGTTTTTAATCCAACTAGACAGTATATGTCGTTTAATTGGCGTGTTGTCAGTTTATATTGAGAGATAGGACTGAGAGGTATTTGGAAGTTCCAGCCATTTTATCCACCTTCTAGGGGCTGTGGCAACTGGCTTCTTCCTATGGCTCTTGGATTCTCAATTTGAGTGTGATTTCTTGGCATTTAGTGTGGTATTGTTGGTTTTCTAAGTGTAGGACATCTGTGTATCTTTTGTAGGATGTTTGCTTGAGATACGTGGTTTCACTTTTTCTTTGCTATGGAAGATTTTTATTTTACTTTTGTTTATGAAGGAGAGTTTAGCTGGGTACATTATTCGTTGTTTATAGTTGTTTATCTTTAGGGCATTCTATACATCATTCCAGACACTTAATTGTCTCTGCTGAGAAATCTGAGGTGATTATAATTGGTTTCCCTTTCTATGTGATTGATGTTTTCCTACTGATATCTTTAAGCATCTTTTCCTTGGTCTGAATTGATCTTTATAATGTGACAGTGGGATGTCCTCTTTTGGTCTGGTCTCTTTGGATTCCCAAAAGCTTCTTAGATGTGAATAGGCTTATCATTTTGCATGTTTGGAAGTTCTCTACTAGGATCCTGCTAAACAAACTTCCTAGACAATTGACTTCGGTCTCTAGGTGCTCCCCTACACCAATTATCCTCAGATTAGGCCTTCTGATGGTGTCTTTCAAATGTTGAATAGATCTATTATATTTCTTGAATTTGTCTTGGATACCAGTATGTTCTTCCTCTATCTAGACTGTCTTCAATCCCCAAGATTTGATCTTCTGCATGGTCACCTACTGTCAAGACTTTATACTTTGTTTTTTTTTTTTTTTATTTCTTTTCCTTCTAATTGGTGATTTTGATGGCTTCTTTTTTTTGTAACTTTGTTTTAGATCTTGTGTGAACTTCTATACTTCCTTAATTTGGTGTTAAATGTTTATTCTAAAATCACTTAGTTGATTGGTTATGGTTTCTTTGGACTACAATTTCTTCTGTCATGCTCCATTCAGCATTCCCTTTGTGGTCTCCCTGAATTCTTTCGTCTGTCTGTTTATGGATCCCATGAATGCCTCTATTGATCTTTGCCTATTCTCATCCTGCTCTTGCAGATCTTGTATTACTCTTTGATTAGCTTCCTCACTTTCACCCAATTCCTGTAGTTCTCCTTGACTGTTCTCAGTCTGCTCATGCTATTCCTGACTTTCTACATGTTTGTTCTCAGGTGGCTCATATATTTCTGGTCTATCTCTTTGTCTGTTCTCAGACTGCTCACGCAATTCCTTTAGTTCTCTTTGAGTCTTCTTAAACTCCTCACACAATTCCTGTATCAAACTTGGAGAAGCTTCCCTCACACTTATGATATTCCTTTATTGACCTTTGATTTGCCTCCTCTCTCTCCCTATTATGCTCACACTGAGTCCTTTATGGGTTTTCAATCTTTTCATTGACCATGTTTACCATTAGTGTTTGTAGAGCTTTTGGGGAACTCTTTTCTGGGTTATTCATTATCTGTTCTGTCCCCTGATTATCATGCGTTGGAGTTGAGATACCCTTACTTGCCATTTTTCTTGTGTTTTTCCAGCTTGTTCTGTCCAATTGTTATGAAACTAACACCAGTTTTTGCTAGCAAACTATTTTAAGGCAAGTTTCAACCAAAGTCCTGTAGTTACACAGATAAAGGGCTGCAGATTAAATAGACTTCAACAGATACCAATCTATTCAACATCAGACAACTATGTATTAATGGGCTAAGAAAAACAAAGAAGAATGTAGCAAACTAGAAATTATTAGGTTAGGGAGAAATCAGAAGAATAGGATTAGAGGGATGTGGAAAGGTAAAAGGAGAGTGAAATTAACCAAGCCCTCATCTCAAAGAGGGAAATGGTTTGGACAGAATGATCGAGAGAGAAGCAAAGAAACAAGAAAAAAATGGAATAATAAAAATTTAAATATAAAAAATGAAACAAAGATTATCTAATTTTAAAGATGAAATTGAGAGAAGAGCAGGGATTGGATGAGAGTAGGGGAGGGATAAAAGGTGACATTAAAAACTAAAAAAATGGTACTGGGGTCGGTTCTTGTGCCAGTACCAAGCTGTTTTGATTACTGTCTTTACAGTAGAGTTTGAAGTTCGGTATAGATATTCCTCCAGGACTGTTCTTTCTGTTAAGGATCGTTTTTTGCTATTTGGGGACTTTTATTGTTCCATATAAATCCCGTAATGAACCTACAGACCTATAGCCATCTAATCTTCAATAAGGGAGCTAAAAATGTAGAATGGAAGGAAGACAGGCCCTTCAGGAAATGATGCTGGCAAAATTAGTTAACTACTTGTAGAAAAATAAGCTAGATTCTTATGCATCCCCTTGCATCAGAATCAACTCCAAATGGATTAAAAGCTCAGAGTCAAAGCAGAGATTCTGAAAACATTAGAAAATGGAATAGGAGAAACCCTAGGTCTCCTTGACACAGGCCAAAATTTTCTTAATAGAGACCCAGTAATACAACAAATCAAAGAATGTTGGAAAAATGGGATTGCATGAAATTGCAGAGCTTCTGCATGGCAAAAGACATAGCTAGCAAGATCAATAGAAAGCCCACGGATTTGGAGAAGATCTTCACTAGCCATACAACAAGGGTCTCATATCTAAAATATACCTGCAACCCAAAAAATTAAAACCCCCCAACAACAAATCTTCAAAGAAACAACTGCCCAATAAATAAGTGGGCTAAAGACTTAAAGAGAAACTTCTCTGCAGAGGAAAGAATGATGGCCAATAGACACACGAAGAAATGCTCAACCTCTCTAGCCATAAAAGAAATGCAAATCAAAACAACAAGTTAGAATGGCTAAAATCAAATAACTCTAACAACAACAGTGGCTGGAGGGGATGTGGAGAGAAGGTAACTTTACTGCATTGTTGGTGGGAATGTAATCTGGTTCAACCACTTTGGAAAGCAGTATGGAGTTTCCTCAGAAGACACAGAGAGCTCCCCTATGATGCAGCAATCACACTTTTGGATATTTACCAAATGATCACAAACAAGACCACACTAAATCTACCAGCACAAGTATGTTGATTGCAGCTTTATTTACCAGAGCTAAGATATGGAACCAACCCAGATGCCCCTCAGTAGATGACTGAATGAACAAAATGTGTTATATATACACAATGGAATTCTAATGACTTCTATGACATTGCTCCATTTGTTAGGAAAGGGAAAGATTTGGAAAAAAAATTACTTTTATGTCTTCATTTATTTTTATATTTTATGTATTCATTTATTTTGGGAAAACCAAGTAAATATTTCACATTTACCTAAATTAAGGGGGAAATATTATATTGGTCTCTTTTTTAGCTATAGATTATGTTTATTTGTTTTTTATACTCTAATTAGGGACAATGATCTGCTGTCCGTTATTTTCTTCTCCTCCTCTTCTTCTGCCCTTTCATGTACATGATTTTTATTTAAAGAGACATATTTGAGCTTTCATTTCTAAATTCTTCAATATTATATGAACTTTATCCTTCTGGAAGCCTCCTATATCTTTCCCATGTGAATATTTTATCACTTCAATTTTTATCCTATATTGTATTGGATATCTACTTGTGTATTTCAGTGCAACATATACATTAGAATTGTTCAGATATCTCAATGCTTCTACCAACACATAATCCTATCTTACTTAGAAATCATGTTTTTAGAATGTCTGTGAAATTGGCTTCTGTAATTTTTGAATGTTCCTAAGTGATACTCTCACGTAACCATCTGTAAAACTCATCTGCCTCTCAATGGATGAATCGAGAAAATGTGGTATATATATTCACAGTGTAATTCTATGCTTCCATAAGAAATAATGATATCGCACCATTCATAAGGAAATGGAAAGACATGGAAAAATCCTATTGAATAAAACAAGCAAGACACAAAGAAACAGATTGTATGGTTTTCCACATTTGTATTAATTGGGAAAAGTCTAAGAGAGTCTCGGAAATGACTCCATACCTATGTTTATGTTAATATGATGCAATAAGTTGATGCTCAGCAAAACGAACTCCAAGATAGGTTAACTGAGGTTTTACTTTGCAGTTTTTTTGATGTAATATGTGATTGCGTGTGTATGTGTGTGTGTCTGTGTGTGTGTGGGGGGTGTGTTTTCCCCAGTTGCTTTATCCTCTGCTGTATTTGATTTTGGTACACTGTGTATGGTATATGCATTGATCTTAATTATAGAGGGGAAAAACAACAACAAAACCGTGAGAAAAGGAAAAAGGGGAAAGCAATGCAATAATAATAGTCAGAAGACAATATGTTGGAAATTTACTATAGAAATTCTGAGGATGAAGGAAAAGTGAAAAATGAGGATGGGGGAAACAAATTTAAAAAGTTATGTATTCACAAACTTTCTTACTGTAACCCCTCTGTAATCACCTTGAAAATAAAATTAAAGTTAAAAAATTAGGTACATAAAATATAATTTCACTCTTTTGGTTTAGTAAATATTATTCTAAGTGTATTACTATTAAAAATCAATACTATTTGCCATATAATTTGAAGTACTCACCCCTTCTTTATCAGAGGCTCATCAACTTGAATTGTATCAAACTATACAATATTTTCACATTTGACATTATTTTGGGGAAAAAAACGATTATTTTAGTATTGTCTCATTGTAAACCAGAAAACAGTTTAATTCTTTGGAAATTCATCTTTAAAATGTAGAGAAGTTGTTAAGAGGACAGAATACATGTTTTCTTCAAAATTCCTTTAACTACTAAATACTTATTTTCAAATTCTCCACATTCCATACCAGAAAGATATAAAACATCAACTGTTTGAATGTTATGTAATTCTGCAACAGATGCTGTTTCCCATCAGATGTTATATATTGAGAATTCGATCGAAAAATAGCCACAATCTGGTAGAGTTTAAAACTCTGAAACATCTGTAATAATTCCTGAAGAGTAAGCTCTTGTTCATTAGAATAAGCTATTATTTATCTTTTTAATTGTGAAAATACCATACATAGGAGTTACAATTACATGGGAAAAATAATGAGTACATTTATTATCCAGCATTGTTGCCTCCTCCTTTGTTTCTCCTTCCCATCTCTTCCCATTATCCCCGCCCCCCCAACCTCCTACTAGATCATCCCCCCCACCAAAGTTGTAAAGTTCATTTTTCTAAATAACGACTTGTACATTTCATTGTTGCAATAGGTCCACCAGTATCCCTATGTAAACGAATTGTTTTTTCCTGTCACCTCCACAAATTATGTCAACATCAAATAAAGTGAAAGCAGGGGTTATACCATGGAGGAGGGACACACAAAGCAACCAAGAAATCATCTTAAAAACATGTTAGAGACAATTGGATGAAAGAAAAAACATTGAATATTTATTTTGGGGTTCATTTCCCTAACATCAACTTATCTGACCTTTTCTGCTTAATTCAGACATACACTGGTTATTGCAAATAAGGGAAAACATGAGACCTATCTTTTTTTGGGCCTGGCACACTTCTCTTAACATAATATTTTCCAAGTCTTTCCATTTCCTAACAAATGATGTAATGCCATTCTTCCTGATGGAGATTTAGAATTCCATTGTATGTGTGTGTGTGTGCGTACATATATATATATGTATATATATATATACACATGTATATATAGTATGTATACATATATATAGTGTATATATATATATATATATATATATAATGGAATTCTATATATACGGTATATATATATATATATATTGATCCATTCACCTACTGAGGGGCATCTGGGTTGGTTCCATATCTTAGCTAAGGTATATATATAATGCTACAATAAACATAGTTGTGCTGGGAGGTTTAGTATGGTCTTGTTTGTGATCATTTGAGTAAATTCCCACTAGTGGGAATGCTGGGTCATAGGGGAGCTCTATGTGGAGATTTTTGAGGCACCTCCTTACTACTTTCCAAAGTGGTTGAACAAGTTTACACTCCCACAAACAATGCACTATGGTTCCATTCTGTCCACATCCCCACTATCATCACTTGTTATTTGATTTCTTAATTATAGACATTCTTACTGGGGTAGGGTGATATCTCAATGTTGTTTTGATTTGCATCTCTTTTATAGTTAGAGAGGTGAGCATTTCTTCATATGTCTATTGGCCATCCTTCTTTCTTCTTCAGATAAGTTTCTCTTTAAGTCTTTTGCCCGCTTATTTACTGTGCAGTTGTTTCTTTGAGGACTTGTTGTTGGTCGATTTAATTTTTTGAGTTACAGGTATAATTTAGATATAAGATCCTTGCCTGTTTTATGGCTAGTGAAAAAATGCTATTATTTCTATGAAAATCAATCCCATGCTTTTATACCATAATCTCATCTTAGCTCATCAATTTCCAACTTGTAAGCTACACCTTTAAATTCCCTTAATTCACATCATTACTAGCTTATCACTATTGTTAAAAAATACTACATCTCTGCTAATGTGATGATCTTACAATTATGGAAAGAAAACTGCACTAATTTTGTTGCATCATTTTTCCCCTGTGGTATTCTTGAGATGAGAACAATTGCAAAATATTATTTATATTTATAGTTTTAAATATCTTAGATATTCTGGGGTCCAAGATCTGAATATTATGGTTCGAAGCCTACCCAGGAAGGAAGTTTTCTGAGATTATCTCCAATAACTGCTCAGAAAAAGGTAGACCAAAGTGGCACTGCCATTCCAGTCGTAGATCATTAGAATTGAGCAGAAAAAGACTTAAGGGTATCGTCCTGGCCGTGCCCAAGCCTTAGCACCAAACAAAACACAAAAACAAAAAAACAAACAAACCCCATACCTAGCACATTCCTAATTGTATATAGAGTCACGTTATTAAGTAAATTTCTTCCTGTGTTACAAATTGGTAGAAGAACCACGATTTCACACAAATACTCCCTTTATACCATGTTATAACAAACCCTGAAATATTACCCTTTTTCTAAATTTATAAATTAATATCCATGTGTTGGAAACTCTGTCTAGATTCTTCACATTATCAATTCTTACATGAAGTATTTAAATTATCTACTAAGTTCTAATTTCTCCTCTCTTGAAAGAATATGCTAGGCAAACAGCATGCAAGAATAATTTTTGAATTTGTAAATTGAATCTACTACTTAAAAAGAATTTTGTAGTGTCCTATATAATACCCAATTACAAATAAAATCAAAATATTTATTTAAATCTGAATTCTAATTCAGGAAAGTCTACAAAGTACTACATTAGATGAATTTTGCCATTTTCCCAGGCTTCAGCTTCTGTAATCCATCATTTATTTAAATACAACAAAAAAGTGCTTAGGTGTTCCCAATTTGGTTGGTAACCACGAGCGATATTACATCTACAAATATTCTCTAATGAAGCGAGCATTTAAAACAGAAATGAGGATTACATATGAATTGCATTTCAATAGGAAACTTGACTTCCCAAAACATAATGATAACATTACCCCAAACTTCCAACTCTTTATCCCTTTTTTGTTGTTTGATTTTATTGAGACAAAATTATACTACCCTTTCAAGCGAAGGTAACACTATGTAATTCCAATCTCTAATCTCCTGTCTGAGACTGACTGCTAGAATTCCATGTTGTATTGAATTGCCCTGCCATAGTTTGTTGGTTTATTTAATCTAGATACAGAGTTGTAATTCTGAACTTCTCCTATGATCTATCCAGTAGAATGATTTTTCAGGCTGTATGTATTATTTTCAAAGATATTCTAACATTGGACACAGCATATGAATATTTTCAGATGCACCAGCAGTGGTCTATGATTAATTCTTCCATGGATCTGATACCCTTAATAACCATTACTCGAATTTCTGACTATCTCTGCTCTCTACCTATGTAATATTCTCAAACTTTTTGGAGGACAGTTCACATGAGGACTTTCTAGTATTAAAAATTATCAATTGATTCTAGTCTTACTGGGAACATATTTCCTACTGTTTTCTAACATGTCTACACATTCTGAGTTATATTATTTGTTTATGTGTGTTTGCACATATCAGGTCCCTCTGTGTGTATGTGTAGGTTTGCATGTACGTAAACAAAAGCCTCAAGCTCTTATTAAGCAATTTTGCTCATGACTAGTATTCCATCACTTGAGCCATTCTTCCAAAGTAGCTTTTGACTGGTTAATTATAGGTAGTGTCTCAAAGTCTGTTCTGCCAACGCTGCCTGCACACTGCATTTCCCACCCCCCTATACATACTTAGGTTTAATTTTCCCAGGAGTGTCAATTTTTAAACTGTGAGTGTGAAGTGTAAGTTGTAACCCCTAATTTTAAACCCCAGAATTCATACAAATAAAGATGATCATACATATTACATATCTTGAGTGTACACTGTTGAAAATGAGTTAATATTCTGGGTGTCAGTGGCTCATGCTTGTTAGCCTATCTACACAAAAGATTGAGTTCAAAGCCATCTCGGATAGAAAAGTCCTTGAGACTTGTTTTTGTTTTTTTTAATTTTTTTATTTTTGTTTTTGTTTTTGTTTTCCCTTGGTCAGTCGTGGGGCTTGAACTCTGGGCTTGGGCACTGCCCCTCAGCTCTTCAGCTTGAGGCATCACTCTACCACTTGAGCCTCAGTGCTACTTCCGGTTTGTCTAAGTGGTTTATTGGAGGTAAGAGTTTCACAGACTTTCTTGCAGAGGCAGGCTTTGGACCGAGATCCTCACTTCTCAGCCTCCTACTTAGCTAGGATTAAAGGCATGAGCCACCGGTGCCCAGCTCAATGAGACTGTTACACAATTAATCAAAAGAAATCTGTAAGTGGCACTATGGCCCAAATGGTTGGACCTTGGCCTTGAGCTGCAGAGCTGAGGGACAACATCTAAGCCCAGACTTCAGGCCCCAGAACCAACAAAAGGAAAGGAAAGAAAGGAAAGGAAAGAAAATGTGATCTTTGCCACCAACTCATTGCTAGTATAATCCCTGTTTTCTCAATATGGCCTTTTTTCCATGCTTAAGTCCATGCTCTTATATCTGACTTGCTTTCGAACCAGAAATATTCTTCCTTTTTACTATTTACTAACTTGTGTGATTAGCAACCATGATTTAGAGCCAAGAGATGAAAGAGGGTGGCTTCATCCTTCATGTTCCACTTAGTAATGCTTTCTCTATATCACCCCCATAGATGAACATGCTGGCCCTTGCTTTATTGTTTCAGTATATTCTTATTTATAGAGCCTTCTATAGTGTATTGACCCTTATACTTAAAGACAGTACTTCTCTTTCTTTTATTCCTCTTGTTCCCCTACTATTAACTCATGTACACTTGGGAAATAATGCACAACACACAAACTCACACACACACACACACACACACACACACACACACACACACACACACACAATTTTCTGAGAATCTTCTTCCTACTTATGGAGCACTTACAAAATTTGAAATCAATGTACTCCTGGTTAATGTTTTATAAGCCATTTAAATTTCATATTTTCTCTTTATTAAGTTGTCTCTGAAACACATGTTATCTCATGTCCAAAGATATCCTTGTGCTATTTCAGTGAAGTAAGAAAACATTCGTTGGACATTAACACCTTTAAAAGAGCAGCACCATAGATTCTTATTGGAAGTATCTGGAAGGATCTGTTACTGGAAGTGGAAACTGATCAAAGAGAGGAATTGAACATAGAGGATGACAAAGTTCAAGGAAATGTCTGCTCTCCTTTTTACTGTACAAGAAAAGAATCAAAGGCTTAAAGGAAACTTTGTTCCTGACTTGTTCGAGTGTGTTCATTACTCATATAAAACTTGTCTGTAAACTTCTAGTTGAGAGTATTACAAAGGGAAACATTATGCAATTTGAAGGCCAACATCAAAAAAAAGGAAATAACTTTGTTTTCAAAGTGTTCTACTGCAGAGAAACAAAAACATGGATCCTTTAAAGTGCCTTCTGTATTCTAGATATAATTAAATTCTATTGAGGTTAATCTGTATTTTTCTGATGTTAGCAGAAGAGCATATAGAAATGCCTTGAATACTTTTTCCAGTTTATTTAAATGTTTATAGTATGATATCAGGAGGAGGACATTAATATTTCACAAGTACCTATGCAGACTTCAGTTGTTTTATTTTGTGCACATATTAATTCCTATATAATTTTGTATCAGCTCCATATTTTCAGATACTTTATTTTTCCCAAAAACATGTCTCTCTCATGCTCCCCTTTTATAATTAAACCCATTTCTTCTCTTGGTCCCATCTAACACTTATTTCGTCCTGGCAACCGATAGCTTTTCTCCAACTTCTAGGTCATGGAGTAAATAAGTTTTTAGGATTGCCTTCAAATCCATGATAGATTATTCTCAGTTGTATGCCTTAAGGCAACTCGAGTTGCTTTTTGGTTCTGTTATTAGGGAATGTAGCACAATTCACCTCCCATTCACCTGAAGAAAGCCTGAATTGACTTCCATTTCTTTGTCTAGAGGAAATAATGCTCTATAAACCTGTTTATAAACCTGCTTTTGGCCTTTTGCTGAATGTTACATTTTATTTATATGCCAGAAAGCCTGAAGACCTCAATTCCTGTGGTATACTGTGGTTGCATATTTCATATTCTAGAACTCTGTCAAACTGTTTTCAGAAGTGGGTTTTCTATTTGACATTCCTGCTAGCATCCAGTTTGTCTGTTTCTTGCATTTAACATGGTCAGTGTTATATTATGTGAAGTAATTATCATACAGGTTTTGTGATGTCATTTTATTTTTAATGTGCATTTATTTGATCACTGACGATGCTTTTGTTGTAAATAACTGTACTATGAAGATTAAACGATAAAAATAGCAGATATTTTTTAAATTACTTTGACACAGGGATTGAGCTGAGAGAACTTCATGGAGGTAAATTTGGTAGGAATTGATGAGACAGATACAAATAACACAGATGTGCCTTCCAGCAAGTTGTAGATACAAGTGTGAGAATGTGGGGGAATATCTAATTTGAGAAGAAAGGAAAAAACAAACTAAAATAAAATTCATCCTTTCAGAGATGGAGCCTTGATAATTCAGGAGGCTATCATGGAAAATAAGACTACACATGAATGGAAGCTGCTAGGAAGGAAATGGAGGTATTAGAGTTAAAATGGAAACTGCCTGTCACAAAGAGTAAAAGCAAATAATGATTGAGGGAAGACAGAAGAATATGATTCATGAAGTCTGTAGAAAAATTGAAAGTAGAAAAATATTCCCAAATAACAACATACATTTTCTGGAAGACATTTCCATCTGAACTATTTATATCATATCCTTTTAATACACAATCAACAGAGATACGTTGTTTTTGTCTTTTCTCCCTCCCTCCCTCCTTCCTATTTTCATTTCTTCTCCTCTCTCCCTCTCTCTCTCTTTCTTTCTCTCTTTTTCCCTTCCTTTTTGTGTCTAAGGAGAACATGGTAGAAGGCCTGAACTAAGCTATACTATAGTGCTTGATGGGTAAGTTCTTTATGGTGGCTGAATCAAACAGTTTTAAAATACTTAAAGTTTCATATTTTTTACATTGTCTTATATTCTTTTCAATAAAAGCATAACTAAGACAATTTTTAATATAAACTCGTGATTTTGATATTTTACATAATACATTTACCATGACTTGACATTCCCATTCAGAGTACGGAAATAGTAAGAAATAATTGACCTGCCTTTCTGGCATCTCACAACTTTCCCTCATGCATCTCTACTAACCAGAAGATGCTTTTAAGTACTGACTCCAATGGTAAGGATGTTTGGTGCCAGACTCCTTCGGACATGAGTTTGAATTAGCCAGTGTTGATTTCCAATGCAAGATATCCCAGCTAGTGATTTCTTTCCCTCATCTTTAGATTGACTGGGCTTCCTAATTTTTCATTTGCTGAATCACATATAATGACTGAATGCCTATTCCTTCTTAGGAACTTTCATACAGTGAGAAAACTGAGAAGCCATATTTTGAGATGTTAAACCTCAGTCTCTATTAAAAGACCAGTGATTGAATGGTGGACTAATGTCTCAAAGACGAGCAGGAAGCAAATGTACTTAACACTGAGCCTTGAAGGAAGGAGAGGAACAAAAAAACAAAAACAATACCATCAAACCAATTCAGGGTCCAATTGGGAACTGATTTCGGACTCCAGGGTGACCAGAGAATGCACGGAGCCATTAACCAGGACACAGAACACAAACACTGAAGCACATGGAATGACATAAAGGCACCTGAGCTGGTCCAGGTCAAGGAGCAGAGTCATAGGAGACTCCCAGTTCCAGGGACTGGGCCTAAAAGGTTTGGTAAAATATCATTCAGGTCCCAGCCCCTGCCTCCAGGAATTCAAGATTGCACATCATCTAGGAGGTAGGGGGTTCTCCTTCCTTCACCATGAAGACGAGAATCCAGACCCTTCCATCCACCACGTGGCCAAGATGTCTCTGACCAGACCTACTCTCTCCACTTCAGAATGAATTAATAAATTTGCATCTTTCTCCTCAATCATACTACTTGTGTTAATATTTAGTAAGCTTTTTGGTAACTTTATGTGAGGTAAACAAAAGCCATATTTGACTGATCTTTTCTGTGTTTATCACAGTAGTGTTTAAGTATGTCAATGTATCACATACTATCCCGTAGTTCATAATAAAATATTGTTGATATACTAAATGCATTATAATACTGGCACCCTCATTTACCATCTTCCATATTACTTTTAAAAAGCTTGCTGGCTATGGAAAATGTTTTAAAAATGTACAGTTTCATGGTGTATATTTGTAAAATGCATTAAAAAAATACAAAGTTATTTGTGACAAAAACAGATTACATTAATTGAAGCCTGAGTGTGATTAGTTTGTTGACAAAAGCATCTTATGGTGATTTACAGTAGAGATTTTGAAATTAAATCTTCAAATTCTGAATCCTACCACTTACTATCTGGTATAAATTAGTCTACATGTCTGGATATCAATTTAGGTTTTCTGGAAAATGGTGCTCATAATTTTAGCTGCTCATTGCTGGTTTGTTATAGAATCTGGAGGGTTTGGATTTCCAAAAGCAATATTTTCTTAGCTTTATAAAATTGTCAGAGAGAACATAGATTATTATCTTTCAATAGTAATCCTAAATTTGAATTGAACAATTTCTAATTTTCCCCAAAGTAGTAGAGTCTCTCTACCTCTCCTTCTCAATTCTTTTCTCACTATCATCTGCGTCAATTTTTCCTCGATTATCTCTCTTTTCTCTGTCTTTCTCTCTATCTCTGTCTTTTTCCATACCCCTTTGATCCATAACAGATTCAAAACAATAATCAGTTTATGGGATTTCTTAATAACTGTAAAGTCTGTGAAAGCCCAGACTAATTTGTGATTAATTTTATTTTCAGGAACACAGAAACTCTGGTACAACCTGGATTTATAATAAAAGGTTACATTGACATAAATAATATTCTCTCTTATATCTAAAACATGTCCTTTCCTGTTTTTGGTTTATGTCTTGAGTATGTCATAGCATAATTTCCCATTCTGGATTTTTTTATTGTGTTGTTTCTTTTAGATAACCAGAGGTCCTTAACCTATTAAGGGCTTTTTGGTAAATATATGAATGGAAATATCAAATTTGTAACCAATATAATTTTTAATATCTTATGTTTACGTCTTTCAATTTCCAAATTTTGTGAATTTGGGCAGTATTGGAACTAATGAAATTAAGAGAAGAAAGGTCAGACATTAATTAAGCTTCCCCATTTAAGAATAAGCAAAGTTTTTGAAAACTTGATTCAGCATTTTCCCATCAACCAATTTCCCTCTTTGTGTCTAAATTTTTCTAGAGGAATTTCTGAGTTATTTTAGGCAGGGAAGGCAACAGCAGCAAGCTTACCAATAATTTTAAATGTGGTTTATATTAGGTGTCAGCAATAACCTATTAATTGTTTATCCATGCTAAGAAGCGTGTTAAGAAATAATATAGGTGTGCAAAGTTAGAACAGGGGGTAGCATGTTTTACTTACAAAGTAGCTAGTATAGGAAAGTGAATGAATTTTGACTAATTGGGAAGTTATTTCAAAAGTCATAATTTTTTGAATTATGTGAAAAAGGTTTAAGCAAAGACTTGATCTATTTTGGACTTCTGTTAGTGAAGGTTCAAAGCGAAAACTCAAGTAATTATATACATAGAGACAAGAACCTACATCAAGTGGTTATTCTGGAATTGCATGATGTGAAAAGAGAAGAGCACAGAGTGCAGAGACAATGAACATTTTATAGAGGATGCAGACTGTAAAAAATCTAGGGATGGCAGGCCACATAGTCTCTTACCTGCACCTCAGTCTCGAACATTGTGGTGCTAAATCAGCTACAGACAACCTGAAAGAGGATAAAGCTGCGCATGGTAAAATGTATTAAAAGATACAGATTCCCTATAGTTTACAATGATTAGTACTTTCAGTATTTGTCCTTATTTCCATCACTTAAAACAGTAGAAAAATATTCTTAGCTCCAGATCAAAGCACGATATAAAGATCATAGATTAGTATTTGCAGATTCCTGGTCAAGAAAATTAACCTCCGAATAAAAGAATCCAAACAGGAAATGACAGGTGTTGTTTCTGAAAGAGGAAAGAGAATATTCAGAGCTTTGCATAAAAAGTCATATAATTTGAGTGGGCTGGGAAGGTGGCTCAGTGGTAAAGCGCTTGCCTTGCATGCCTGAGGCCCTGGGTTCGATTCCTCAGCACCACATGAGCAAAAAAGAAAAAAGCCGGGAGTGGCGCTGTGGCTCAAGTGGTAGAACGCTAGCCTTGAGCTGAAGAGCTGAGGGACAGTGCCCAGGCCCAGAGTTCAGGCAACACGACTGGACCAAAAAAAAAAAAAAAGTCATATAATTTGAGCAAATTATCTCTGACATTCATGGGAGCTGGCTGCCAAGAGTTAAAAATCTATACTGATTGAGATGTATAAGGTTTTATGAAACATAGCCCTTTCATTATTATACAAGCAATAGAATTTAGAGTTGCTTAAAAAAAGAAGCCACCTCTTCCTACCAATGATTCTTACACTTGCCCACCCCTCCCAACGTAACATCTTGATTTTAGTGGTTCTACAAACCTAAGTTCTATTCTTGGCCCTCTCATGATTGCCAGTTTACTAGCTTTTTCCATCTCAGTTTAATCTTCCATGAAATAAAGGAATCTTGGTGGATCAAGAAAGATGTGAGAGAGAAAGCTCTTATATGAAAGCATTTATCAGAATATGCATCTATTCAAATACTTTTTAAATTTCTCTCCTCAAAATGATTGCAATTTGATGTTCTATGTGGATTTCTGATAGTTGTCAATGGAATTATCTGTTTCCTAATTCCAGATTTGGTGATATACAATACTATACAATACCACTATCAATGAGTATTTTCTGATAGGAGTATTGCTTGAGCTTTTATAAATATGCTTATATTGCATGGATTGTTGATGATCTGCAAATATGTCTGACAATTACCATGTATATCTCACGTGAATGCAAGGATGGGTGATACTTTCATTGAACTCTCTTTCCATCTGCTGGGTTTCATTCAAAATACCTTTTCTGGTTTCGGATTCTTCCAGATTTCTGATTGTGAACTCCATGAATGCTCTATTAATTTGCATTTATTCCCATCCCACCTGAACAATTCCTCAATTAATCTTTGATTAGCCTCATCATGCTCATGAATTTTCCTATCACACTCACGCCTTTTCTTATCACCTTTATACAGTCTTTTGCAGGTGTTCAATCTTTTATTTAGCATTTTAATTAGTTTTTATCAGTGTTGTAGAACATTTGTGGAACTCCCCTTGAATTATTAATTGCTCTATTGGCTGAATAACATGAGTGGGAGTTTCTCTAGTGGCATAGATTTTTTGAAACAGTCAAAATGAATACATGTATATTTAAGTTCAGTAGATACATCTAGTTCAACAACAAATAACTAGGGACTAAGAAAATCACAGACTATGTCAGCAGACCAGAAATGGATAGGTTTAGGGAGAATTGTGTGAAGAAAATGAGATTAGACGAATGTGAAGATGGAATGGGAGACAACCAAGATATATGCAGAGAAAGGCAAAGGATACAAAGAAAGCAGAGAGATACAGACAAAGGAAAATGAAAAATAAAATATTTAAAAGTGAAACAAAAAATTATATAAATTGTTAAACAAAAGCAAGAAAAGAAAACATATGAATCCTTACCTTGTTCATGTAATTGTAACCACTCTGTACTTTCACAATTACAAAAATCTTACTAATAAAAAAATAATGGGTTTGTCATACCACAGTGATGATGCAGTGACAATAGCTGTGAGGTCACAATGCATTTGTAGTATCAATAAGTATATGAATTCACAAAGGGACCATGATGTCTTAAAATACATGTGTTGTCACAACTGTGATGAAGTCCTATGAGGATTGTGATGTCACCATGTGATACAATGGTCATGAAATCTGGCAGTGTAATGTCAGTGTGGTCAAGACATCTCAGTGGATTTCTGATATCACATAGGCAGTATGTCATAAAAGTTATGAGGAGAGACAGGTTTGTGATGTCACAGTGTGTTAGTTGTAACATATTTACACTGTGATATCACAATAGTTGTGATGTCACACTGCATTTCTGATATCAAAATATATGCCACATTTGAAATAGAATGAAATCACAGAATAGGCATGCTCAATGTGTCTATGGCATCATAATGACACTGCGATGTGAGAATGCAATGATGTCACTGTAGTTTTTTGATGTCCCAATGAGCTGATTTTGTCATAACAAAAATGTGATGTTATACTGGTGATGATGACACAAATGGGTTTTGATGCTACCATGGCATGATATGACATCTCAATTATCATTAGATCACAAAGAGGATAATGATAAAGATAGGGATTGTGATGTTACAAAGGCAATGTGTTTTTTCAAAGAAGCTAACAGTTCATAGTAGGTTTGCAATGTCACAATGTGATTGTGAAAGCACAATGGCAATGTGATTGTGAAAGCACAATGGCAATGTGATTTCACAATGTGTTTGAAATGTTACAGCGCTGATGCAATGGGGATATCAAAAAGAAATTGTGATGTGACAATGATTATGGGGACACAATGCGTTTCTGCTATCAACCCACATGGAAATGTGAAATGGAATGAAATCACAGAATATGCATTCACAATGTGCCTATCACATCCCAACAAAAATATGATGTGATAATGCTGTCACAATAGTTCAGTGATTCACAATGACCTGTTGATAGCATATTAACAATTTGATGTCACTCTGAAGATGATGTCAAAATGTCATCACATTGTGATGATACCTTTAAAAATGTGATCTTAAGTCCGGTCAAAATGAAGATATGGATACACAGACCATGAAGTCACAAAAACCATGTGTTTTTTCAAAAGTGCTAGAGGGTCAAAATAAGTTTGATGTGTCACAATGTGATCATGATGTCACAATGTCAGTGTGATTTCACAGTGGGTTTGTGAATGACAATGAGCTCACATTGGGTTTGTAATATCACATGAGTTTGTAATATCACAATGACATTTCCAATATCAATATCACAAGCAATGTTATAACTGAAACATTATAAGGTGTAAAACAGATAATCAGATTATGAGCTGACAAAAGTCCTAAGATATCACAGTGATGGCTTCTCATGGAAGCTCCAAATGACCTCCTGAGGAGGTCAGAGGTAAAATAACAGCCAAATTCTCCAGGAGGACCCCGATCACTTCCCACGGAAGCCCAAATGACCTCTCGATGAGGTCATAGATGGCATCTCAAGAAAGCCCCAAATGACCTCCAGAAAAGGTCCCCAAAACAGGCTATCATGCTTACCAAGACTCAACACTAGAGTATTTCTAAATGAGTCTCAACTTTGTTGGTCCTTGCCAAACAAACACTCAAGGGAGACTTTCAGTTCTGAGGCCTGAGAAACTTACCTAAGAGGGGTTTCCTTGAGTACAGCCCAAGGCCATCTCACTGGAGCCTCCAAAAAATTATAACCTCTAAATCAAAAAACAGTGCATAGAGGCACTTTGAAGAGAATAAACAAATTTATTTACGCAAAAAGGGCCTGAGAATGCCTGATTGTGTGCTGGATATCCAGAAACAAAAGCATCCTTGACCACCAAACCTCTGACCTCCAATGGGCAGTCCCACCCTTTGTTAATTGGTCGGCAAATCACCCCCCCCCCACAATTATGATCTCCAAATCTCCATACTTCAAAAGGCAAGGCTTTTTACTTTTATCTGCCTCCCTCCCTCTCTACTGAATTGTCCTTCCTTGCAAGGTCTTTCTCTTTTTCCTATCTTCTTTTTAGGACTTTCCACATTCCACAGGATTGCCCTGTTGCCCCAGTGGCCAGTTGCCTCTTTTGCCCTACGGCTTTCCTTTAATTCCTCTCATCCCAGGTCTTTCCCCTCCTGCTGTCTCCTCATGTCCTTCCTTCCAGGTATTTCCCCACATTTACTCCTATTCAGTTGCTCAGAACACATAGCCTGTACCCCTACCCAACACCAACCAGTCTCTTTTCCAAGATATGCCACGGTCACTTCCCAAACTGCCCACTGCCCAATCACTACTTGATTGCTAAACATGTGGAGC
Organism: Dipodomys spectabilis; assembly: GCF_019054845.1. Lineage (NCBI taxonomy): Eukaryota > Metazoa > Chordata > Mammalia > Rodentia > Heteromyidae > Dipodomys > Dipodomys spectabilis. The sequence continues at coordinate 7,631,810 of NW_024870841.1, read as the reverse complement.
TTGATATCCCACCCCCTCCAGCAGAATGCCTATCTGCCTGTAGCAACATGTCCTGCCCCCTCCAGACAGCTAGAACAAAGGGCCATGATGATTTTCAGTTTCTGCAGAAGTGAGATACTCCCTTGGTTATCATTGTGGCCTCATTTTGAACTAGAACGTATTGAATTTGGAAATGTCATTGTGATATTACTAACTTGTCATAAAAAGTTTATAATATCACTAGTTGTGACTAACCCATTAACACCTCAGCAAAACTGACCTCATAAACACATTTTGAAATCACATTGCCTTTGTGACACCACGACTAAATTGTGACAATCCAATCTTTATATGACTTCTTAGCAACATTGAAAAAAACACATGTTCTTTGTGATATCTTAGTTACTTTGTTTACCCACATATTCATGGTGAAGTAAGGACATGCCATTGTAATATCACAAAACTTTTGTGACATCATTATCAGTGCCAAATTGCATTGTCATTATGACACCATCAACTCATTGTGACATTGCCCAATGTAATGAGATCATACCATTATGACATCTAGTTGTCATTGTGAGATCATGTTCATTCTGTTTTAAATGTAATGCATATTGGGTTGATATTAGAAACCCATTGTGACCTCATAACCATTGTGACATCAAAATCTCTTTGTGATATTACAAGCCATTGTGATATCACTAACACACTGTGATGTCATAAACCTGTCCTGTCTACATATCTTTTTTGACCTGGTTCCATTATGATATCTTAGGCCTTTTTGAGCTCCTAATCTGTTTTCAGCCTCATAACATTCCTGATATGCTATGTGATTTCAGAAATCCACTGTAACATCATGCCCACTGTGACTCCACACTGTCAGACATTATCACTGTGCCACTTAGTGTATCACACACTTGTTAGGACTTCATCACATCTGTAACAAAACATGCCTTTAGAGACATCAGAGTCCATTTTTGAACCCATGCACTCATTGTAAATTAATGAAAATTGAGATCCAGAATGCCATTTTGACATCAAAACATTGTTACTTCACAAACCTATTGTAACTTCATCACCATTAGGGCATTACTAACTCATTATGACATAAAAACATTATTATAAAATGATATTTTGACAACTTGCCATCATGATATCACTGTCCCTTTGTGATTTCATGAATTATGAACTTATAATCTTATAGAAAATTCGCCATTGGGACTTCAAGGTCCTTCTGTGAACTTGTATCCTCATAGCAATTGAATTTGGACATGTAATTGTGATATTTCAAAGTTATTTGTGACATCACAAAACCATTGTGACATCCCATTGCTGTTATGACATCATGGACCCATTGTGATATCCTAAACCTATTATGACCTATTAGCACCTGTAAATACACAAATATCCTTTGTGACATCACAGTCCCTTTGCATTCCATTGTAAGCTCACCTTTCCTTTGTGACAGCACCATTTTGAGATCATAGTGTCATTTTTGCACCATCAACTCATAGTTACATCACTAAACTAAAATGACATCATACATTAGGAATTCCTATTCTCTGAGTTCATTCCATTTCAAATGTGGCATGTGTGTTGAAATGAGAAACCCATTATGAGTTCATAACCATTGTGAAATTACAATGCTTTCTGACATCATTTTGCCATTATGCTATCACTGTGATATCACAAACCTGCCTTGTCCTCAAAACTTATATGACATGCTGCCATTGTGATTTCTTATGCCATTTTTGAACTCATGATCTGTTTTGACCTTGTCATATGTTAGATATGACATGATAGGAGAAATCCCCAGTGACAATATGACCAATATGATATCACACTGCCAGACATTATGACCATTTTGTCATATTGTGACATCACACACCTGTTAGGACTTCCTCCCATTTGTAACATCACATGATTTTGGGACATAACCTTCCCTTTTTGAACACATGTGCTCATTTAGAGTTAAGGATAATTGATATACACCATGCCATAGTGACATCACCAACTCATTGTGATCTCCCAAAATTATTGTGACAGTATCTTCATTATGGATCACCAACTGTGTCATCAAAATATTTCTATGACATGATTTTGTGACATCACATTTCCATTAGGATATTATTGTCCTAATGTGTTTTCACAATTCTATTTTGACTTCATAACATTTTACAAAATCCATGGTCCTTGGACTTCAAGCTCTTTCTATGAACTAGTATCCTCATTGTAAAACATTCTCAAATGATATCGGACTTGAGATGATCATATTCCAAACTCATGGTGACATCACTTTCACATCATGAACTCATTACCACTGTGACATTACAAACCCACTGTGACATCACATTGCCATTGTGATATCACTGATGTTGTGATATCCCAAACCTTGTTTTACGCCTTAGCACCTTTGACACAACTCAGAGCCTTTGTGACATCACAGTCCCTTTGTGTACCATATCCTGGTATGATCCTAGGACAATTTATATCAGACATGCCTTTTAACATAACATACACTCTGGGTCATCACCAGTGAGACATCACATTGTCATTATGAAACTATCAGCTTACAGTGATATCACCAAACTATAATGAATTCATAGCATCTTGACATCACATTATCATATTGATACCCATATTTCAGGCTTTACCTCTATGAATCCACTTCTCCAAATTAACCATGTGAGTTGACTTGCATAAACACTCTCTCCATGAGTTCAAGTTTTCCAGCATTTACCTGTTGGGAAATTTCTACGTACATTACATATGCTTGTAAGGCTGAGGACCAACTGTTTTAGGCATTGGCCAGGAACAATTTACCAGAGAGCCTGATAACCAGATATAAACAGATAGAAGGCTTGAGCCTATAACCATTTTACAGAAATTGTGTCCACACTTGCACACTTGATATCACTATTTTTCCTCCTTCTTTCAATCATAATGATCAGTAGCTGGCTGTAGACACTCCACTGTGTTTAGAGTGGTCTCCCGAGCTACCTGATAATCTCAGTTGTTTCTCTGACCTCAGGGATCTCTATTTTCTTTAACTCCTATTTAGTACTCTGACCTCAGTCTGGAATTGGAATCCTCTTCCCTTGTATCCTCCTCCTTTTCTTTGAAGCTAGCTTTCATGATCCCAATCTCCATGTCAAAGTCCTCGTTATGCTGCAAGTGTTCTTCCAGGAGCACACAATTCCTTCCACTCTCCAACTGCTGCTCCTTATAACACCTCTAACTGGTCTTCAGCTCCTCCTTTAAGTTTGAAATGGTGCTATTAAGAGGCTTTTTTTCCACCTCCAAAAATTCCATTGACACCTGCTACTTCTGCATTATATTTTTGGTGAGATCTCAAAAGTCTCTTTGGCCTTTTCCTCTAATAGCTTCTATTTCTTTTCTCTTTAGTGTATTTTGTGACAGACCTTTTAACTGTTTAACTGTTCTGTTTTTCTGCCTAATGCTCTTTCCCTTTCCTGGGCATTCCCCATCAGAGAATGCCTGTCCTTTATCTTTTTCTGAAGAATAACAATCTCTTTCTTGATTCTTATATTTTGCTGTTCAGTTTTCATGGCCTCTTCTTCTATGACATGGCACCTCTAGTCAGCCCCATCAGCTGCTCTTTCTATTCTTTGTGGAATTTCAGCTCATACGCTTCATAGCTTATAATTACTATGCACTTCATCCTAATACATTTTTGCATCATGTTCAGCGCCTTTCTCTGGGCCTTGATATCCATGTAGAGTGTCAGGATATTCTCCTGCCCTATTTGTAGTCAGCAAGGATGGCAGCATTGCATCCTGTGCGTTCTTCAGCCTCTGATATGTGGTCCCCATTTATTCCTAAACTTGGGAAAGCTATATCAACAGTAATGTCTAACCACAATCTGTACAGTCCCTGCAGTCTTTGCAGCATGTTTTTTGCTTATCCGCTGGCCTCCTTAGGAAATCTCCACCACTCTTTCTTTCCTGGAGAGCTGGTCTGGTTAAAAAGGCATCATGCTTCTAAACTTGAGCCCATTTGGAAAGAAACTTACTTGGTGTTGCTAATTACATCATCGGCTATTAATGCTGCAGGAAAAGAACCACACTGGATCCATCATTCTCCAGTGGAACAATATCCAGAGAAGGCTGCACAATGTACAGTTCAGAGAAATTCAAAGAATCCATTCGGGAAAAATTTACCAAGTGTTAGTTAGTGCTAACTATTGTGTTTTTATGGTTTACTCCTTATTATTTGTTATAATTGTATTTTAAATCTTTTGAGGGCAGAGGAGAGAAGGGAAAGTTTAGGATTTTTTCCAGAAGGAATCAATGATTGGATTGTACATGAAAACCAATGGGGAATATACTAACCAGTGGGGCCCTAATGGTCACCACGGCCCAATAATCAGTGTAGCCCCTTGGCTTGATATGCTGGAGTGGACAAGGCTTTCCACCAAATGGGACAGAGCATGCTGCTGGAGGGGATAGTGTGTCAAGCCCGACATGGTGACCTGTCACATAGTGAATGGGCAGTGTGCAGTTTGTGATTGTTTAAAATTGTATGGCAGGAGAGCCATTGATGTGACAGAGGGGTACAACCTATCTATAGGCTGTGTGTTCAGAACCATAGACCAGGAGAGAAAGAGGAGAAAGTCCTGGAAGGAAGATAGTGGTGAGACAGTAGGATGGAAAAGCCCTGGGAGGAGACGGAGTTGAGAAAGAGTAGGAGGGGAAGCATGACAATTGGCCACTAGGGTAGAGCAGGTCAATCGTGTGGAGGGTGGAGGAGCCTGAAGAGAAGGAAGTGGTGGAAGCGGAAAGGAGAAGAACCTGGAAGATAGGAAAGGTGTGCAGAAAAGATGGGAGGAAGGCAAAAGTAAAAAAGCTTGCCATTTGAAGTTTGGGGCTTTGGAGATTTTAATTTGGGGGGTCTTGTTTTGCTGACCAATTAATAAAGGACAGGCCTGACCATTAGTGGTCTAGGTGGTCGAGGCTGCTCATGTCTCTGGGTATGTAGTCCAGTACAAGGTAGCTGCAGGTCCTTTTCTATTGTAAATAAATTTGTTTGTTACCTTAAATGTGTCTCGATGGATTGTCTTGATTTTATGGGTCATAATATGCAAGTTCATATGGAGCTTAAAGTCCCAAAGCCTATGAATTTTCTAAAATGTTATAAAGTCATTATGTTTGTGAAAACCCAATGGAACAGAAATATCACAATGGCAATATGTTATGTCATGATTATGTAATGTTGTCACAATTATTTGTTGATGTCATAATGTTGACGATGTCACAAGAATTTTGTGATGTCCCTATGGGTTGTCTGTCAATGATTATATGAGCTCAGAAAGGGATTGTGAGCTCTCCACAGTCATATGTTGGCAGGAATTTGATGAATTCCTAACAAGATTATGATGGTCAAAATGTGGCAAAGTGGCCATGACCACTGACAATGTTTTGTCAGAATTTTCATGATGTCACAATGTTTTTATAATATCACATGTCATAAATATTATGTGCTTGAAAAGAGAATATGAGTTCACAAAGGGCCTAAGTTTCACACTGGCAGCATTTCAACTGTTATGATGGGGGGACAATCTTGTGATGTCATACTGATGATGAGGTCACTATAGGTTTCTGATGTTGCAATGGATGGTGTGTTGACCTTAATCCACAATGAGGATATAAGTAAATAAAGGGATTTTGATATCACAAAGGCGGTCTTGTGTTATTTTCAATGGTTCTGAGAGGTCATAACAGGTTGGAATGTCTCAATGTGATAATCTTGTCACAACAGCAATGTGATATCACAATGTTTTTGTGGTGTCACAGTGGTTATGACATCAGCAATAATATAATGATGTGATCACACTTGTAATATTTCAATCATAGGTCTGATTTCAATTGCTACTGTCTTACAATGAGGATCTGCTTTCAAGGAAGGAGTTAGAATGTTTTGATGTCATAAATAGTTTTTAATGCCATAATTGTGATGAGGTCACGGTAGGCTTCTGAGGTCACAATGGGATGCTAAATTCAAAATGTCATGGTAGATTCCTATTGTCATTTATTCTAAATAAATGCATAAGTTAAAAAAGGGATTGGGATATCTCCAAATGCAGGTCTCAACACAAATGCGAGAAAGTTCAAAGAGGTTTGTGATGTCGCTATGTAACACAATATTCATGACATCTGGCAGTGTGTTGTTACAGCAGTCATGTGGTCACAGTGGTTTTCTATGACAGGTCATACATGAATTATTAGTAAGTTGAAAACAGATAATGAGCTCACAAATGGCCTAAGATATCACAAAGGTAACATTTTACCAAAATTATGAGAACAGGAGTTTGTGATGTCACATTGGATTATTGATACCACAACGGTTATGCAGTCACAATGGATTTCTGATAACAAGACACATGTCACATTTGAAATAAAAGGATTTCATATGATACACATCCATATTGGATGTATGATGTAACAATGCATATGTAATATCATAATACTATTATGAAATTGAGTATTGTGTTGCCAAAATGAGCTGATGGTGTCATACCAGGAATGTGATGTCCAAATAGTGACGATGTAACCAGAGGTTTGTGATATTACCATGGCATATCTGATCTCAATTGTCACTAGTTCACAATGAGAATATGGGTAGAAAAAGGGATTGTGATGTCACAATGGACTTGTGTTTATTTCAAGGAGCTAAGAAATATTTATATCCTAAGAAGTAATCATGACATGATATTGTGACATCACATTGTCAGGGTGATATTCCTGTCCCATGGGGTTTTCACAAACCTATAATCGTCACAATGTGATCATGATTTCAAAATGGCAATATAACATCATAATGGGTTTGTTATATGAGAGGGGTGATTAGGTCAAATTGTGTTTTCGATTTAAAAAAAGGGAGATTGAAATAACACACGTACTTCTTCAATTTTATTTGCTCCTAGTACAGGAGTACAAGAGTTCAAGGAAGAGCTGGTAGTCTCAAAGGCCAAGGATTTTCTAAAATATTATGAGAAATACTAGGTGTGTGAAAACACAATTGGCAATTATATCATAATGGCAATGTCATGTAAAGATAGGATGTAATAATGTTTTAATGTCACAATTAGTTGGTGGTGCCACAAGCATGTTGAAATCACTATACATTTGTGAAGCCACAATTGTTTGGCGATGTCACAATGGAATGCCAAAAATCAATTGTCATTAATGCACAAATGTTCACAAAAGAGCTGTGATGTCTCCAAAGTCATGGGTTGGAAGCAAAGTTATCAAGTCCTAAGTTATTTCTTATATACTTCATTGTTAAGGTACTGTCCTAAGAGATTTATTCTATTTTATTTATTTATTTATTTATTTTTACTGTGACAATTCTGTACACAGGAGTTACAATTACATGGGCAAGGTAATGAGTATCTTTCTTATCAAGCATTGTTGCTTCCTCCTTTGTTTCAACTTCCCATCCCTTCCCACTTCTCATCCCCAATCCCCTGACTCAGCTCTCCTGCCTAGCTGACCCCTTCTCCACCACCACCCTTACCCCCACGCCTGGCCAAAGTCATAAAATTCATTTTTTTCCACATAACATCTTGCACATCTCATTGCAATGCTTCCACCTGTAATCCTATTTAAACACTTTTTCCTTTCTCCTCAAAAAATAGAAACAACAAATACAATGAAAACAGGGGTGATGTCATTGGGGAGGGACATACAAAACAAAAAAATCATCTTATAAATGTGTTAGAAACAATTGCAAAAAAGAAAAAAAAAACATTTGGGTCCTTATCTTGCACTTCACTTCACCTAACATCAACTTATTTGACCGTTTCTGTTTCTCTTAGAAATGTACTAGTTATTACAAATAAGGGAAACCATGGGACCTACGTTTTTTGGCCCTGGCTTACTTCACTTTATATAATTTATTCTAACTCTTTCTATTTTGTAACAAATGGGGCATTGACATTCTTTCTAGACCCCAAAAAACAATAAACCAAAGATGTTGGAGTTACATGAATAAAATAATTAGTACACTGTCTCTTAAGAATTATTATTACAATATATAATGTATGCATATATATGACATGTATATTATATGTAAACAAATATATATAACATATATATAAACATATATATTATATGTTTATAAAACTATATAATAAATATTATATATATAAATATATATATACCTACGTATATATAGGTATATACATGTATGTACCTATATGATAAATATTGTAAAGGTATATATGTAATTTATTAAATAAAATTCATAAATATGTAATGTAATTTATGAAATATATAATGTATATAACATGTATATATAGATATATACATAATACGAATACATATAATATGTATATATACATATATTACATATGTCATATATAGTATATGGGTATATATACAGACATATACATATAAAAATTTGGTATATATGTTAATATAAAGGAATATATACAAATGTATAATTATACAATTTAGGTATATATAGGTAAATAAATGTACAGAATATATTACATATTATATATTAAATAAAATATATAATATAAAAATATATAACTATATGACACATTTATATTTATTATATATACTTACAAATACATAACATACATATTATATATAATATATATGCTTATATATTATATGTGTATATCCATATATATACCTATGTATTATATTATATATTACATGTATTTATATATATAAATATGCATATATAAATGATAATATGTTTATTATGTATTTTGTATGATATATTTGATATATTTTATGTTATAATATTATTTATAATAACATAATATATATTACATATTGTATATATAAATATATGTATATATACGAATATTGTATATATCATATATACAAATATAAAGAAATATATATTATACATATTATATATGCTTATATACTAAATATACAATGTATACAGTATATGAATATATGTATCTATATAATATAAATAATGTGTTTAATACATATATGCATATATATACATACATATATGCATATACACACACATATATATGTCTATACATATATATGTGTGTGTATATGCATATATGTATGTATATGAATATATGTATAAACATGTATGTATGTGTATACATACATACATGTTTATACATTCGAACCATATATTCAATAAAATATATTCTCCTGCTCTCTTTATCTGTCACATTTTTTTGATCAGATCATCTACTGAGGTTTTGGGGATGAATAATGGTGTGATAAACATTCTTATGCTGATTGCTGTTTTATGGCCTTGTTTGTGATCATGTGTGCCAATGGCCAAACATAGGATTGCTGGATGATGCATGAGGTCTGTGCATTGTCCTTTGAGTAGCTAACATACTCCTTTCCAAAGTGTTTGAACAAGTTAATGCTCCCACCAAAATGAACTCTGGTATACATTTGACCACATGCATTCCAGGATCTTTTATTAGATTTCTTGATCATTTTAACTGAGGTGATGTGGAATCTCAATGTTGTGTTGATTTGCATGTCTTTTGTGGCTAGAGAAGTTGAGCATTTCTTCATGTGTCTGTTGGACATTCTTATTTCCTCTTCAGACATGTCTCTTTTGAAGTCTTTTTAAATAAGTTTTTTATTGTAAGAATACTGTATATATCTTAGCTATGGTAAATAATGCTTCAGTATACATAGTTGTACTGGTAGATTTAGTATTGTCTTGATTGTGATCATTTGGGAAAATGCCCAAAAGTGGGATTGCTGGGTCATAGAGGAGTTCTACATGAAGTCTTTTGAGGAACCTCCATACTGTATTCCAAAGTAGATGCTTCTCAGTAGATGAATGGCTCAAGAAAATGTGGTATATATATATATATATATATATATATATATACACACACACATAAATGTATATATACATATACATATTATATGTATATGCATATATACATATATATGTATATATATATGTGTGTGTGTGTGTGTATATATATATATATATATATATATATATATATATATATATATATATATATATATATATACAATGGAATTCAATGCCTCCATCAGAAAAGCTGACATTGTCCCATTTGCTAGGAAATGCACAGACTTGGAAAAAAATTATATTAAGTGAAGTAAGCCAGGCCCCAAAAAAGTAGGTCCCATTGTTTCCCATATTTGTCGTACCTAGTATATCTGAAACAAGCAGAAACGTTAAGTGAAGTTGATGTTAGGCGAAATGAACCCCAAGATAAGGACCTAAATGTTTTTTTTTTCTTGCTTGCTATTGTTCCTAACGTTTTTTTTTATAGATATTACTTTGTTGTTTTGTTGTTACCATGCAGACGGTATCACCCCTGTTTTCACTGTATTTGATGTTAGTATAATTTGTGGAGGGAAAGAGAAAAACAAATTGTTTAAATTGGAATACACGTGGACCCATTGCAACAACGAGATGTACAAGATATTTGGTCGGAAAACGAACTTTTCAACTTTGTCAAGGGGATATGCAGGGTATTGTGGGAGGAAATGTGAAGGGGTAGTAAAGGGAAACAAACAAGAATGCAACAATGCTTAAGTAGAAATGCACCCATTTCATTGCCCATGTAATTGTTATCCCTCTGTAGGGTATTTAAACAATAAAAAAAAATTGTACAGAGGGGTAACAGTTACCAGAGCAAGGTAATGAGTACATTTCCTATCCAGCATTGCCTCTTCCTTTGATTTTCCCCTACCATCCCTTCCACCTCCACAACTACATTCTCCCCCCCCCCCCACACACACACCTATTGTAAAGTTCCTTTTTCAACAAATTGTCTTGTAGATGTCATTGTTACAATGGGCAACCTGTATCCCTATATAAACCTTTTTTTCTCTTTCTCTCCCCAAATTAGAGAAGTGTATATACAAGAGGCAAGGCACTGACATTATATACAGTGAAAACAGGAGTTATACTGTAGGGGAGGAACATACAAAGCAAAAAAAAAGTTATTTGCTATGACTAGTATATGTCTGCACAAGCAGAAAAAGTCAAATGCTATGTACATATTGACCAGATAAGATAATGTTAAGTGAAAGCAACACCAAGGTAACAAAACAAATGTTTTTTTTCTTTCTTGCTATGGTTTCTCTGCAAGTCTTTAACCCATTTATTAGTGGGGTGGCTGTTTCTTTGAGAATTTGTTGGTGTTGGGTTCAATTTTGTAAGTTCTAATTATAGTTTAGGTAAGAGACTCTTGTCTGTTGGATGGGTAATGAAGATTTGTTCCCAATCTCTGGGCTTTCCTTTGATCTTGGTAGCTATGACTTTCCCCTGCAGAAGTATGCTGTTTCACGAAATCCCTTTTGTCCAAACTTTTCTTTGAGTTTTTGTGTTTTTAGGTCTTTCTTCAGAAAAATTTGTCCATTGTCAAGGAACCCTAGAATAACTCCTATTCCTTCCTCTAATGTTTCCATGTGTCTGCTTTCATAGTGAAGTCTTTGATCCATTTGGAGTTGATTCTGGTACAGGGTGATATATAAGAATTTAGGTTCAGTTTTTTTGTTTACTAAATTTGGAAAGCAGCATTTACAGAAGAGGCTGTCTTTAGTCCATTCTATTGTTTTAGCTCCCTAATATAAGTTTAGGCAGCTACAGGTCTGTGGGTTCATTTCTGGGTCTTCAGTTCAATTCCATTGTACCTCAGGTCTATTCTTGTGCCAGGAAAAAGCTGCTTTGATTACTATAGCTTTGTATTGGAGTTTGAAATTTTGCATTGATATTCTACCAGCACTGGTCTTTCTGCTAAATATTGCTTTTGTTATTCAGTGTTGCATGTGAATTTGGGAGTTGCTTCTTCTATTTCATTGATGAATGAGGTTGAAATGTTCATAGGTATTGCATTAACTTTGTAGATAGCCCTTGGCAGAATTGTCAAATTATTGATTTTCAAATCTCTCCAATTTGTTGGTATATGGACTCAGCTATAAACTTGCATCTGAGTACTACCTTTTTCTGTGTCCCAGAGGAGCTGGTAATTTGTGTGTTAATTTTTGTTAAATATCATGAGCATTTGAATGTCCATTCTAATGTGTTCCATGACCCAATGGTGGTTCAACAAGGTGTTGTTCAGCCTCCATGTGTTACAGGATTTTCTTGGGTGGCTTTTGGTGTTGAATTGTCCTTTTATTCTCTTGTGGTTTGAAAGAATGCAGGGGATAATTTTAATGTCTCTGAATTTGGGCAAATTTTCTTTGTGACCTAAAATGTGATCTATTTTGGAGAATGTTCCATGAGCTGCTGAGAAGAATATGTATTCAGATGCTGATGGGTGTTATATTCTGTACATGTCTGTTAAGTCTAGTTGATCTATGTAGTTCTTTGTATCTGAGGTTTCTCTCTTGAGTTTTGTTGTGTTGTTCTATCCAGCTAGGATAGTGGTGATTTAAAGTCCCCAAAAGTTAATGTCTTTCGATCTGTATGAGATTTTAGGGCAAGTAGTGTTCCTTGGGTTACTTTGGGTCCTCTGATTTTTTGGTGAACAGATATTTAAAATTGTAATATACTTCTGAAAGAGAAATCCCTTAATGAAGATGTAATGATATTCTTTATCTCTTCTTGCTAATTTTAACTTGAAGTCAATTTTACCTGACATTTGGATTTCAACTCCCACCTATTTATGGTGGCTGTTCGTTTGCTAGACTTTATTCCATCCTTCCATTTTCACAAGACGTTTGTTTTTGTGGACAAGGTATGTTTCTTGAAGGCAGATTTTTTTTTTTTATCCAAGTAGACAATCTATGTCACTTAATTGGAGAGTTGACTCCATTTAAAACTGAGAATTAGGACTGAGGTGTTTGGTAATTGCTGCCATGGTATCCATCTTGTTTGGGGTTGTGACCACTGGATTCTTCCTATGATTCTTAGACTCTCTGTTCGGGGGCTGATTCTTGGCTTTTATTGTGCTCTTGCTGGTTTTCTATGTGTAGGATACATTTTCATGTCTTTTATAATGCTATTTGTTGGAGATATATGGTTTCAATGTTTGTTTTTTCTGAAAGATTTTTATTTTTCCTGATGTTATGAATGAGAATTTATCTGAGTGGTGTATACTTAGTTGATAGTTATTTGTCTTTAGGATGTGGCATGCATCATTCCAGGCCCTTTATTTGTTTGGAGGGGGGGCAGTCGTGGGTCCTGAACTCTGGGCCTGAGCGCTGTCCCTCAGCTCTTCAGCACAAGGCTAGTGCTCTACCACTTGAGCCACAGAGCCACTTCCGGCTTTTTTCTTTTTGCTTATGTGGTGCTGAGGAATCAAACCCAGGACCTGAGCCATCTTCCCTGCCCATTCCAGGCCCTTTTACTTTCATTGACCCTGCTGAGAATTCTGAAATTATTCCGATTGCTTTCTCCCTAAAAGCTTTAATCAGCCTTTGCTTTGTCTCAATTGATCCTGTGTGGATTACAATGTGACAGTGGGATGATCCATTCTGGTCTGTTCTATCTGGTGTTCTAAAGTCTTCTTGTGTCTGAATGGACCTATCATTTTGCATGTTTGGGAAGTTCTCTGCTAGGATCCTGTTAAATAAATATCCTAGATATTTCACTTCTATTAGCCTTCCTCTACAACCATTAGCCATAAATTAGGCCTTTTGTTGGTCTCTTCTAACTATTGAATAGATCTATCATATTACTTAGATTTGTACTTTTTTTTATAGTGTCAAGGCTGTCTTCAGTCCCAGAGATCGGATCCCTTGCACAGACTAACCTACTTCCAAGGCTTTCTATTGTGTTCTTACTTCCTTTGCTTCTGATTGATCAGATTTGATGGCTTCAGATTCTTTGTTGGAGCTTTATTTTATGTCTTGGATGGACTTCTTTACCTTCTTAATTTGGTTTTAAGTATGTATTCTAAAATCTCTTGATTGATTATAAGTTAATTGGACAAACTTTCTTTTCATTGGGCTTCACCCAGCATTTCCTTTGTAACCTCGAGGGATTGCCCAAGTTTTCTGTTTATGGATTCCATTAATGCATCTATTAATCATTTTTTTCCTCATCTTGCTTATGCAATTCCTCAATTACTCTTTGATCAGCTTCTTAGGCTCATTAATTCCTGTATTAATCTATCCTTGGCCTGATCATGCTCTTGCATTTCCCTATTACGTTGACACAGGGTCTTTTGCAGGATTTCAAACTTTTCATTCAACGTATGTACCAGTAGTGTTTGTAGAGGATTTTGGGAACTCTCCTCGATTATTATATTTATTTATTATATTATTTTTATTGTGAAAATATTATACAGAGGGGTTACAATTACATAAGCAATTAAAGAGTATATTTCTTATCAATCATTATTGCCTCCTCCTTTTTTCATCTTCCCATATCTTCCCATCCCACCAACACTTCTGCACTAATGTTGTAAAATTCGTTTTCCGACATTAGGTCTTGTACATCTCATTGTTGCAATGGGTCCACCTGTATCCCTATTTAGACAATTGGTTTTTCCCTTCCCTTGCACAAATACAATAAAAACAGGGGTTATTCCTTGGGGGGGGCATGCAAATCAACAAAAAATAATCATAAATATGATAGAAAAAAATATTTGAAACCTTGTCTTGTAAATTTGTTCAACAAATTTGGAAAGTAGTATTGGAGGTTCCTCAAAAGACTCCATATAGACCTCCCCTTGACCCAGCAATCCCACTTTTGGGCATTTACCTGAACAATCACAAACAAGACCAAGACCATATTACAGCTACCGGCAAAACTATTTTTATGACAGCATTATTTATGATATCTAAGATATGGAACCACCTCAGATGCCCCTTAATAGATGAATGGATCAAGAAAATGTGGTATATAGACACAATGGAATTCTCTGCCTCCCTCAGAAAGAATGGCATTGCCCCATTTGTTAGGAAATGGAAGAACTTGGAAAAAAAATTATATTAAGTGAAGCAAGCCAGGCTCAAAGAAAAATAGGTCTCATGGTTTTCCTTATTTGCAATAACTAGTATATGTCTGAAACAAGCAGAAACAGTCAGATAAGTTGAAGTTAGGCGAAATGAACCCCAAGATAAGGACTCCCACTCATTGTTAGTGGGAGTAAAGATACCTGGCCATACCATTTTTCTTGTCTTTCTCCACCGGGTTCTGCCAATTTTTGTATGAAGGCAAAACCAATACTGTGCTAGCACACTGTTTTAGGAAATCATCAACCTAAGCTTTGTAGTTGCACAAATTATTTAACACAGTCAAAATATGTACATATACAATCCAGTTCATTAGATACAATCTAGTTCAACAACAAACAACTAGGGATACATAGACTAAGAAAATCAAACATGAAGTCAGAAGACCAGAAATTAGTAAGTTCAGGGACAATTGTGAGGAGAAAATAAAATTAGAGATATATGGGGATGGAAAGGGAGAGAGATAACATAATACATAAATGCTGAGAGAGGTAATGGATAGAAAGAAAGGAGAAGGGAGATACAGAAAAAGGAAAAAGGAAACATTTTTACATGAAACACTTAAAAATGTATAAAGGAATAATACAACTAAGTGAGTTAATGATGAGTGTTTGTGAATTAAGTAATCAATACACTAATTAGTATGTGCACAATTATGAATAAGGTCAAATAATTGAATATGAATATATATCGGGAGATGAATTGAATGGCTATTAAATATAGCAAAGGAAGCACAAAAGTACCAAGAGACAAAAGCAAAAACAAAAAACTAAAATAAAAATGATGAAAAAGTAGAAAAAAAAACAAACACATAGACAAAAGTGTTCTTCCATTTTTTTTCAGGCAGGATCATCTATCTCCCCTGAGACATTAACCAGTTCATTGGTGCTCTGGTTTGCTTAGAGTGTTTGATATTCCTGTGGCTTCATTGATTTCTTAAATCAGTTTGTTTCAGCAGGCAGAACAACGCTCTTCTTTACTAGAGATTTTATAACACCTTCCCAGGTTAATTCAATGGGATGGTGATTTCCTTTGAGTATCACAAAAGAGAGAGATGGCTGTTTCTTCTATCTTGGAGTTTCTCTGATGGGGCTAGGCTCAGGATAATGTTGAGGCCTGTCAAAATGTGCAGCTTTTCCATGAGGGGCTAGCTCCTGATACACTAATATAGCCCAGCATGGAGCCATTGTCAGGATTTATATTTATTGAGTTTCCAATTTTTTTTCTTTTACTCTCAGGCAGCTAGGTCTGCTGATTGTGCTACATTGTGGTGAGGTAGCCTCTTACCCAGTGATGAAAGTCAGTCATCTACGGGCAGAGATTCCTCTGCCTGGAAAGTAAAACTTTCTCCTTGCCTGGATCTGAACCGGGTATGTCAGTTTCCTTTGATCTGTTAAATGGCTCATACTGGTTTCTTCAAAGGTATTAGTATGGGGTGTTCTGCTATGTCTTTCTCAGTATCAAGGATGGAGTTCTCCTCTTGTGGTTGGGGAGTATCTACTTTCCCACTCTTGCTCTGTGGAAAGGATTAACAAAGTCTTGCTTGTGTGGTACTCACGCCTTTCCATGGGTTTCCAGGCCATCTATGGTCTGCAAATGTCTGTGCTGAGCAGGATGAAGATGTTTGTTCCTTGTCAGTTTTTGCTGGTGGTGACTATAATCTGCTCACACATCACTTCTGGTGACTGTGTTCTGGGCTGTATTCGTTGCTGAGGTGGCAATGGTAGCAGCTGCTGTAGCTACTGCTAAGGACAATTTTGAGAGCACAAGTCTGTCTCCATAACCAAGCTGCATGTATTTTTCCCATCTGACCAAGCTCTCTTTACTATTATGGCACGTCATGTGAGTCTAAAGTCATGGACTTTGCACTGGATCAATAAAACTGGTTTATATGAGAGATATTGATTAAAACTATTAGGACCGCTAAAGCACGTTTAAAAAACACATGTCCTTTGTGACACAATAGTCTCTAGTATACCCATACATATATTGTGAATTACAGACAATTGAGATTCAACCTGCCATTGTAACATCAAAACCTTTTGTGACACCAACTGTGTCACATTGTCCTTATGATAGCATCAGATCATTGTGATATCACAAAACTTACAATCATATCATACTCTATGATATCACATTGCATTGTGACATCATAGATACAATCTAAATGCCTATTCTGCAATGTCATCCTATTTCAAATGTGGCATGTGTGTTATCAGAAGCCCATTGTGAACTAAGCACCATTGTGACATCACATTGCCATAATGATACCAGTAACCCACTGTGCCAGAACAAACCTGTCTTCTCCACAAACTTTCTTTGCCATATGATACTTTAGGCTAATAATTTGTTTTCAATTTGTGAACTAATAATTTGTTTTCAAACATAATATTTCAGATATGACATGTTATAAAAGACATCTTCTGTGATATCAAGGCCACTCTGACATCACACTGCCAGATGTCATGACCATTCTGCAACATAGTGAAATCAGAAACCTGCTAGCACTTCATCACATTTTTTCACAATGCATACTTTAGAGACATCACAGTTGTTCTGTGTACTCATATATTCATTATGAGTTAGTGAAAATTCTGATCCTGTATACCATTTTGCTATCCATAGCTCTTTATGACATCTCAAACCTACTGTGATCTTATCACAGTAGGCATCAACAGCTAATGGTGACTTCAAACATTATTATGATATGATATTTCGACCATATTTTCATTGTGATATCACTGTCCCATAGTGTTTTCAGAACACTTTAATTACTGTAAGGGAAATCATCCCAGAAGCCTCATTTTGAAATATAGTATATCGTAATATTTATAATAGAGTTTACAGGTTGAAGGTAGGCAATTGTTACAAAGACCTACAGCAAACAAATAAAAATAACACAGCTAGGAAACATACTAAAGAGGAACAAAAACAAAAACCATGCCAACAATGCTATGGATAGCTTATTTGGACTGCAATGATGATCGAAGCTGAGCCAGGAGACAGGACACAGGATATGATCAGTGAGACAATTGGCATGACATAATGATGTCTAAGCTGGTTCAGACCTAAGTAGGTCGGTGCAGAGGTCAGATCATCAGGAAATTCCCAGTCCAAGCAAATTCAGTTACCTATCAGCCAAGAACCCACACCTGTCTCCAGGGATATGGTCATGCACATTACCTTGGAGTTAGGTGATAGGCAGGGGGTTTTCTTCAGCCAGCATGAAAGCAAGATGCTAGACCCCACAAAGAACTATGTGGCCAATAAGATGATGGCCAGAACTGACCTCCATACTTCATCATGACCTCATAACATTTTAGATATAAAGCTCCTTCGTTGAACATTGTGAACATTGAATTCATTGTGAACTAGTAGCAACTGAAGTCAGACATATCATTGTGATATTATAAGCTCATTGTGACATCCCAAATCCATTGGGACCTCATCAGCACTGTGATATCTAATTGCTGATGTGACATCATGATCATATTGTGACTTAAAGTTCCTTCTGATAACTACATGTTGGAGCTTTCCAGAATTTACCTCTTGGCAACTTTCCATATACAAGTTTGTCAGGAAGCGGCCCCAATGGTTTTCAAGATAGTCCTGGCAGTGGCTGGTGGCAAATTACCAGCACGTCAAATAACCAGATACAGACAGAAGGTTTGAGCATGTAATTCTTTTCACAAGATCAGTATCCACATTTACACAGTTGTTACCACTCTTTTTTGCTCCATTCTTTAATCTTAACGACTAGTAGTTCTAGAAACACCACTGATTTTAGAGTCGTCTCCTGAGCTACCTGATCAGCTCAGTTGTTTCCCTGCACCTACGTGTTCTCTAGTTTCTTTAACTCCTTTTTATTATTCTGAACCTGTTTGGAGATTGGAGACTTCTTCCATTTATCCTCCTCCATTTCACTCTTTAAATCTTGCTTTTATGATCCCAATCTCCTTTTTAAACTCCTCCTGACTTTGTAGGTGTTCTGCCAGGGTCACAGGAAAATTCCTATGAATGTTCAACTGCTGCTCTTTCAGCAGCACCTTTGCTTGCTCCTCATCTCCTCCATTCAATTCTCAGTGATGCTATTGAGAGAGTTTTTTTTTTCACCTTTCTCTGTTTCATTGGGACATGCTACTTCTGCATTACATTTATGGTGATGATCTTGTCATTGTCTTTGGGTTTTCCTCTAATAGCTCCTCTTTCTTGTTTTACACTTCCTTGCATTTTTATGACAAGTCTTTCAACTGTTTAAATCTTGTTTTTTTTTTTGTGCCTAATGCTGTATTTCCCGAGTATTCCTCATCAAAATATGAGTGTCCTTGACTCTTTCTAAAGAGTAACAATCCGTATTTTGACCCATTTATTATTCTGCTCACTTTTCTTGGCCTCTTCTTCAATGACACAAGAATTTTGGGTCTATTCTTCTAACTGGCCTTTCAGTTCTTCCTCTGGTGCTTTGAATTTTTGCTCACACCCTTCAAAGGTAAAAGCTTAATGCACTCTTGTATCATGACCAGCTCCTTTTACCTGGCCTTGATTTCACGTACAGTGTCAGGATCTTCTCCCTGCTTTGCTTGTAGTCAGCAAGGATGGAACCATTGGTGTCCTTGTCCTCCTCAGCCTGTGACTGATGGGCTCCAACTTTGCATCTGGCTCACCTTTTCTGATGTACTTGGATTTCATTTGATTCTGTGTTTTTCTCAGTTTCATTTTGTGAATTTTTGTTATTTTTGACTCTCACAATTTTATGATTTATGTCTTCAAATCTTTTCTTCACATCTGATAATACTTTCTTTTCTCCACTGTACTGTTTAATGCACTTTAAACCTATTGTGGGTTTTGATTGGCATGTATTTGAGATTTAGAATAATTTTTAGCCTCTGTTTTCAAATGTGTGAAATTTTTCATCACCACATTTTTTCTTAAATTCAATGGGCTGATTTTTAAGTTTACCACAGTTGGATTTCAGACTCCCGAGCTCGTTTGCCATGTTCTCTGGAGATATAATCACAGTTTCCTAGTGGCAACCGCCTACTTAACATGTCATTTTTAATCCTTCTCTTCCTTGGAAATTCCTTTTTCCCTTGCTGTTTACTTCCAGTAAGCACACAGATCTAGTCCTAGAGGTTCCCTATTGATATTTGCAAGTGAATTAAACTGTCTTCACCCTGAGTCTCTTGATCCCTGTCCTGGTGCTGCTATGTGAAACCCCTTCTTGGACTGTTTTTTCTTCCACTGTATAACTGTTATGAAACACCTGTTGGGCAACTGCTAACAACTCAGATAATACCTTTTCTCAAATCCTTCTAAATTGTGAATCTTTTTTCCTAATATCTGGGTTGACGGTGTAGTGAAAGCCATATTTAGGGCTCTTCAATTATCCTGGGCCTCAGGATCTATAGGCATATAGTTCCCATAGGCCTCTTGGAGGCTTTCTAGAAAAGCATTAGGGGATTCATTGGGGAACTATAGTGTCATTCATCTTAATTAAATTAGTTGTCTTCCTAACCCTTACCCTTACCCTGCTAACAGGCATGCAATATGCTAAGCACATCCTTACCTTGATTGATGTTCTACTCCCAGGTTGGTTGAGTCTGGGGAAAGACTTGCTCCAATACGAATAGGTCTTCACTGGGGGAATGATCTGGTCCAAGGACCAACTTCAAGCCACTGTGCCGGATTGTCTCCTTTCCTCCGAGGTGGAAAGCAGCTGTAAAAGTTGCCCTCAGTCATCCCAGGTGGGCTGATGTAAAGAGATGTGGCCCTGGGATTTTTCAGAAAAGGACGGATTTTGCTATTTCCCCTTATACATGACACTAATGGTAAAAGGTACATTCATTAGAAAGTTGGTTTGCCCACCATCTCCCCAATGTGCCTGTTGTGTACCACTTCAGGCTGGTTCAAGAAACTAATTCTGTTATGGAGGGACTGAACATCCGAGATGCTGATGGCACAGATTAGGAGGATGTGTCTTCTTCTGGGGGATCGTGTAACACCAGAAGGAAGATATTTCAGTTACAGGAACTTTAACATATCGTACACCCGTCCTGGCAATAAAGGAGTAAGCAGAGGTTTATACAGGAAACAGAACTATCAGCACACACAAATAGCCATAAACCCTAAACCCACATGTCCCATATCTCTCAGTGGTGTCCACTTGAAGTGGTATGAGATGACCTCTGGAGGAGATCCCATAAGGGCTACTGAGGAGATCCTAGATGACCTCTGGAGAAGGTCCCAGATGGCCTTTCAAGGAGGCTACAAAAGACCACTCAAGGAGGTCTCTGATGACTTTAAAGGACCCACCAGATGACATCTTGAAGTCTCCAGTTGACCTCCAGAGGAGATCCCATATGGCCTCATGATGAGGTGCCAATTAATTTACTGAGGACATCTGAGATGACCTGTTGAGAAGGCCTGACATGACCATTGGAGAGGTCCCATTTCCCTTCTCACTTTAGTGCCCAGATGACCTGTGGAGGAATACCTCCACAGGCCTCTTCAGGGACCCCAAATGATCTCTAGATGAATTCCAAGGTAAACTATAGAAGAGTTCCCACATAGCCTCTCGAAGAAGTCCCAAATTTCCACTGGAGTCAGTCCCAGATGTCCTACCAATAAAACCCCAGATGATTGGAGGAAGACCTAGATGAGCATCTCGAGGAGGGCTAAGATAACCTCCAGATTAGGTCACAGATGGCTTCTAAAGGAAGCCCAAGTTGAACTCTCAGGAAGGCCCCAGATTGCCTTCAAAGGATGGCCTCTTGAGATTACCCAAAATATCCTTCAAAGGAGGTCCAAATGGCCTCTTGAGAATGCCACAGATGAGCTCCAGTAGAGGTTTCAAAATCAGGCTTACAGGTTTGCTGAGACCATCACTATTAAATGGGTCTGAAATAACTCTTGTGTTTTGTTTTTTGGTGTTTTTTTTTTTTTTTTGGCTGGTCATGGGGCCTGAACTCTGGACCTGGGCCCTGTCCCTCAGCTCATGTGCTCAAGGCGAGCAGTCTACCACTTGAGCCACAGGGCCACTTCTAGCTTTTTCTGCTTATGTGGTTTTGAGGAATGGAACCCAGGGCCTCAGGAAGCAAGCACTCTATCACTGAGCTACCTTCCTAGCCCTGAAATGACTCTTATCCCTGTTGGTCCACAGGAAACAACAACTCTAGGGAGGCTTTCACCCCTGAGGAATGAGAAACTCACATACAAGGAGGTTTTCCCAGAGGCCAAGGCCCAGTTCCATCCATATGGATTATCTCTATGGGGCCTCCAAAATTTAAGTCCTACAAAGCATGAAATAATCCATCAAGGTATGATTAAGATAATAAAATTATTTACACTACAAAGGGGCCTGTGTTTGTCTTGTCCTGGGCTGGATATTCAGTCCAAGAGCAGCATTGAACACCAAACCTCAGACATCGAATGGGCAGCAATGCCCTTTGTTAATTCATCTGCAAACCACCAATACCAAAATTATGATCTCCAAAGCTCCAAATTTCAAAAGACAAGGTTGTTCTTTTCCGTTCCTCACTCCTCTACAGATCTGTCCTTTCTTCTAGGTTTCCCCTATTCCCGTTGCACCAGTTCCTTCTTCTTTATAGGCCTCTCTATTCTGCACAGGGCTGTGCCCCATTGGTGAGTTGCCATCCTTACCCTCCTGCTCTCACTCAACTTCCTCTTGTCAGGTCTTGCCCTCCTGCTGTCTCACCACTTTCTTCCCTCCAGTTATTTCCCCTCTTTCTCTCCCCTTCATTTGGTAAGAACACAGCCTATATAAGGGCTGTACATTTCCAGCACTCCAACAGATCTCTTGCCTAAGTTTTCAATTGTCACTTCTCAAACTGCACAATGCCCAATCCCTTCTTGACATATCTCCGTGTGTTATATGACAGCTCAAACCCTTCAAAAGCATAAACCACCATCTCCTATAAGCCAGGCCATAGGGGCAAGATGATGATTAGGTCGCACAAATGATTGGGGCCCAGGTGCATATTCCAGCATCCTCATTGATAACAAGTATCAATTGAAATTGATATTACAAACTCATTATGACAGCACCAAACAATTGTGACCTCATCATCAATATGACATCACTCATGCATTTAGCCACGATCACATTGTGACATCTCAAATCTATTATGACCTCTTACAATCATTGAAAAACACATGGCCTTTGTGACATCACAGTCCCTTTGTGTACCTCTATCCTCATTGTGTACTATGACAATTGAGATCAGACATGCCATTGTATCATCACAAATCCTTTCTGACATCATCATCAGTGTAACTTCATATTGCTCATTGTGATATCACCAACCTACCTTGTCACCATACCATTATTACTTCACATTGTCATTGTGATGTCATAGGCAGATTATGAGTGCCTATTCTCTTATTTCATTCTATTTCAAATGTGGACTCTGGGTTGATAGCAGAAATCCTTATGATGCAGTAACCAGTGAGACAGCATATCATATTTGGTATATAACTCCCATTGTGTTTTTGAAAAACTAATATAACTTCATTACATTTTTCAAAATCATGGCCTTTGTGACTTCAAGCTCCTTTTGTGAACCCCTATCCTTATTTCTAAGAGCAATTGAAATGGAATATGTAATCTATATTACTAATATTATGAAATGACCTCATTACATCTGTAAAAGCACAGTCCTATAGTGACATCACATTGCTGTTGTGACATCAAAATCAAATTGTGATACCTCAAACCTATTATGGCCTCTGAGCATCTTTGAAAAAACACATTATTTTTGTGATATCACAGTCCCATTTTTTTTAATCCATATCTTCATTGTGAACTAATGACTACTGCAACAGATAGGCCAGTGTAATACCACAAACCATTATGACACCATAATTGTCATTTTGATATCATCACGTTATTTTGATATCACCAAAGTACAATGACATTAACTATTACTACATCATATAGCTAATGTGAAATTATAGACACATTGTGAATGCCTATGTTGTGATTTCTTTCTTTCAAATGAGGCGTGTGGTTGATATCAGAAACCCATTTTGACTTCATAACCATTGTGACATGACAATCCCTTTGTGACCTCACATTGCCATTTTGATATCATTAACCCATTATGACATCACAAATTGGTCCTGTCCTATTAATTTTTGTGACACGTTGCCATTTTGACATCTTAGATTCTAGGTAAGTTCATAATCTGTTTTTCACATAATAATATTTCAGGAATGAGGGTTCCGGGAAGATGGCAGAGAAGTTGGAAGCTAAACAAGCTCTCGCATAGAAAGCAGTTTTAGAGTTCCAGTGAACAATCCTAAGCCAGATAATCACAACAAGTGTGCCATCAGAGGCCAGAGAGGCCAGAGAGGGAATATCCAGGCAAGGAGACAGATCTGAGCTCTTGCCAGCAGCTGCCGCTGCAGCAGCAGCAATGGTGGGGGTGGCCGTACTGCCATACCTGAAACAGAGTGAGTCCGGGAAGAAGGAGCCAGACGTGGCAGGAGAGCGGATTCTACTCAAGACCAAGAACTGACAATGAGTGGGCATCTAAATTCGGCAGTTCACAGACCAGACACGACCTAGGAACCAAGACTCAGCGTGAGTAGAAGCCTGACATCCTCACTCTTTCACAGGGAGCAGAGCAGGGAAGGTCACCCCTACTCCCCCAGTACCGGAGATCTCCATCTTAGATCCCGACAAAGCTCAGGGGAACTGCTAACTCCAACTCAGGCCTTGGGATAAAAATACAGTCATGTAGCAGATCACAAGAGCCTAACCTGACCTGCCAGACTCAGCTCCACCCAGGGAAAATCACCCAGCTCAGGCGCCAGCCCCAGGAATGGCTTTCTTCACAGGGTAATCAGACCAGAGGCTGCCCCTCCCTTTAGCAGCCTTGACAATCAATTGAAATTCAGTAAACAGAAACCCTGAGAGTGGCTCCAGGCTGGGCTCTGTGAGTTTCTCACAAACTAGCCCCCGGGAAAAGCTACTGTTTGCTGAAAGGCCTCAACTTTACCCAGAACCTAGCCTCATCACATCATCTCCAAACTTGAGGAAAAAGCCATCTCCCTCTTTTGTGATACTCAAAGCAGACTTCCCTCCCATTCAACTAGCCTGGTAGGAGGATCCCAAAATCCTGGGTAAAGCAGAGCATTTTTCTGGCTGTTTGAACAAACTGAATTAAGAAACCAACCAAGGCACAGGACCACAAGCAGACGAGAGACTCCAACAAGAGGTTAGTTACAGACACTAGGGAGATACAAGATTTTTCCCACTCCTCCACAAAAAATTAAAGAACTTCTTCTTCTTCTTCTTCTTCTTCTTCTTCTTCTTCTTCTTCTTCTTCTTCTTCTTCTTCTTCTTCTTCTTCTTCTTCTTCTTCTTCTTCTTCTTCTTCTTCTTCTTCTTCCTTCTTCTTCTTCTTCTTCTTCTTCTTCTTCTTCTTCTTCTTCTTCTTCTTCTTCTTCTTCTTCTTCTTCTTTTTGGTACATTTTATAAATTTTTTTTTCCTTTTCTAAAACTTTTTTTAATTTTTACCTTTTTTGAAAAAAATTGTTTTCTAGTAACTTTGTTTTCCTCTTATGCTTTTTATTTTAGGGATGCATGTGTGTGTGCTTTTTTCTTTCTTTTTTTTGTAAAAATTTTTTTTTTGTTTTTTGTTTAGCTGTACTGAACTTCTGATCTTTTTCTTCCATTCTTATCCTTTTTGTCTTTTCTTCAATTTCGTTCTTCTTTAAGTGACATAATTGTTGTCCTGCACATCCTCAGATAAACCTGTAGTTGAATATTAGACTCTGTCCCCCAATGTGTACAAACTTAATCCAACTCAAAATCTCTGAGACATAAATTCCTTAATAGGAGTACTACCTCTTTATAGCTATATAATATTTTAAGGATTTTTATTTTTAAGTTTTTCAGTTCTTTATATACCTCCACTTCTCTCATTATATTCACATTCTTCTCTGAATAGCTGGTTTTCGATTGCATATTATTAATTTTTACTTTTCTAGTTTTTCTCTTTTCTTTTCCCTTTCTTTTTCTTCTTTTTTTTCTCTCTCTCTACTTTCATCCTATCCAACCTATTTCCTGCTTTGAGATTAGGACTAGTTAAGTAACCTCTCCCAGTGCCTTCCTACATTACTCTATTCCTATTTTTTACCCACATCTCTCCCTAACCCTAATAATTTCTGGTTTTCCAAATTCTTCTTTGCGGTCCGTAGCCCATTAATATATAGTTGTTTGATGTTGAATAGATGTATCTGTTGAACTAGATTGTATCTGCAGACAATTGACTGTGTAAATTCAGACTTTGGTTGATGCTTGCCTTAAGTTAGTGTTCTAGCACAAAACTGGTGTTATTTTCATCCCAAATGGGCAGAGTAGGCCGGAAAAACACGAGAAAAATGGCAAGTCTGGGTATTTCAACTCCCACTCCACAAAATCAAGGGACAGAACAGATAATGAATAATCCAGAGGAGAGTTCCCAAATAGCTCTACAAACACTGCTGGCAAACACGATAAATGAAAAGATTGAAAACATACAAAAGATTCTGTATGAACGTGATAGGGAGAGAGAGGAGGCAATCCAAAAGTTTATGCAGGAATATCATGAGCTTGAGGAAGCTACTCAAAAACTGATACAGGATTTGCATGAGCAGCTTGAGAATACTCAAAGAGAATGGCAGGAATGACGTGAACAGGCTGAGAACACTCAAAGAGAACTACAGGAATGGCATGAACAGGAGCGGGAAGAAGCTAAGCAAAGAGTAATACAGGAATTGAGAGAGCAGGATGAGAATACACAAAGATCACTAAAGGCATTCATGGAATCCATTAGCAAAGACCTGAAGGAACTCAGGGAAACTACAAAGGGAATGCGTAATGGAACCCAACAGAAGGAATGGGAGTCCAAGGAAACCATAACCAATTAACTAACTGATTTGAGAATAAACACTGAACACCAAATTAAGGAAGTAAAGGAGTTCATACAAGATCTAAAACAAAGCTTCAACAAAGAATTTGAAGCCATCAAAGCTGACCAATTCGAAGGAAAAGAAATAAAAAACAAAGTAGAAAGTCTTGACAACAGGTTAGACCATGCAGAAGATCGAATTTCGGGAATTGAAGACAGCATAGATATTATAGAGAAAGAACATAAAACCATCCAAGAAAAGTCTATGAAATATGGTAGATTTATTGAACACTTGGAAGACACCAGCTGCAGGCGTAATCTGAGGATAATGGGTGTAGAGGAGCACCTAGAAACAGAAGTTAATGGTCTAGGAAATTTGTTCAACAGGATCATAGCAGAGAACTTCCCAAACAGGCAAAAAGACAGGCCTATTCAGATATAAGAAGCTTTTAGAACTCCAAATAGACCAGACCAGAATAGGACATCCCACGTCACATTATAATCGGAACAGGATCAACTCAGACCAAGGAAAATATCCTTAAAGCTGTCAAGGAGAAAAAATTAATCAACTATGAAGGGAAACTAATTAGAATCACCTCAGATTTCTCAGCAGAGACAAAGCAAGAAGAGCCTGGAATGATGTATGCCATGCCCTAAAAACAAACATCTATCAACCAAGAATACTGTACCGAGCTAAACTCTCCTTCATAACTGAAGGCCAAATAAAAACCTTCCATAGCAAAGAAAAATTGAAACAATACATCTCCACCAAACCAGCCCTACAAAAGAATCTTAAAGATGTCCTACACATAGAAAACCAATAAGAACACAATAAAGGCCGAGAAATTTCACCCAAACTGAGAATCCAAGAACCATAGGAAGAACCCAATTTTCGCAGCCCCCAAGGATGTGGCAGGAACTCCCAAATACCTCTCAGTCCTTTCTATCAACATTAACGGACTGAAGTCTCCAATTAAGTGACATAGACTGTCTAATTGGATTAAAAAACAAGATCCTTCCACCTGCTGCCTTCAGGAGGCACATCAAGCCTGAAAAAACAAACACATTTTCAATGTTAAATGCTGGAGCAAAATCTACCAAGCAAATGACCCCCATAAACAGGCGGGAGTTGCAATCCTAATATCAGATAAAATAGATGTCAAATTAAAATTCGTGAGAAGAGATAAAGAAGGTCGCTACATACTAATTAAGAGATCTCTCCTTCAGGATGATTTTACAATTCTAAACATCTATTTGCCAAAAAATGGAGCACCCAAATTTATCCAAAAAACACTACTTTCCCTCAAATCCCAGATAGATCAAAAGACATTAATTGTTGGGGATTTTAACACAGCACTCTCTCCACTAGATAGATCAACTTGGCAAAAACTCAACAGAGAAACTGCAGATCTAAACAGCTGCATAGATCAACTAGATTTAACATACATCTACCGAATATTTCACCCAGCAACATCACGTTTTTATCAGCAGCACATGGAACAATTTCTAAAATAGACCACATTTTAGGCCACAAAGCAAACTTGTCCAAATTCAGAAACCTTGAAGTTATAGCTTGCATTCTCTCTGACCACAAGGGAATAAAATTAGAACTCAACACCAAAAGCCACCAAAGAAAGTCCGGTAACACATGGAGGCCGAAACACACTGCTTAATCACTAGTGGGTCATGGAAGAGATTAGAAAGGAAATTCAAATGTTCATGATAGTCAACAAAAATGAGCACACAAATTACCAGCACCTCTGGAACTGAGCAAAGGCAGTACTCAGAGGCAACTTTATAGCTTTGAGTTCCTACATCAACAAATTGAAGAGATCTGAAACCAACAATTTAATGACACATCTAAACCTCATTGAAACAGAGCAGCAAGATAAACCACAATCTAGTAGACAGAAAGAAATAATTAAAATTAAATGAACAAGAATCCAAAAAAACTATAGAAAGAATCAACAAAACCAAGAGGTGGTTCTTAGAAAAAATTAAAATTGACAGATCCTTAGCAAATCTTATCAGAAAAAGAAGAGAACACACTCAAATAAATAAACTCAGAGATGAGAATAGAAACATCATCACGCTCCTAACCGGAAAGAACACTGCTGGAGGAATATCAATACCAAATTTCAAACTACTATAAAGCCATAGTAATCAAAACAGCGTGGTACTGGCACAAGAACAGACCTCAGGACCAATAGCATAGAAGTGAAAACCCAGAAATGAACCTACAGACCTATAGCCATCTAATCTTTGATAAGGGAGCTAAAAAAAATAGAGTGAAAGAAAGAGAGTTTGGAAAGCAGTATGGAGGTTCCTCATAAGACTTCACATAGAGCTCCCCTATGACCCAGCAATCCCACTTTTGGGCATTTACCCAAATGTTTACAAACAAGACCACGCTAAAGCTACCAGCACAACTATATTTATTGCAGCATTATTTAACATAGCTAAGATATGGAACCAACTCACATGCCACTCAGTAGATGAATGGATCAAGAAAGTGTGGTATATATACACAATGGAATTCTATGCCTACATCAGAAAGAATTACATTTCCCCATTTGTTAGGAAATGGAAAGGCTTGGAAAAAATTATATGAAGTGAAGTAATCCAAGCCCAAAGAAACTTAGGTCCTTATTTGCAATATCTAGTATATGTATGAGTCAAGCAGAAAAGGTCAGATAATGTGATTTTAGGAAGATGAACTCTTAGATATGTATTTAAAAGGTATTTTTCTTTCATGCATTTGTTTCTAACGAATTTATAAGATTATTTCTTTGCTGCTTTGTATGTCCCTCCACCACAGTATAACCCCTGCTTTCACTATATTTGAAGTCGGTATAATTTGTAGAGGTGTTGGGGAAAAACAAGTTGTTTAAGTATACAGGTGGACCCGCTGGAACAATGAGAAGTACAAGTTGTCTTGTCGAAAACGAAATGTACAACTTTGGTGCAGGTCGGAGCATGGGAGGGGAGAATTGGAGAGGGAGAGGAGAGGCTCCGAAAGGATGTGAAGGGTAAACAAAGGAGGAGGCTGCAGTGCTTGGTAAGACATGTACTCATTATCTTGTCCATGTAATTGTAATCCCTCTGTAGAGTATGTTCCCAAAAAAATAAAAATAAAATAAAATAAAAAGAAATGTGCTCATTACCTTGCTCATGTAATTGTAACCCTCTGTACGGTATTTGCCCAATAAAAAACAGTTATTAATAATAAAAAAAGAAAAGAGAAAAATATTTCAGGAATTTATGTTATCAGATATCCACTCTAACATCACACAGCTAGATGCCATTGATCACTGTGTTATATTGTGCCATCACAACCCTATCAACTATTGTGACAACTCATACCTTTGGAGACATCACAGTCTTTTGAGAACTCATAATCATTGTTATTTAATGATAATTGAGATCCACCATGCCATTGTGACATCATCTACCCACAGCGATATTACAAATCTATTGTGAGCTCCTCAACACTGTGTTATAACCAACTAATTTTGACATCAAACATAATTATGGAAGGGGTTACCAAGATGGTGCTGAAACAGTAGGGAAACACCACAGCTCTCTCCAAACAAAGAGAGAGTTCCAAAGCTCAATTTTCTCAAAAGACCCATGACTGAAAAGATGACCACCCAGATAAAAAGAGGTGCAATAAAAAGTAAAGGAAAAAAATTACAATGGAAAAAAACGAAGACCCTTCCTCAACCATTGATGTCCTTGTAAATCTGTGCCAAACCAGAGCCCAGTCCAGAGCCCCCAGAACCACAGTAGGCTATCTGAAGTATGCCCACGAAGAACATACACAAATTGCTGGTGCCAGAATCAGTGATTGTTAAAAGAGGAACCTCAGAGCTTGGAACCTTCACAAAGAGCTTTCACCAACCCCTCATCGGTAGAGCAACCTTGCATAATCTTACCAAATTCCCCAGGCCTCACAACAGTGGTGGGAAACCAAGAACTACAGGGGTCCATCCACAGAGGGCCAGTGGAGGAGACTCCAAGGTGCCTGTGCTGATATGGACATTGCAAATAGAGACAAAAACATCGGAGCTCAGAACATGCAGAAAGATCCTCTTGTACGCCTCAAAGGCAAAGTTGTTCGATGGCATCCTGCCAAAACTCCTGGGCCCCCAGAACTACAGTAACCCATATGAAGCCAATGCAAAACACCCATGATGCTTACCAGGACAGCATAAACAGAGTCAGAGATGGTGTAAAACACAGGCCCTGAGCCACCACCATCACCCAGCCCAGCCCACAATCATCTCAATACAATGCTAACCCTGGTAGCAATCTGCCATCTACAGTGCATATAGACAATGATCTGTTACAGCACCATGCGACAGCTCTCAACCAGTTCTAGCTAAGTACCCCAACAGGAACAGCCTTACCCCATTTAAAGAGAGACCAGTGCTGGCAGTAACCTCCAGAGCTTGACCCATACCCTTCTCCCTACAACCTGGACAACAGGTCCCACTAAAACTGTGCAAGTTCCCCATCAGCCTTTGGAGCACACCTAGCCCACCAGACTTGGAAAAAAGCAACCCAGAAAGGGAGCTTAAACAGTCAAGCTGGGAAGAGCACCAGTGGGCCACAGGAGCCAGCAGAAGAAGAAATCCAACGTGGGAAACCCAGCAGCACAGGTCCCACCTAATCCCAAAGAGTGTGTCTCAGGATGGTGACAGAAAGACAGGACCAGGCAGGGGGATCGGTGACTGAGCTACATAAACAACCTTTCCTGATTGAAGTCAGAGGCTGAGC
Organism: Dipodomys spectabilis; assembly: GCF_019054845.1. Lineage (NCBI taxonomy): Eukaryota > Metazoa > Chordata > Mammalia > Rodentia > Heteromyidae > Dipodomys > Dipodomys spectabilis. Next base: position 7,600,219 of record NW_024870841.1, on the reverse strand, counting down.
ACAGGTTTCGAAAGAGGCTGGAAAGAAAGGCACAGCAGCCCTCAGGAACCAACCCATGACAATAAAAGGTCTGTGTGTGTTCAGGGAGCCCAACACAAGAGCCTAACTTGCGTATCCCAGAATGGTTATTGAACACCTCAGGCCACCAGCACCTAATTATAGTCAGGAATCGATGGAAAGATGGCTCAGTGGTAAAGGGCATGCCTTGCATGCATTAGGACCTGGTTCAATTCCTCAACACCACATAAGCAGAAAAAAACAGATGTGGAAATGTGGCTCAAGTGGTAGAGTGCTATCCTTGATCTGAAGATCTGAGGGACAACACTAAGGCCCACAGTTTAGACCCTACAACAGACAAAAAAAAGAACTACATGATTATCTCCATTGATGTGGAAAATTCTTTTGATAAAATACAAATTTATTTATGTTAAAGAATAGTAGAGGATATGAAGAGAATAGTAGAGGAATATTCATAAAACTCTATAAGCCATATATGATAGAGCAATAGCCAATATTATACTTAATGGGGAGATACTACAACAAATTCTCCAAAAATTAAGAACAAAGCAAATATGCCCACTCTAACCACTCCTCTTCAATATAGTCCTGGAATGCTTAGCCAGAGTAATAAGGCAAGAGAAAGACTTTAAAGGGATCTGCATTGGGAAGGAAGAAGTTAAACTATCCTTTTTTAAAGATGAAACCATATTATACTTAAATGATCCTAAAAACTCCACCCTAAAACAGTTTATAAACCACTTTGGCAAAGTAGCAGGATACAAAAACCCAAAAAATCAGTTCTCTGTAAGTACAGCAACAACAAATAAGCTGAAAAGAAAATCAAGGAAATAAAACCATTCACACAATGACCTCAAAAATTAAAATATTTTGGAATTAACCTAACCAAAGATGGAAACGATATCTATTTAAAGAAATGTATAAAAACATAACATATCAGAACACCAGGAAATGGTGCCAAAAAATTCTAGGCAAAAAAGGGGAGGGTTCTCTTTGCTGGACTTCAAACTCTACTATAGAGCCATAATAACAAAGACAATTTGGCATTGCATAAAAGAAAAAAATGGAATTGATTAGAAGATCCAGAAATAAAACCACATGCTTACAATCATCTGATATTTGACAACTCAAAATGGATAAAAGACACTAACATCAAACGCGAAAATCTAAATCTACTCCAGCACAGACCAAGAGAGACACTTAAATTTATAGGCACAGGCAGGAACTTTTTTAGCAGAGTCCCAAGGTCACAACAAATTGGGGAGAGACTCAACAAATGGGACTACTTTAAAACAAAACGATTCTGGCAGCTAAAGTCATAGCAACCAAACTAGAAAGAACCAATTGGGAAAAATATTTACCAGCAATATATCAGACAAAACCCTATATCCAGTATATACACTAATCTCTCCCAAACCTAATGAACCAATTACTAAATGGTCAAAGGAACTAAAAAGAGATTTCTCAGAAGAGATATAAATGGCAAAGAAGCACATTTGGAAATGCTATTCATCAGTGGTTGTAAAGGAAATGCAAACAAAAACAATCCTGAGATATCACCTTTTTCCATTCAGCATGGTCTGCATCCTAAGGTCAAACAAAAACAAAGGCTGGAGGGGAGCCATTGACATATGCAGAGAAAGGAACTCTATTGCATTGCTGCTGGGAATGGGCACTAAAACAACCACTTTGGAAAGCAGTCTGGAGGTACCTCAGAAAACTAAACATAGACCTTCCCAATGACCCAGCCATACCACTCCTAGGCATCTATGCTGAACAACAGGAACCAGGATACAAGTACACATGCACTTCTATGTTTATTGCAGCACTGCTCACAATAGTCAAGATATGCAAGTAACCCAGATGTCCTACTGGATGATCCTAATGGATAAATAGATCCAAAAATGGTGGTACCAATATACAATGGAATATTATGCAGCCATTAGGAAAAACAAAATATTGGCTTTTGCAGGGATATGGATAGAACTAGAAAAATAATTTTGAGTGAAGTAGGCCAAAAGAGACAAATGGACAATGATCTCCTTGATATGTGCATATTAAATACAACATGTAAAGATATACAACAAAGTAAACAGGAATGGACAAAGAACTTCCAGTCATATTGTTTCATTACAAAATAACCCAAAGCTACTGACCACATTTAAGGTATATATGCACACATCTGAGGGAAACTAAGAAGAGGACACAGAATCAGAGATAGATAGAGGAAAACACACCAGAAAGATCCATCAGCTGCATTGGACATTAATGAAAATGAAATAAGCAACTCAAGGGCAGTAACGGGAGGGAGGGAATGAGGGAGATAGAGGGAAAAGCTGACAGTAGAAAAAGGAAAGAAATTTACATATCATTTGTTTTTTAAAATTAACTAATTTATTTATTTATTTTTTAATGTACATACTGTACATAGGGGTTACAATTAAATGGGCAAGATAATGAGTACATTTCTTATCAAGAATTGCAGTCTCCTCCTTTGTTTATCCTTCATTCACATGTCTTCCTAGCCTCCCCCGTCCCCAACTCAACCCTCCCCCCCACCAAAATTGTGAAGTTCGTTTTCGACATGACAACTTGTACTTCTCATTGTTGCAACGGGTCCATCTGTATCCTTAAATGACTTATTTTTCCCCATCTCCTCCACAAATTATACCGACATCAAATATAGTGAAAGCAGTGGTTATACTGTGGGGGATGGACATACAAAGCAACAAAGAAATAATCTTATAAATGCGTTAGAAACAAATGCATGATAGAAAAAAAATTAAATATGTATCTAAGCGTTCATTTCCTAAAATCACCTTATCTGATATTTGCTGCTTGACTCATACATATACTAGATATTGAAAATAAGGGAAACCATGGGACCTATGTTTCCTTGGGCTTGGCTTACTTCACTTCATATAATTTTTTCCAAGCCTTTCCATTTCCTAACAAATGGGGCAATGTCGTTCTTTCTGATGGAGGCATAGAATTGCACTGGGTATTATACCACATTTTCTTGATCCATTCATCTACTGAGGGGCCTCTGGGTTGGTTCCATATCTTAGCTATGTTAAATAATGCTGCAATAAACATAGTTGTGCTTTAGTGTGGTCGTGTTTGTAAACATTAGGGTAAATGCCCAAAAGTGGGATTGCTGGGTCACATAGGGGAGCTCTATGTTAAGTCTTATGAGGAACCTCCATACTGCTTTCCAAAGTGGTTGAACAAGTTTATACACCCACCAACAATGCAGTGAGGTTCTCTTCTGTCCACATCCCCTCCAGCATCTGTTTTGTTAGAGTTCTTGATTTTTGCCATTCTAACTGGTGTAAGGTTGAGTCTCAGTATTGTTTTGATTTTCATTTCTTTTATGGCTAGGGAGGTTCAGCATTTCTTCATGTGTCTATTGGCCATCCTTCTTTCTTCTTCTGAGAAGTTTCTCTTTAAGTCTTTGTCCCACATATTTATAGGGAAATTGTTTCTTTGAGGATTTGTTGTTGGGGGACTTAATTTTTTGGTTTCCAAGTATATTTTAGATATGAGACCCTTGAACATTGTATGGCTAGTGTAGATATTCTACCAATCCGTGGGCTTTCTATTGATCTTGCTAACTATGTCCTTTCCCATGCAGAAGCTCTGCAATTTCATGCAATCCCATTTGTCCAATCTTTCTTTGATTTGTTGTGTTTCCGGGTCTCTATTCAGAAAATTTCGGCCTGAGCCAAGGAGACCTAGGGTTTCTCCTATTCCATCCTGTAATGTTTTCAGAGTGTGTGTTTTGACTCCGAGGTCTTTGATTCATTTGGAGTTGATTCTGGTGCAGTGTGATATATAAGGATCTAGCTTTAGTTTTCTACAAGTAGTTAACCAATTTTGCCACCACCGTTTACTGAAGAGGCTGTCTTTCTTCCATTCTATTTTTTAGCTCCCTTATCGAAGATTAGATGGCTATAGGTCTCTAGGTTCATTTCTGGGATTTCAATTCTGTTCCATTGGTCCTGAGGTTGGTTCTTGTGCCAATTAAAGCTGTTTTGATTACCATGGCTTTATAGTAGAGTTTGAAATTTGGTATTGATATTCCTCTAGCAGAGTTCTTTCTGTTGAGGAGGGTTTTTGCTATTCGGGGTCTTTTATTGTTCCATATGAATTTTTCGATTGCCTCTTCTATTTCCTTGAAGAATGAAGTTGGAATTTTGATAGGTATGGCATTGAATTTGTAGATAGCCTTGGGAAGTATTGCCATTTTCACAGTGTTAATCTTTCCAATCCAGGAGCATGGGAGGTTTTGCCATTTTCTAAGTTCAGTTTTGATTTCCTTTTTCAAATTTTTAAAGTTTTCATCATAGAGGTCCTTCACTTCTTTGGTAATTTATTTTTTGTTGGACTATTACAAATGGAGTTACTTTCCTAATTTCAGCCACACTTTTCTCATTGTTGGAATACAGAAAATCCATTGATTTTGGGGGGATTAATTTTATACCTTGCTACTTTGCCAATGTTTTGAATCAGCTTAAGTAATTTGGGAATGGAATCTATGGGATTTTTTAAATACAAGATCATGTCATCTCCCTCTTTGCAAAGAGGGAGAATTTTATTTCTTCTTTCCCTATTTGGATCCCCTTTATGTCTGCATCTTGTCTTATTGCTGTAGCTAGGAATTCTAATACTAGATTGAAGAGAAGTGGAGAGAGTGGACTTCCTTGTCTTGTTCTTGAGTTAAGAGGAAATGGCTTCATTTTTTCACCATTAAGTATAATGCTGGCTGTAGGTTTGTCATATACAGCCTTTATTGTATTGAGGAATGTTCCATGGATTTCTTATTTTTCCAAAACCTTCTTCATAAATGGGTGTTGAATCTTGTCAAATGCTTTGTCTGCATCTATTGAGATAACTTTGTGGTTCTTATCCTTAGTCCTGGTAAAGTGATGAATAATATTAATTGATTTGCATATATTGAACCAGCTTTGCATCCCTGAAATGAAACCTGTTTGATCATGGTGTATGATTATTTGGATGAGTTGTTGAAGTCGATTGGCCAAAATTTTGTTGAGAAATTTTGCATCAATGTTCCTCAAAGAAATGGATCGATAATCCTCTTTCTTTGATGAGTCCCTGTCTGGTTTTGGGATGAGGATTATGATGACTTCATAGAATGTGTTTGGTAGTGAACTTTCTCTTTCAATTTCATTGAAGAGTTGGAGGATTATTGGTGTGAGCTCAGCTTTAAAGGCCTTGTAGAATTCCGCTGTAAAACCTTTTGGTCCTGGACTTTTCTTAGATAGGAGGACTCTTATTGCTCATTCTATTTCAATGCTTGATATGGGCCTGTTAAGATGGTTTAACTCATCTTGGTTTAGATATGGGAAGTCAATATTTGCTAGGAAAAGATCCATTTCTGCCAAGTTCTCGAACTTATTAGCATAATGTTTTTAGAAGTATTCCCTTATACAGTTTTGAATCTTAGTTGTTTCTGTGGTGATGTTTCTATTATCATCGCTGAGTTTATTTATTTGGGTGTGTTCTCTTCTTTTTCTGTTAAGATTTGCTAAGGGTCTGTCAATTTTGTTAATTTTGTCGAAGAACCAACCTTTGTTTGTTTATTCTTTCTATAGTTTTTTGGATTCTTACTCACTTAATTCTGATGTAATTTTAATTATTTCTTTCCATCTACTGGTTTGAGGTTTATATTGCTGTTATTTTTGAAGGAGGTTCATATGTCTCATTAGCTTCTTGGTTTCTGATTTCTAAAATTTGTTGATGTAGGGGACCAGAGCTATAAACTTGCCTCTGAGTACTACCTATGATGTGTCCCAGAGGAGCTGGTAATTTGTGTGCTCATGTTTTTGAATAGCATGAACATTTGAATTTCCTTTCTAAACTCTTCTATGACCAACTCATGATTCAGCAGGGTGTTGTTCAGCCTCCAAGTGTTACCGGACTTTCTTTGGTTGCTTTTGGTGTTGAGTTCTAATTTTATTCCTATATGGTAAGAGAGAATGCCAGGTATAAATTCAATGTTTCTGAATTTGGACAAGTTTGCTTTGTGGCTTAAATGTGGTCTATTTTAGAAAATGTTCCATGTGCTGCTGAAAAAAACGTGTATTCTGAGGTTGCTTGGTGAAATATTCGGTAGATGTATGTTAAATCTAGTTGATCTATGCAGCTGTTTAGATCTGCAGTTTCTCTGTTGAGTTTTTGCTGACATGATCTATCTAGTGGGAGAGTGGTGTGTTAAAATCCCCAAAAATTAATGTCTTTGGATCAATGTGTGATTGGAGGGAAAATAGTGTTTCTTGGATAAATTTGTGTGCACCGTTGTGTGGGCAATAGATATTTAGAATTGTAATATCCTCCTGAAGGAGAGATCCATTAATTAGTATGAGGCAACCTTCTGTATCCCTTCTCACGAATTTTAATTTGAAGTCTATTTGATTTGATATTAGGATTGCAACTTCCACCTGTTTATGGGGACCGTTTACTTGGTAAATTTTGTTCCAGCCTTCAACATTGAAAATTTGTTTGTTTTTCGGGTAAGATGTGACTCCTGAAGGTGGTAGATAGAAGGAACTTGTTTTTTAATCCTACTAGACAGTCTATGTCGCTTAGCTGGAGAGTTAAGTCCGTTAATGTTGATAGAGAGGACTGAGAGGTATTTGATAGGTCCTGCCATGTTATCCACCTTCTTGGGGGCTGTAAAAACTGGGTTCTTCCTATGGTTCTTGGGTTTTCAGTTTGGGTGCAGTTTCTTGCCCTTTATGGTGGTCTTGTTGGTTTTCTATATGAAGGACATGTTTAAGAATCTTTTGTAGGGATGGTGGAGATATATTGTTTTAATTTTTCTTTGCTATGGAAGTTTTTTATTTGGCCTTCAGTTATGAAGGAGAGTTTAGCTGGGTACAGTATTCTTGGTTGATAGTTGTTTGTTTTTAAGGTATGGCATACATCATTCCAGGCTCTTCTTGCTTTGATTGTCTCTGCTGAGAAATCTGAGGTGATTCTAATTGTTTTCCCTTTATAGGTGATTAATCTTTTCTCCTTGACAGCTTTAAGGATCTTTTCCTTGGTCTGAGTTGATCCTGTGTGGATTATAATGTGATGGTGGGATGTTCTATTCTGGTCTGGTGTATTTGGAGTTCTAAAAGCTTCTTGTATCTGAATAGGCCTAGTTTTTGTATGTTTGGGAAGTTCTCTGCTAGAATCCTGTTAAACAAATTTCCTAGACCATTAACTTCTGTTTCTTGGTGCCCCTCTACATCCATTACCCTTAGATTAGGCCTTCTGTTGGAATATTCCAACTGTTGGATAGATCTATCGTATTTCTTAGACTTGTCTTGGATGGTTGTATGTTCTTTCTCTATAATATCTACGCTGTCTTCAATCCCTAACATTCAATCTTCTGCATGGTCTAACCTGCTGTCAAGACTTTCTTACTTTGTTTTATTTCTTTTCCTTCTAATTGGTCAGCTTTGATGGCTTCAAATTCTTTGTTGAAGCTTTGTTTTAGATCTTGTATGAACTTCTTTACTTCCTTAATTTGGGGTTCAGTCATTATTCTCAAGTTACTGAATTGATTGGTTATGGTTTCCTTGGACTATCATTCCTTCTGTTGGGTTCCATTCAGCATTCGTTTTGTGGTCTCCCTGACTTCCTTCAGCTCTTTGTTAATGGATTCCATGAATGCCTTTAGTGATCTTTATGTATTCTCATCCTGCTCACTCAATTCCTGTGTTACTCTTTGCTTAGCTTCCTCATGTTCATGCCATTCCTGTTGTTCTCTTTGAGTGTTCTCAGCCAGCTCATGCCATTCTTGCCTTTCTCTTTGAGTATTTTCAAGCATTTCACTCAAATCCTTTAGCAGTTTTGAGTAGCTTCCTCATGCTCATGATATTCCTGTATAAAACTTTGGATTGCCTCCTCTCTCTCCCTATCAGGCTCATACAGAGTCCTTTGTAGGTTTTCAATCTTTTCATTTATCATGTTTGCCAGCAGTGTTTGTAGAGCTATTTGGGAACTCTCCTCTGGATTATTCATTATCTGTTCTGTCCCATGATTATCATGAAAGCAGTTGAGATACCCGGACTTGCCATTTTTCTTGTGTTTTTTCCAGCTTACTCTGCTCAATTGTGATGAAAATAACACGTTTTTTTTTGCTAGAATACTAACTTAAGGCAAGCATTATCCAGTCAATAGTCTGCAGATATAATCTGGTTCAACAGATACAGCTGTTCAACATCAAACAACTATATATTGATGGGATAATGACCACAAAGAAGAATTTTGGTAAACCAGAAATTATTAGGTTTAAGGAGAGATGTGGGTAAAAATTAGGAATAGAGTGATGTGGGAAGGCACAGGGAGAGTTAACTAAGTACTAATCTCAAAGCAGGTAATAGGTTGTATAGGATGTAAGCAGAGAGAGAGAAAAAAAGAAGAAAGCAAAGGTAAAAAAAGAGACCAGAAAAAATAGAAAAGTAATAAATAAAAATATTATACAGAATCGAAAAAAAATATTCAGAGAACGTGGATATAGTGAGAGAAGGGAAGGAATATAGAGGAAATGTGAAAAATTTTAAAATAAAAGTATATAAAATATTATAGAGGTATAAAGAGGTAGTACTGCTATTAATGAATGTAAGCATAAGAGGTTTTGAATTGAGTAATAAATTTGAGGATGAAGTGTGTACACAATGGGGGATAAGGTCTAATAATCAACTACGGGTTTATCTGAGGATGTGCAGAACAACAAGTCACATAAATAAGAACGAAAGAGAAGAAAAGGTGAAATGGATAAGAAAGAAAGAAAAAAGATCATAAGTTCAGTAGAGCTAGACAAAAAACAAAAAATTTGTTTTTTGAAAAACGATAAAAAAAAAAAGAAAGAAAAACGAACACACACATATAAACCCAAAATAAAATTTTAAGAGGAAAAATAAGTTACTAGAAAACAATATTTTTCAAAAAAATTAAAAATTAAAAAAAGTTTTTGAAAAACAAGTTCTTATAAAAGGTGATTTTTTTTTTTTTTTGTGGAGGAGGGGTGGGAAAAATCCTGCATCTCCCTTGTGTCCATAACCAGCCTCTTGTTGGAGTCTCTGATCTGCTTGTGGTGTTTGATTTTTCTGTGGCTTGGTTGGTTTCTTAAGTCAGTTAGTTTGAACAGGCAAAAAAATGCTCTGCTTAACCAAGGATTATGTGATCCTCTTCCCAGGCTAGTTCAATGGGAGGGAGATCTGCTTTGAGTATCACAAAAGAGGGTGATGGCTTTTTTCTCAAGCTTGGAGATGCTGTGATGAGGCTAGGTTCTGGGTAGAGTTGAGGCCTTTCAGCAAACAGTAGCTTTTCCCGGGGACTAGTTTGTGCAAACTCACAGAGCCCAGCCAGGAGCCACTCTCAGGGTTTATGTTTACCAAATTTCAATTGATTGTCAAGGCTGCTAAAGGGAGGGGTAGCCTCTGGCTCTGAATACGCAGTGAAGAAAGCCACTCCTGGGGCTGGCGCCCTAGCTGAGTGAATTTTTCCTGGGTGGAGCTGAGTCTGGCGGGTCAGGTTAGGCTCTTGTGACCTGCTAAATGACTCTAGTTTTCTTCCAAGGCCTGATTTGGAATAAGCAGCTCCGCGGAACTTTGTCAGTATCAAAGATGGAGATATCCAGTAGTTGGGGGGAGGGGTAGCCTTCCCTCCTCTACTCCCTGAGTAGGAGTGAGGATGTCAGGATTCTACTCATGCTATACTCTTGGTTTCTGGATCGTCTCTTGTCTGGGTTCTGCAGAATGAAGATGTCTACTCCTTGTCAGCTCTTGCTGGTGTTGAGTAGAATATGCTCACCTGCTCTGGCTGGAGCCTTTGACCCGGACTCTCTGTGTTGTAGGTATGGAGGCCATTTGAGTCACCGTCTCACAGCTGTGGCTAGTGCTAATTGCTCAGAACTGTCATCTTGCCTGGATTTTCCCTCTCTGGCCAAACTCTCTGTACTGTGATGGCACACTTGGTGTATTTCTCTGGAACACCAAACTGCTTTCTATTGGAGAGGTTGTTTAGCCTCCAACTTCTTCCCTGCCATCTTCCCAGTACTCCCTACACATCCTATATTCTTATATCAGGAATTTTTTATTCTCCTATCTCATCATTACATAAATTGACACACAACATAGAACCAAAATCAAATACAGTGACAACAGGAGGAAGAACATGATGTAGAGACAAAAATAATTGTATGCTATATTAAAATCCAGAAGTATAAGGATAAACGGTTCTGAAGCTATCTTGATATTCATTTCCTGGAGCATCATTTTATAAAATAATATATTCTCTCTGTCTCTGTCTCTCTGTCTCTGTCTCTCTCTCTCTCTCTTTACCAAAGTATAGAGCTTTGGAGATTTTCTACTAATCTGATAAAATTATCATAGATATATGCTAATTATAGCAAATAAATGGTCAGTTTTATACTGATGGGATGGAAGTGACACTCAAAATAAATTTGAACACAAGGGACAAAAACTATAGAATTCACACTAAGAAGTGATAAAAAATTATCTCAAGAAATACATTCATTAGATACCCTTAAGCCTTAGTGAGATAAAATTATTACCTGCTGAAATACAACTGTCATATAATTTGGTTGACAATTGGAAAATCATACATTTCACCTTATTTTCATATATTTTGATATCATTTATTTCCTGTCCTTTTCAGATGATGGGAACTATGAACGTTATTCAAAACCAGTTGACCAAAAAAAATGAACTGTGAAGAAGAAAAGCAGTCATGGAAGACACTGCATCTTTTTATCTCTTTCAGAGAACGATAAGAAAATTTAAAAAAAAATACATTTGTTCATTTTTTCTTAAGTCAAAGAAAAATAGCAATCACTTGTGTACAACTTTGATAAATGCTAAGAACTCTATTAGCTATTTTGGAATTATGGAAGTGCAGTAAGCACAAGCTACCTAAGGTCATATCAATTTTAACAATTTTACACATGAGTTCAATCACTAATTATTACTTCTTTTCCACATAGTATCTTTTTTTGTTCACACAAACCGGTGTAATGCTTGTCTTTCTTTCTGAAAATAGAATTTGTTTTCAGACAATATTGCACATGAATACATAATACACTGAATAGAGCCCTGTTTCTAACTGGACTAGTATATCAAGCATTTTTTTCTGAAGATCTACCATGTGAAAGAAAGATGGAACAGTGCAGTTAGAGTATAGTATAGATAGGTGAATTCAGAAGATGATCAGCAGACATGTTGGTTTTGAAAACAGGTTGTTTTTGATGATGTGCATATTTATACAGCAATATTTACTTATTGAATAATATCAAAAATTGGCTACAATTTCTCAATATGTTTGTTTTTGTGAAAATACATACAGAGGGGTTACAATTACACGAGCAAGGAAATAAATACCTTTCTTATCAAGCATCGTTGCCTCTCCCTTTGTATTTTTCCCTACCATCAATGCCCTCCAATTTTTGAAGCAAACTTTGAACATGAATAAAATTCTTTGGATTGATTCAACACTAATACTTACATTAAATCCTGGGAAAGATCCTTCTCCTGTTCCTCCTCCTCCTCACCCTCCCTCTCTTTTCCCACTCCTCATCCTCTTGCTCTTCTTCCTTTCACTATTCGTCCTTCTCTTTCCACTCCTTCTACACTTCCTTACTACTTCCCATTCTTCTTCTCTTCTTCTCCCCCTCTTTTCTTTCCCTCACTCCCTCTCTACCTTTCTCACTCCTGCCCTGTATTTCTCCCTTCCTCTATCCCTCCCTCCCTTCCTCCCTTCCTTCCTTCCTTCCTTCCTTCCTTCCTTCCTTCCTTCCTTCCTTCTTTACTTCCTTCCTTCCAGTTTTCTCTTCTCCCTTTCTATACTTCCTTCTTTCTTCCTACTCTCATTTAACTTCCATCTCCTACCATCCATCCTAAATCATTTCATTTTTTCCTTTCACCTTACCCTCCCTAACTCACCCAAGCATGAAGATCTGAAGTTAAACTCCTGGCCTGGGAGTTGAAATTGGGCTTGAGATTGGAACTAATACCCTCGTCCTTTAACTCAAAGGTTGGACTTGTACTCTTGAGCTGGAATTCGAACTCCTATCCTGGGCCAGAAACTCTGGGCCTGAGCCTTGAATTCACAATGTGGGCTTTGAACCCAGGCCTGCACTTCAGTTCGTGGCCTGTGAATAGAATTCATGGCCTGTTCCTAGAACTAGTGCTTAGGAACTGAACTTGGATCCTAGGCATTTAACTCGTAGCTGGGCATTGAAATCAGATGTTAGCCTTAAGCTCACAGTCCGGGTTTGAATTCATGTCTTGACATGAACTCGTCACCTGAGAGTGAAAAATAGGGAAATGGGACCTGAACAGAGATCCATGTCTGAGCTCATTGTCTGGGAATTGAACTCACAGCTGGGGCTTTGAAATTGGTTCCTAGGCCTTCAACTCAATCTGGGTCTTGAACTCCAATCTGTTCATTGATCTAATTGTCTATGCCTTGACTGTTGGCCCAGGAACTTGATCTCATCTGGGCCTTGAATTTGTAGCATCGGCCCTGAATATGGGACCTAGAAATTGAACTCACAGCCAGTGCCTTGAACTAGGAGCCTGGAGCTTGAACTCAGTTCTGGGTCTTGAACAAGTTACCTAAACCTTGAATATGATTCCGGGGTCTTAAATTTGGAAACTCAACAAAGTTCCTGAGCTTCTCTGTGCTCAATACTGGTGCTCAACTACTGGAGACTCAACAGTTTTTCTGAGTTTGTTCCATGACTGGAGAAAGAATTTTAGTTTTAGTTTTAGAATCACAAATGTACTTTTTGCTACAAGAGAAGTCAATCCATCTGGTTCCATATTTCTCACATTTGGTTTATTTGCTTCTGCTTTATATGTAAATAGTTCCCTTTATGTGAAAGAGGAGGGGCTGGGCTGGGAGGCAGGGAGCGTGTAATGTGTGTGTGGGGAGGTGCTCTACACTTATATGCTTTCAATAGAAAGGGGAGAGAGGACATTATCAGGCCTTCCAGAATGTTGGGAGATAAGTAGGTGGACAGGGTACAGAGACAACTGTGCAAAAAAATAATTAATTGCAAGACAAAAGTATGAAGCACACAGGAATAGAGTTGCACATATGTGCACACACAGAGGGTTGGGAGAAGTTTCACGAACCAGGCCCCGCTTTTCATCAGGTGTTCTCTACCTTGCCAGCTGCTTTTTCCTTCAGGTTAGGGTTGAGCGATTGATATTGATCCCAGACTTTTTCTACATTCACATCACCCTCTCATGTCCAGAGGCCCACCTGCCCTGCTGTGGGAAGATTAAAGCTCCCAAAATTAGACCACAGGACTTGTTATGTTGTTTTGTTTGTTGTTGTTTACATGTTTTGTTCAATATCAAGAAAGACCATGGTTTCCTGAGACAGGCCCTTTGTGAAGTAAAAGAATCTCCTAAATTCTTCGTTTCTATTTCTGTCTCCTCTTCCTATCCTTCCCCTCCTTTTCTTTGTCCTGCTGTTCCCTGGATGGGAAGGCCTCAACATGATCCTTTGTTTGATGGAACTGTTTTCCTAAGGATCTGCTTCTTGCTTGGAACACCCAGGTTCATTCTTTAGCCAAGCTGTGTGAATTGTGATAGCAGATGGTGGGCAGAGAACGAGGGATGAAGGTGGCAAAGGGAGAGAGGGAGTGGGGCAATGAAGGTGGGAAAAAGGAGGCCATAAGAGAAAAGAGAATCAAGGAATGATAGAAAGGAGAGAGAAGGGAAGGGGGATAGAAAAATAGAAGAAGAAAGGAAGTATGGACCAGGCTAAGAAAGTGGAGTTGGCAAAGAAGTAGGGAAGGAGGCAAGAAAGGCCTAAGGATTAAGGGAATAGAAAGGGGCAAAGGAAGAAATGTACACGGAGAGAGAGAAGAAGGAAGGAAGGGAGGGAGCATGTAAGGGAAGAAGGAAGGCAGACATAAAGAGGGAGGGCAGAGAGAAAAGAAGGTAGAAGGGAAGGAGGGAAGAAGGAGGTAGGAAAGGATGCGAGGAAGAAAGAAAAATGGAAGTAAGCGAGGGGAGAGAGGGGATGAAGGGAGAAAAGTAGACAGCAAGGAATAGACGAAGTAGGGAAAGGAAGACCGAAGAAAGGAAAGAAGACGGGAAGAAAGAAAGGAGGGACAAGGAACGTAGGAACGAGGAAGAGAAAGGAAGAAGGAAGGTAGTAATGGAGGAGGTAAGTGGAAAGGAAGAAGGGAATAAAAATGAGAGTGAGGAAAGGAAAAGAAAGAAAGGAAGGAAGGGATGAAGAAGGGGAAAAGAAGGGTAAGCTGGAACTAAGGGAAGTAAAGGATGAGGGAGGAGTTGTGACCATGTTACACACATCCCTCGTAGCTGGGGTGTCTGAATTGGCTTGGTTTCCCTCCTGGGTGTCGCCATCCATGTGGGATGTCCAGGGAACTGGATTCTGACCTTGGGGATGGCGGGGCTAGTGGCTGGCAAATAACTGTTATCCTGGCCATGTACTTGTGTGAGGGAATTTAAAGGCAATGGGTCCCATGTTCAACTCCAAGCTATTATGTATTGCCAGTTCAAGGCTACCCGGGCTTGATCCAGCCCCAAACACTTTTTGGGCCTGAGGGTTGGCCGGAATATATTTACATAAATGCCAAGGAGAGGAAAGGGAAAATAGGCTACTAGTGGTCAGCGTTTGTTGATTATTTCCTCCACAGTGTGCTCAGAGCCTCGTTTGAATTATCCATCATGCCCCAGGTAGGTGTGTGGGGGTAGGTGTCAGGGAGCAGCTGCTCTCCTCCTCCTTGTCATCCTCTTCCTCTTCCTCTTCCTTTACCTCCATCAACCCCAAGGAAGGAATGGACAAGCATTGGATGAGCATTGGGCAAAGGCATAGCACCATGCTGCATTCAGTTCAGCCATAGAAGTACAGGGACAGCAGGAAGTCCTGCAATAGTATCAGGAATCGCTGGGGAAGATGGATGCAGGGAGGTTCAGGGAGTAGGGAGTCTAAGAAATAGAAAGCATTCACAGAGAAGTAGGGTTTGGGATAGCATCCCAGGAAAAATTATGTTTGTGATGACCTCTGGCAAAGATCTGACCTCACTCAGAAAAGATGGGTTGGACGACTGGTTGGATGGTGGGTTATGTGGTTGGTTGTTGGGATGATTGAGTGGTTGATGGTTGGCTCGGTAGGTTGGTTAGTTGGCAAGGAAATTTTTTTCTCATTTGATTACTCATATAAGAGTTTCTATGAAACATGGGTCCAGGCTTGTTTCAAAAAATGATACTCGGACTCAAACTCCTTCACTGAGATGATTTCATACATGGAGAACCAGTGCGAAACTCCATGAAATATTTTTTATCATACATGCGAAACGTAAGTATATTTAAAATTTTGGCCTCTGTGTATGCAAATAATGTTTATTTGTATGTATTTGATGAATGTATGTAAAATGTGATAGAAAGGATATATAAAAACATCCCTGGTGTTTTTATTACAAAACACAACAGCAGAAACTGTCTCTCCTACAGTTCTAGAACTTACTGTAGTAATGATGAATTAAGAAAAAAAAATAATTTCCACACACAGATTTCTTAACATTCATCCACTCTGAAATTATTTTTTTTAATCAAACTAAGCGCATTTTTAAAATCATTATCCTAGATATAGAAAAAATGCAATGAGTCCCTCAAAGTTATCAGTTTATAACCATGGCCTGAAATCTAAAGAATTCAAGCTAAATTCAGGTCACATGATAATAGAGCGGATGTCTTAACATATTGAAATTTAACCGTTAATAATGTCATTAATTTACATTTTCACCATTAGGTAATACTGAGTAAAAACCTTCTCCAAAGTAAATGAAATCTGGCAAACACAGTTTAAAATAATTGTCCAACCCACAACATCACACCTATGCCCTTTTCTAGAAGTACACAATTTGAACTTCCAATGTCATAATTTCCTTTGAATTCTACTGAGATTTCAGAGGATATACAAAAGTCTGATCCATGACATTAATTCCCACACACTCTCTCACATAATCGACTTACTTTTCCAACATTTACCTGTAAAGATACCAAAATTCATCCATGAAATGAAGACTTCATGTCGTACCAACCTTTTCCACTGAAACATTACCTTTCTACATTTTGCCAGATGGTATAAGAATCAGGTGAACCTAATTTTAAGCTTTTGATCATAGGGACATTGCAATGAAATCTCATGATCAACAGATTCCTCCAAAAAGGAAAAAAAAAAAAAACTGTATTGGAGAAAAAAAACAGTATATTGCAGAAAATACATATCTTTGCTGTTATTCACTTTTACACCTATAGAATACCCTAGAACTCCCTATTAGGAGAAGGAATATTAAACTATGACACAGTATTACTGTGGAAATTAGCTTCTGTTGTACTCTCACATGTTTAAAATTTCAGAGTCCATAAGAACTAATGCTATCTAACCTGTACTTCTGCTCTTGTGAGTATAATTTCTGTGAATCAATAAATGAAGAAAATAAGGTGAACTCGACCAAGAAAATAAATTCTTAAAACATGTGTACCTTCTTTCATTGGGACAGGCAAGTAAATGTCAACAAGTCCTATAGGGAGAGAAAATTTTCAAGAAAAATTGTGATTACATATTTCAAAATTAGATATCATATATGTGATTTCTTTAATGAAAGGAAAAGCTAACAGTAGAATGTATTCAATTCTAAATCTTTTTGTAGCTAGACACATGTGAACTGAAATAAATTGATTTCTGTATTTCACAGATTAGGGTTACATATAGCAAGCAACAGAAATTAAACCTTTTGTACTCAACAAATTTAATAAGTTTTAAGCTTTTGTTTCTTCATCATTTATAACCATTAAAGGAACAACGAGTAAAAGGGCAACTTTTGAACGAATTTGGAAAAAATTTTTCTAAATTTTGGATGTCCGTATAAACCAATTCCATTAACCCTTTAAAAATATCAAACACCTATTAAAATATACACTCATCTGAAAGAGGATTTGCTATTCTTTTACATCTATCTTGATTACTACTATGGTTATAAGATAAGTAGGAAGAATCATTCAGGTAACTGTTTCTTATAGATGATATATATCACAAAGCAATGCAATCATTTTGAATCATGAGAGTCATAGTTTGAGACTGGGGCTGTTGTTCAATAAGAATTAAATTTCAGTAGAACAGTGTTTAGTAGGCCATGAAGCAGAGACAGAAGACATTGAAACATAGGACCTACATAAAAGTGACAGGAGTAGAAGTAAATTTCAAGATCACTAGAATGGAAATTACTATTTCCTGAAGTGTTGTGAAGTAAAGTATTTTGATACTTTTATCAGTACTTTTGAACAATAGTGCCCACTTGGAGAAAATTTTAGTAAATATAACTTGGCATGTCATTGGTAGAAAGAAAACAAGCCATTAAGAGAGAAATGTACCAGTGACAGTCACGAGCCAAATAGTATGTATATGTTAGATGGGGAAGAAGGAAATGATGGAAAGGAACTGTGACCTGTTTCACAAAGTTAACTGAATTCACCAAAAACGTTCAGTCTCCCTTCCTTCCAACGATGGATGATATCCCACTGGTCATTTTCTACAACAATCAATACTTCGGTGTAGAGTCTTCTGCGGTTGGGGACACAATTACTGTGATGTAATCATTAATCCTCATTTCTTTTTAACCATCAGAGGAAAGTCAGCTCTCTTTCCATATATGAAAACAGAAACGGCTACTGCTAGCCAGAACCTGGGAGACAACATCTCACTTTCTCTTACTTTTCATTGTTGGATTATAATTCTGTGGAAGAGAAATGTATGAGCACTCAATAGTCAAACACTGTGAATTCATTTCCCACACTTTTCTTGTGTGTGTGTGTGTGTGTGTGTGTGTGTGTGTGTGTGTGTGTGTGTGTGTGTCAATTAGATACTCTGCAGAGGGGTTGCAATTACATGATGAATCCATTTCTCTAGAGCACTGTTAACCTTCCTTGATTTTCCCTTACCATCCCTATCTGCCCTACCTCCCCAACCGTTTCCTCCCCCACCCAATGTTGTAAGGTTCGTTTTCAACATAGTATATTATACATCTCATTGTTAAAATAGGTCATCCAGAATTTTGATATTTCTAATCCCCTTCCCAAATTAGAAAAATGTGTATACAAAATGCAAGACCCTAAAAGCAAATATAGTGACAATCGGAGTTATTCCATTCCATGAGGGAAGAACATACAAAGAAAGAACAGCAACTACTAAAATTACATAGTAAATTTTAAGTACATTAAAAAGAAGAGTAAGAAAGTTAAAAATTTCTATCTCTTTATGGGGTTAATTTCATTTAGCATCAGCTTACCTGGTGAAATGTACATAGCTTTAGAACTCTTTTACTTATCCTAAACATATGCTATTTATTTTAGATAAGTGAAAACATGGACTTCTGTTTCTTTGGGTCTGATTCATTTCATTTAATATATTTTTTTCTAGCCTTTCCATTTCTAACAAATGGTACCATGTCATTCTTTTTGATGGAGATATAGAATTCATGTATATTCCTTGATCAATTCATCTACTGAGGGCAGTTGGGTTGGATCCATATCTTAGCTATGGTAAGTAATGCTGCAATAAACATACGTGTGCTGGTAGCTTTAATACAGCCTTATTTGTTATCATTTGGGTAAATGATTGAAAGTTGAATTGCTTGGTAATAAGGGAACTCTCTGTGTAGTTTTTGAGGAACTTCTACACTTTACAAAGTGTTTGAACATGTTTACATTGCCACCAACAATGCAGTAGTGTTTCCTTTTTTCCACATCCCCTCCAGCATCCGTTGGTAGTGTTTCTTGTGTACATTTTGTTGCTCCACTGTTTGGCAAATGGAGATTTAGAATTATAATATCCTCCTGAGGGACAGATCCCTTAATTATTATGCAGTGATTTTCTTTATCTCTTCTCACTAATTTTAATTTGAAGTCTATTATATCTGATTTTATGATTGCAACTCCTGCTTGTTTATAGGGGTGATTGGCTTGGTAGATTTTATTCCAGCCTTTCACTTTCAAACTGTGTTTGCTTTTATGGGCAAGGTGTGACTCCTGAAGACAGTGTATAGGAGAATCTTGGTTTTTAATCCAACTAGTCAGTTTATGTCGCTTAATTGGAGAGTTAAATCTGTTAATGTTGAGAGATAGGACTGAGAGGTATTTGGGATATTAAGCCATTTTATCCACTATCTTGGGACCTGTGGCAACTGGATTCTTCCTATGGTTCTTGAATTCTCAGTTTGGGTGCGGTTTCTTGGCCTTTATTGTGGTCTTGTTGGTTTTCTACGTGTAGGACATCTTTAAGTATCTTTTGTAGGGGCTTTTTCTTTGCTATGGAAGGTTTTTTATTTGACCTTGGCTGATGAAAGAGAGTTTACTGAGTACAGTATTCTTGGCTGATAATTGTTTGGCTTTAGGGCAGGGCCTACATAATTCCAAGATCATCTTGCTTTCATTGTCTTTTGTGAGAAATCTGAGGTGATTCTAATTACTTTCCCTTTATAGGTGATTTATCTTGTCTCTTTGACAGCTTTAAGGATCTTTTCCTTGGTCTGAATTGATCCTGTGCAGATTATACTGTGATGGTGGGATGTCCTGTTATGGTCTGATCTATTATGGATTCAAAAACTTCTTGTATATGAATCTATTAATTATAATTAAGATAAAAAGATTATCATTAATATAAAAGAATCATTAATATAAAATTAATACATTATTAATTAATATATTAATACAAAATTAATATATAATTATTATTAATATAAAAAGATTAAATTCAATACAAGGTGAATCAAAGAGGATAAAAAAATTAAGGTTACATTGATAAAAATCAACTGTGAGGAAAGAATAATTATCAGCCATCATACTCAAAACAGTACTCTTGAATTTTGGGTTGAACAAATATCTTACCAAATTAAAAAACCATGATCCAAAGAGAATTGAAGATGTGTCACTATATTAATGTGTCTTACAGCCATAAAACAAAGTCGTTTTTCTTATCAGATTTAACATACAGAAATTCATGGTGATTGAAGCTGCAGAGCTTCTGCATGGCAAAGGATATAGAGAGTAAATCAATAGAAAGCCCACGGCTTGTGAGAAGATTTTTACTAGCCATTCAAAGGACAGGGGTCTCATATCTAAAATACACTTAGAACTCAAAAAACTAAATCCTCCAACAACAAGTCCACAAAGAAAGAACTGCCTTTCCAAAGTGGTTGAACAAGGTTACATTCCCACTAACAATGCAGCAGGGTTCCCTTCTGTCCACATCACCTCCAGCATCTGTTGTTATTAGAGTTCTTGATTATAGTCATTGTAACTGGAGTGAGGGGGAATCTCAATGTTGTTTTGAGTTCCATTTCTTTTATGGTAGAAAGGTTCATCATATCTTCATGTGTCTTTTTGCCATTAATATTTCCCCGTCAGAGAAGTTTCTCTTTCAGTCTTTAGCCCACTTATTTATTTGGCAGTTGTTTCTTTGAGGATTTGTTCTTGGGGGATTTAATTATTACAGTTTCATGTGTATTTTATATTTGAGACCCTTATCTGTTTTATGGCTAGTGAAAATCTTTGCCCAATGCGTGGGCTTTCTATTGATCTTGCTAGGTATATCCTTTGCCATGCAGAAGCACTGCAGCTTCATGCAATTCCATTTGTCCAAAAATTATTTGATTTGTTGTTTTTCAGAGTCTGTATTAAGAAAATATTGGCCTGGGCCAAGGAAATCAAAGGTTTCTCCTATTACATCCTGTAATATTCTCAGGGTGTCTATTTTACTCCAAGGTCTTTAATCCATTTGAAGTTGATTCTGGTACAAAGTGGTATACAAGTATCTACCTTTAGCATTCTACAAGTGATAAACCAATTTTGCCAGAACCATTTACTGAAAAGGCAATCCTTCCATTGTATTTTTTTTTAGGTCCCCTATCAAAATTATGTGGCCATAGGTCTGTGGTTTGTTTTTTTGTGTTTTCAATTCTATCCCATCGGTCGTGAGGTTTCTTCTTGTGCCAGTATCAAGTTGATTTGATTACTATGGCTTTGTAATAGAGTTTGAAAGTTGGTATTTATATTCCTTTAGCATTTTTCTTTCTGGTAAGAATTGTTTTTGCTATTCCAAAACTATTGTTCCATATAAATTTGTGGATTGTTTCTTCTATTTCTTTGAAAATGAGGTTGGAATATTGATAGCTATTGCATGGAATTTGTAGGTAGCTTTTGAAAGTATCGCCATTTTCATGATTTTGATCCGTCCATGGGAGGAAGGGAGGTTTGCCACGTTCTAAGTTCTGTGTTGATTTTCATTTTCAGATTTTAAAGTTTTCATCATAAAGTTCTTTCACTTCTTTGGTTAATTCCTAGGTATTTTATTTTTGGGGAGGCTATTACGAATGGAGTTGCTTTCCTTATTTCAGCTGCTCTATTCTCATTGTTGACATACAGAAAAGTCATTGATTTTTGAAGGTTAATTTTATAACCTGCTACTTTGCCAAAGTTTTGAATCAGCTCAAGTAATTTTGGAGTGCAGTCCATCTGATTTTTTAAATACAAGATCATGTCCTCTGCAAAGAGGGAGAGTTTTACATCATTTTATCGTACTTGGATCCCCTGTATATTTGCATTTTGTCTTATTGCTGTAGCTAGTCATTCTACTTTTAAATTGAAGACCAGTGGAGATAGTGGGCATCCTTGTCTCCTTCCTGAAATTAGAGGAAAAGGCTTTAGTTTTTCATCATTGATTAAAATAATGAGCCTTTAGTGTTTTGAGGAATGTTCCATGGATTCCTAGTTTTTCCAAAACCTTCATCATAAAGGAGTGTTGGATCTTGTCAAATGCTATTTCTGCATTTATTGAGATAACAATGTGGTTCTTATCTTTGGTCTTATTGATGTGATGAATTACATTAATTAATTTGTGTGTATTGACCCAGCTATGCATCCCTGAAATGAATCCTGTTTGATCGTGGTGTATGATATTTTGGATGAATAGCTGAAGTTAATTGACCAAAATATTGTTGAGAAATTTTGCATTGATGTTCATCAAAGAAATGGGCCTACAGTTCTCTTTCTTGGATGAGTTCCTGCCTGGTTTTGCGATGAGGGTTACAATGGCTTCATAGAAAGTGTTTGGTAGTGTACTTTTTTTTTCAAATTCATTAAAGAATTGGAGAAGTATTGGTGTGAGTAGTCATTTGAAGGCATTGTAGAATTCCTCTGGAAATCCATTTGGTCCTGGGCTTTTTTTAGCTGGGAGGTCTCTTATTGCTGTTTCTATTTCAATGCTTGATATGTGCTTGTTAAGACGATTTAATTCACCTTGGTTTAGTTTCGGTATGTTGATATTTGCTAGGAAAAGGTCCATTTCTGCCAAGTTCTCAAACTTATTAGCATAAAGTTTTGAGTATTCCCTCATAATGTTCTGAATCTTGGTTATTTCTGTGGTGATATTTCCATTCACATCTTTGAGTTTATTTATTACGGGTGTATTTCTTTCTTTTTCAGGGATGATTTGCTAAGGGTCTGTCAATTTTGTTAATTTTTTCGAAGAACCAACTCTTTTTTTTGTTAATTCTTTCTATTTTTTTTTTGATTCTACCTCATTTAACTCTAATTTAATCTCAATTATTTCTTTCCATCTACTGGATTGGGGTTTATCTTGCTGCTCTTTTTCTAAAAGCTTCAAGTACCTCATTGAATTGTTGGTTTCAGATCTCTCCAATTTGTTGATGTAGAAACTCACAGCCATAAACTTGCTTCTGACTATAACCTTTGCTGTATCCCAGGGGATCTTGTGATTTTTGTGTTCATTTTTGTTAAATATCCTGAATATTTGAATTTCCTTTCTAATCTCTTCCATGACCCACTGGTGGTTCAACAGTGTGTTGTTCTGCTTCCATGTATTACAGGATTTTCTTTGGAGGCATTTGGTGTTCAATTGTAATTTTGTTCCCTTGTGGTCTGAGAGAATGCAGGGCATAAATTCAATGTTTCTGAATTTGGACAAATTTGCTTTGTGACCTAAAATGTGGGTTATTTTTGAGCATGTTCCATGTGCTGGTGAGAAGAATGTGTATTCTGGTGCTGCTGGGTGAAATGTTTGGTAGATTTGTATTATGTCTATTTGATCTATGCAGTTGTGTAGATATGAGGTTTCTCAGTTGAGTTTTGCTGTGATGATCTATCCAGTTGGGATTGTGATGTGTTAAATTCTTCAGGAATTAATATCTTTGGAATTATATGAGATTAATTTGGGTGCTCTGGTTTTTGATGAATAGATATTAATAATTGTCGTATCTTATGAAATGATTGATTCATTAGTATGTAGCGACCTTCTTTGTCTCTTTTTACTTATTTTAATTTGAAATCTATTTTATCTGCTATTTAGGATTGCAACTCTGGCCTGTTTATTCCAGCCTTTTACTTTCTGAATATGTTTGTTCTTGTGGGAAGCGAGTGTCTATTGAAGGCAGCAGATAGAAGCATCTTGCTTTTTTGATCTAACTACAATCTACGTTGCTTACTTGGGAGTTCAGTCCACTAATATTGAGAATTAGAACTGAGGTTTTTGGTAGTTCCTGCCACGATATTCATTGTTATGCATCCTGTCCCAACTAGGTTCTTCTTATCATTCTTAGATTCTCTCTTTCAGAGTTATTTCATTGCCTTTATCATGTTCTTATTTGATTTCTATATGTGGGATATTTCAAGGATCTTTTGCAGGGCTGCATTGGTAGAGATATATTGTTTGAATTTTTCTTTGCTGTGGAAGATAGTTTATTTGACATTATCCTTGAAGGATACTTAGCTGGATACATTATTCTTGGTTCCTAGTTGTTTGTAGGACATTTGATGTATTATTCCAGTCTGTTCTTGTTTTAATTAACTCTGGCTGGAAATCTGAAGATATTCTGATTGTTTCCCCTTTATAGTGATTGATCTTAACTCTGTAACAGCTTTAAGGATCCTTTCCTGAATCTCATTTGATCCTGTGCAGATTAAAATGTGATAATGGGATGTCCTTTTCTGGACCAGTTTATTTGTGGTTCTAAAAGCATCGTGTGTTAGAATGGCTCTATCTTTTAGCAAATTTGGGATGTTCACTGCTAGGGTCCTATTAACTGAACTTCCTAGACTTTTAATTCTGTCTATAATCCTTTGTCTACATCCATAAGTCATAAATTAGTTCTTGTGATGATATCTTCTCAATATGAAATTGATCTATCACTTTTCTTGGATTTGTCTTGAAAACTTGTCTGTTCTTCATAATGTCTAGGCTCTTTCAATCCCAGAAATTTGGTCTATTAGCTAACATACTGTCAAGGCTTTTTTTCTTTTTCTTTTTTTTAAATTTTCTTTCCTTCTAAACATTCATATTCCATCACTTTGAATTCTTTACTGGAACATTGTTTAAGATCTTGAATGGACTCCTTTATTACTTGATTTGCTTTTTAGTGTTCATTCTCCAATTCCTTAGTTCAGTTCTTATAATTTCATTGGACTCCCTTTTCTTATGTTGGGCTTCATTCAGGATTCCCTTTGTGGCCTCTTTGGATTTTCCTAGACTTTGTGGATGCCATGAATGCCTCTATTAATCTTTGCTTATTCTCATCCTTCTCATGAAATACCTGTATTTATCTTTGATTAACTTCCTCATGCTAATGAAATTTTTTATTAATATTTAGTTAGCCTAATCAGACTCCCATAATTCCTGTAATAATCTTTGGTTAGGATCAATATGCAAACAGCTTTTGCAAGCTTGCAATCTTTTCATTCAGCATGTTTACCAGTAGTGTTTGTAGAGCATTTTGAGAACTCTCGTCTGGATTGTTCATTTAGAGTTCTGTTGCTGATTATCGTGAGGGGAGTTGAGTTTCCTGGACAACATTTTTCTTGTGTTCCTCTGATTTGTTCTTCTTCTTTGGGTATGAAAAGAAAATCAGTTCCATTCTAGAACACTATTTTAAGGCAAGTATCCACCACAGACCTTTAGTTGCCCAGATTTTTTGATGCAGTCAATATGAGTACAGATACAATCTAGCTCAACAGATACAATCTAGTGCAACAACAACAACAACAACAACAACAAAAACAGGTATGGATCAATGATCTAGGAAACTCAAAGACATCATTGTCTTGTTCCTGAGTTAAGAGGAAATGGCTTAAGTTTTTCACCATTAAGTATAATGCTGACTGTAGGTTTGTCATATAC
Organism: Dipodomys spectabilis; assembly: GCF_019054845.1. Lineage (NCBI taxonomy): Eukaryota > Metazoa > Chordata > Mammalia > Rodentia > Heteromyidae > Dipodomys > Dipodomys spectabilis. Next base: position 7,574,935 of record NW_024870841.1, on the reverse strand, counting down.
AGCCTATATTGTATTGAGGAATGTTCCATGGATTCCTAATTTTTCCAAAACCTTCATCAAAAAGGGGTGTTGGATCTTGTGAAAAGCTTTTTCTGCATCTATTGAGATAACCATGTGGTTCTTATCCTTGCTCCTTTTGATGTGATGAATTATATTAATTGATTTGAATATATTGAAGCAGCTTTGAAACCCTGAAATGAATCCTGTTTGATCGTGGTGTATGATTTTTTGGATGAATTGCTGAAGTCGATTGACCAAAATTTTGTTGAGAAGTTTTGCCTCAATGTTTATCAAAAAATGGGTCTATAGTTCTCTTTCTTTGATGAGTTCCTGCCTGGTTTTGGAATGAGGGTTATGATGGCCTCATAGAATATGTTCGGTAGTGAACTTTCTCTTTCAATTTCATTGAAGAGTTGGAGCAGTATTGGTGTGAGCTCTGTTTGAAGGCCTTGTAGAATTCTGCTGTAAAACCATCTGGTCCTGGACTTTTCTGAGATGAGAGATCTCTTATTGCTGATTCGATTTCAATGCTTGATATAGTCATATTAACTCATCCTGGTTTAGTTTTGGCATGTCAATATTTGCTAGGAAAAGGTCCTTTTCTGCCAAGTTCTCAAACTTGTTAGCATAAATTTTTGAGAAGTATTCCCTTATAATGTTCTGAATCGTGGTTTTTTCTGTGTTTCCATTCTCATCTCTCAGTTTATTTATTTGGGTGTGTTCTCTTCTTTTTCTGATAAGATTTCAGAAGATTCCACATAGAGCTCCCCTATGACCGAGCAATCCCACTTTTGGGTATTTACCCAAATGTTTACAAACAAGACCACACTAAAACTACCAGCACAACTATGTTTATTGCAGCATTATTTACTATAGCTAAGATATGCAACCAACCCACATGCCCCTCAGTAGATGAACAGATCAAGAAAATGTCGTATATATACACAATGGGATTTTATGCCTCCATCAGAAAAAATGACATTGCCCCATTTGTTAGGAAATGGAAAGGCTTTGAAAAAATTATATGAAGTGATGTAAGCCAAGCCCAAAGAAACATAGGTTTGCCTTATTTGCAATATCTTGTATATGTCTGAGTCAAGCAGCAAAGGTCAGATAAGGTGATGTTAGGGAAATGAACCCTAAGTTATGCATTCATTTTTTTTCTTTCATGCCATAACACATTTATAAGGTTATTTCTATGTTGCTTTGTACGTCCCTCTCCCACAGTATAACCCCTGCTTTCACTATATTTGATGTTGGTATAATTTGTGGAGGGGAAGGGGAAAAACCAGTTGTTTATATAAGGATACAGTGGACTCGTTGCAACACTGAGAAGTAGAAGGCGTTATGTTGCAAACGTACTTTACAACTTTGGTCGAGGGGTCAGGGAGGACTGGGTGGGAGGTGCACGGGGAGGATGGGAAGGGATGGGAAGGGGAACAAAGGAGGAAGCTACACTGCTTGATAAGAAATGTACTCATTATCTTGCCCATGTAATTTTAACCCCTCTCTACAGTATTTTCACAATAGAAAATAAATAAAAATTAAAAAAAGAATAATATTCTTAAAAAAAAGTCAAAAGAGGAGTCAGCAGACCATTAATATGTGTAGGGAGAATTGTGGTAAGAAAGAAAGATTAGAGGAATGTGGAGGGAAAAGGAGAGCAGAAAATATAAGGCAAGGAGGAGAGAAAGAAAAAAGGAAATAAAAATACAAAATTTAAAAATAAAACAGCCAAAAATTATATAAATATAATGTAATAATAGTTCAATTAAATAAATTAAATCAGAGAGGTTGGGAATTTAGGGATTGATATCTGAAGTAAGTATGAACACAATCAAAGAGAAGGCCTAATATTAGAAGTTGCATATATACCTGTGGATGAATACAAAAGTCATGTAAAAAGTGATGAATACTAAGTGATGTGAAAAACACAAAAAAAGAAAACAAAAGAGAAAAGTACAAAAATAATTTTAAAAACACACACCTAAAATAAAAATGATTAAAAGAAAAAAGAAAACGATAATATTTTTTTAATTATGTAGTAAAGAGTTACTCGAATTTTTAGTGGGGGGAGGGAGGTAACATGTGTGTTTGTAAGCAGCCTCTTGGTGGAGTCTCTGGTTTCTTGTTCTGTTTGGATGTCTTGTGGCTTGAATGGTTTCTTAATCAATTTCAGCATACCCAAAGAAACTTTGCCTTCTCAAAGACTATATGACTCTCTATCGAAAGCAGTTCAATGGGAGGTACATCTGATTTGATCATCACAAAAGAGGGAGATGCCTGTTTCCTCTAACTTGGAGTTGCTGTGGTGGGGCTAGGTTGTGGGTAGGGTTGAGACCTTTCAACAATCAATAGCTTTTCCCTGAGGGTCTAGCTCTTGAGACACTCATACAAGCCAGATTGGAACCATTCTCAGAATTTTTGTTTCCTTAGTTAGTTTAAATTCCATTTCTTTTATGACTTCTGCCACCAGGTCTGCTGCCTATGCTGCAGAGTGGTAGCCTCTGGCTTTGTTTACCCAGTAAAGAAAGTTACTTCTCCATGTGCTGAGCTCTCTCTGCCTGGGGCAACTGAGCCATGTAGTTGAAGTTACTTTGACCTGTTGAATGGCTCCTATTGTCTTCCTCCAAACGCTGAGTTATATGCTGGTTGCTCTTGCCAGGTCTTTGTCAGTATCAAAGATTGAGATCTTCTCCATTGATGGATTAAGGCTTCTTTCTCACTTCTGCTACGTTAGGAAGATGTGGGGCTACACACATTTTTCCCTTGGTTTCAGAGTTATCCTTAATCTGCTACTATCTGTGGTCAGTAGGATGAAGATTTCCAATCCTTGTTGGTTCTTGATGGCGCTTCATATAATCCAGTCCTAGATCACTTCTGGCACCTTTTTATGGCACTCTCTCTGTTGATATGGTGGCTGTGTTAGGAGCTACCACCACCACTGCACTGCAACTAGTCAAATCTGGATATGAGCACTTGGATATTTCATCTCTGGACAAAGTCTGTGAACTATGATGGTACACTTGTTGTGACTCTCTAGACTTGGACTTTTCACTAGAAACATAAACCTGGTTTCTATGTGAGAACTTGTTAATCGCCAGCTGATCATCCACCATCTTCCTCCAGGCCTCTAATTTCATGATTTTTCTTCTCAATTTTCAAACCAGAATGTATTTCACAAGAATTTTGTTCTGGTACTAAGAAGTTATTGTAGATATTAATTAACATGAGGTAAACATTAAAATTTTTTAAGTTTAATTGCTCTTCAATTTTCTGCATGAATCAATGCGATTCTGGCCTTCGCACAAGAAACAGGTCATAATTCTTTAACACAGTGTGTTTGATTTAGCATTTAGGAAGTACCACTGGCAAATGTCCAATGATATAGACTATATGTCAACTCTTACATCCTACTCAAATTTTCATATATTCTCATTTGAGTACTTAAGGGAGCAAACAATTTGTAAAGGAAAATTTGTTATATATGATACAATTATCTCTACCATATACAGAGTAAACAAACATTTGTACACAATGATCAGTTTGTTTGTTGGTTGGTTTGTTTGTTTGTTTTTGGGTCAGTTCATGGGCCCTGAAGTCTGGGCTTGGGCATAGTTCCTCAGCTCCTCAGCTCAAGGCTAGCTCTCTACCACTTGAGCCACAGTGCCACATCTGGCTTTTTTCTTTTTGTTTATGTGGTGCTGAGGAATAGAACCCAGGGCCTCATGCATGCAAGGCTAGCGCTCTACTACTGAGTCACCTTCCCTGCCCCTATACCACATTTTCTTGATACGTTCATCTACTGAGGAGCATCTGGATTGGTTCCATATCTTAGCTAAGGTTAATAATGCTGCAATAAACATAGTCATGCTAGTAGCTTTAGGGTGGTCTTGTTTGGGATCATTTGGGGGAGGGGACGAGTATGGGAATGGATGGGAAGGGGAAACAACTAGGAGGCAACAATGCTTGATGTATTCATTATCTTACCCATATAATCATAACTCCTCTGTAAGGTATTCTCACAATAAAAAAATAAAAGAAAAATTAAAAGCTATATCTAACCTATGACATAATTTTGTTAAATGACCCAGGAAATTAATTGCAATATTAGATTCAAAATTTACAACAGCTGTCTCTGAGGTCTATACACATTGCATTTCACACCAATACTCCTCCAACTCTTCAAGGAAATTTAAAGAGAAATTTCCCTACAGAATTCATTCTATGAAGCAATCATAACCCTCCTCTCAAAACCAAGCAAGGACTCATCGAAGAAAGAGAACTATAAACCCATTTCTTTGATGAACATTGATCCAAAACTTCTCAAAAACATTTTGGCCATTTGCAGGGAAATGGATGGAGCTAGAAGGAATCATGTTGAGCGAGGTAAGCCAAGAACGAAGAGACAAACGGTACATGGTCTCCCTGATAAGTGGATGCTAAATCCAAAATGTTAGGTGATACGACAAAACTAACAGGACTTAAGAAACAAAGAACTCCCGCTCATCTGGTTGAACCACTACTAAATATCCCCATGCTGCTGATCACAAATATGGTATATAACATGTGAACACTGTTATATATTACAGACTGTGATAGACAATTTGCTCCAGGAAAGTTAGAATGAACTTGTGACTTTGAAATTATGTAATCACTTAATCACAATCAAAAAAAAAAAAAAAACATTTTGGCCAATCAACTTCAACAATTCATCCAAAAAAATCATACAACACGATCAAACAGGATTCATTTCAGGGATGCAAAGCTCGTTCAATATACGTAAATCAATTAATATACTTCATCACATCAATAAGAGCAAGGATATGAACCACATGGTTATCTCAATAGATGCTGAAAATAGATTCAAGAAAGAAAAAAAAAACCACTTGTGTCCCTATCTTGGTGTTTATTTCATTTAACATCTTTATAAAAAAAATAAGTTTCTTTATTGTGGAAATACTGTACACAATGGTTACAGTTACAGGAGGAAAATAATGAGTCCTTTTCTTATCAAGCATTGTTGCCTCCTTCTTTGGCTTTCCCCTGCCATTCTTTTCTCCCATCTCCTGAACTACACCCCCGTACTATCCTGCTTAAATTATAAAGTTCATTTTTGACATATCATATTTTTAAATAATTTTAATTGTGAAAATACTGTACTGAGGGGTTACAATTAATGAGTGTTCTTATCCAAAATTGTTGCCTCCTCCTTTGTTTCCCCCTACAATACTGTCATTTTCAACTCTTCAACTACACCCCCTCACTCCCATCCACACCCCTGCCTAAATTGTAAAGTTCGTTTTTCAAAATAGCGTCTTTTACATCTCATTGTTGAAATGGGTCAATCTGTATCCCTATTGAAGCATTTTGTTATTTCACTTTCCCTCCCCAAATTATACCAACATCAAATACAGTGAAAACAGAGCTTATACCATGGGGTGAGGGAAATACAAAACAACAAATTAATCACATGGCCTTTATAAATACATTAGAAACATTAGCAAGGGAGGAAAAAAACAGGAACCTGTGTCCCTGTCTTGGGTTCATTTTGGTTAACTTCATCTTATCTGACATTTGCTGCTGTCCCAGATATATACTAATTATTGCAAATAAAGGGAACTATGGGCCCTATGTTTCTTTGGGCCTGGTTTACTTCACTTAATATGATTTTTTTTTTCCAACTCTTTCCATTTCCTAACAAATGGGGCAGTGTCATTCATTCTCATGGAGGCATAGAATTCCATTGTGTATATGTACCTCATTTTCTTGATCCATTCATCTACTGAGGGGCAGTTGGGTTGGTTCCATATCTTAGCTATAGTAAATAATGCCGCAATAAACATAGTTGTGCTGGTAGTTTTAGTGTGGTCTTGTTGGTAAACATTAGGGTAAATGCCCAAAAGTGGGATTGCTGGGCCATAGGGGAGCTCTGTGTGGAGTCTTTTCAGGAAACTCCATAATAGTTTCCAAAATGGTTGAACAAGTTTACACTCACACCAACAATGTAGTAGGATTCTCTTCTGCCACATTTCCTCAAACATTCCTTCAAGAATTTAATTCTTATGAATTATTAATTCTTTATAAATTCATTAATGATCTTTAATTGAATGTCATTCTTTAATTGTCATTCTTTGAAAAATAAATTCCTGGATTAAGAAAGAATTAAATTCATTTAATTTAAGAAGTTATTAAAGATTTAATGGAATTAAAATGCATGAATTCATTTTAATTCATACATTCTAATTCAAACATTCCCTCAAGCATTTTACTTTATATAGAAATTAAATAATATGTCTAATTATCTATCTATTTGTCTGTCTATATCAATCTGTGTTACTTTTAAGGTTTTCTGATCATCTGATAAAATTAGTATAGACATAAGCTAATTATTGCAAATAAATGATCAGTTTGTGTTGATCCTTTGGAAGTGATAATCCAAATAAATCTGAACCGAAGTGACTCTAATAGGATTTTGAAACTTACTATATCAGTCTCATCAAGAAGACATAAAATTTGTATCATAAAATATTCGGTAGATTCTGCTCAGGTATAGTGAGATAAATTATTGCCTGTTCAAATACAACCCCATACAATTCGGTTGAAGATTGCAAAATCATACATTTCAACATATTTTCATTAATTTTGATATCAAGTTTTCCTGTCCTTTTGGGATGATTAAAATTGGAAACCTGGACTTGTGCTCAAAAACTAAAAGGAAACAATCATTGTTTCACTGCTGGATTGCAAACTCTCAGTATATCAAATCTATATCAAAAGTTCAAAGTCTCCATTTCAAATACACTTCATTTTGCTTAATTTCACAAGATAGTCCTCAGTGCCAATCCTCTGAGATTTTTAGTACCCTAGTAATAAATGCATAAAGAAAAACTGGAATTTGCTTATTCAACATTAACAAAATATGCCAACAAACAAAATAAATAAAATATGAATAATAAAGGTAATCAAGGAAGACTCTTTATCATTCTATCTCTTTCGTAGAGCAACAGGAAAATAAATACCTAGTAACATTTTGCTTGAGATCAATGCAATCTTTGTTTTTCAAATATTTCCTCATTGGGATTTCAGGAAAAAAAAAACATTTTCATCATTATTTCTTACTTGAGTCGCCGAAAAATTACAGGCTTCTAATATACAATTAGGACAAAAACTAAGAACTCATTACCTGCACATTTTGAAAGTACTGATATGCCAGAAGCACATGCTACCAAAGTTCACATTTTAGCAATTTTACAACTTGTTTTCCAGATAATGTATTTCATTGTTCATACTAACCAGTGTTATGCCTATCATTTTTTCTGGAATTACAATTTTCAGTTTTCAGACAGTATTGCCCATGAATAAATAATCATGAATAAATTACATAGTGGAAACAGTCCTGTTGCTCATTGGACTGGTTATTCAAGCATATTTTATGAATTTCTACTTGTGAAAGAAATTGGAACTGTGTAGTTAGTGTGTAGGTTAGATAGGTGAATTCTGAATTTGATCACCAGATATGGTGGTTTTGAAAACAGGTTGTTTCTGGTGATGTGCATAATTTTCATCAGTATATATCCTATTGAATAATATAACATATTGGCTGCAATCTGCAGAAATTTTGAACATGAGCACGATCTCTAGGATTGATTAAAAAATATTATTTACTTGAAATCCTGGAAGGGAGAGTCTAAGGCAACCCTAAGCATTTTCTTTACATATTGGATAGTGTGAAGGCTGTAGAAGGATCAAGGAAATAACGAGAAACCTATCGCATGGCATATTAAAATGGGTAAAAAATGTGACAATATAAAGACATTGAGTAATTCTGCCCTTCCAGTCAGAAGCCCACACAAACCCAGAAAGAAATTATATTATATAAATTTCTATGCATTTCCATAAGTGTTCAGGTCAGGAAAATGGAAGCCTGTTTGTGTTGAGCAGAACAATTATAATATTTGTATTTTCTGATGCTGTGTTAGGCTGCTGTCCAGGCATGAAAACCAATTAAAGCCACTATAGACATTGAGAATTGTATAAACTCCTCAATTTTAGACAAACCATAATTTCTGTATTATGAATCAATTCATAGATATTTACCTCAGAACACTGTTTTGTGAGAATCCGTTTTGGGATAGTTTTTGAGATTGTGCCTTACCATTCCAACTACAATATTGCCAAGAAGGAAAGAGTTCTTTGAATCATTTCCTTGTTATTTATCCTGTATTTACATTTGCCTCAATGTTCTTAGAACAAATTCCAAATGTTCATAAATCCTTGAATCTTACTGACTAGAATACAACTTCAGTGATTTTTTCTATTGCTTCATGTCACACTGTCCTATCAAATTATCTATTACCAACACATACTATGTGCACTATTAGAAATTGTAGCTATCGGTAGATTAATTTTATGAAGTAAACCAATTGAAGCCTATCCCATCTGTGCATAATGCTTAGTTATTTCAAATGAAGTTTCTAAATTTATTTCTATTATTTTCATTGAAAATGGTATAAACAAAATATGTTGTGTGAGTAGCCTACAGTGCACTAGCCTATATAATAGAGACAGAGGAAACAGCGCTGCCTTAGTAGAAGGAATTGGATTGAGGATCAGATTGCAGGATGGTCAATAACAGTGAGGGATCCATCTACAGACCAAAGTACTGAATTTTAATAGAGTTGAAATAAATCGTAGTTCATTGAAGCATTTAAAAAGTTGGATGTTTTCTTACACATTGACTCAATTGAGAGAAGCCCATGGAAATCTGGAGGTCCTGATTCTTACATGAGGTCGAGTTCTCCTATCACAAGGATGATGAACACATCCACAATAAACCTCATCTTTGCTCCTGAGACACCATCAGATGAGAATCATTTCTATCTACTTCAGAGAGGGCTAACGCTCTGCTTCATGAGATATCAAGCATTCCCATACCATCCTTTCTTTTATCAGTTCCTAAGTGTCCATGTTTTTGGTTTTGCTTAGGGATGTTGCCAGATTCCCCATTTAAAGTCAAATCATGGCTTTGTAATAATTTTCTCCCTTTGTGTTTGTATTTTTTTTTTTTAAGAATTGTCTCAACATGTTCTATACAAAGCAATATTTAAATTCCTCAGTTCTTCACTTTCACAAAACAGCAATTCCAAACATGGAGATTTGAAAACCCACATTTTCCCCTCCTTATTATTTTCATACCGATTCCGTATATTTCCAGTACTTTCTTTAGATACACTAGATATTTAATGAAGGAACGTGACACAGAGTAATACATACACACTACCAATATCCCTAAGTTTTTATACTCTCAAAATTTTTAGAATATTAACCCAAAATATTTGGTAGAAGAATTTTAAATAAAATTACTGGTATTTATGAATTCTATGGCTAGGGAATCTACCTAATATTAGAAGAGTGACATATACAGTGGACCACCTGCTATTTGTCATTACACGTTTTAATTCTACTTTTAGATCTTTGAATAATAACTATTTTTAATAATACCTAATTTAATTTCATGTGTAATGAAATTACTCATGGATGAGCCTGTCAACTGAGGTTTTAAGTGAAAATTATAAAATTCAAGTGATATTGCAGGTAATTTCCAAATACTTTCTATCACAATGTTTTTGCATTATGTTATATACTATCTGTAATATCTGTATAAATATATATGTATATGTGTGTATATGTACGTATGTATGTATATAAATATATATATATATGTATGCATATTGTGTATATGAATGATAGACAAATTCACAGAAATATTAAGATGGTGTTTACAACCAAATTTAGTATAAAATTTATTTCAATATATCTATTTTCTTTACTGAATTTCCTAATGCTTTTTTTTTTTTAATTTTATTTTATTTTATTTGAGAACATACTGTACAGAGGGGTTACAATTACATGGTCAGGATAATGCATACATTTCTTACCAAGCATTGCAGCCTCCTCCTTTGTTTACCCTTCACCTCCCTTCCCAGCCTCCCCCCACCCCCCCACCCAATCATACCCCCCCGCTCCCCCCTCCGACATTGTAAAGCTGGTTTTGACATGACATTTTGTACTTCTCATTGTTGCAACAGGTTCCTAATGCTTTTATACATTGTGGATCACAGTTCAAAGTTATGCCTGAAAATTCTCTGGCAACTACGGAAAATATATTTTCATAGGAAAGTTCATCGGGACGGATAACGTCATTTTTCCAAAGTATACTTTAATACTTACCTGCCTTCTATTAAGAATTGTTAGGAAAGACTACAGCATAAATTTCCTGAGTTGATAGAGTATTGGGACAAAATTTAGTGATTGGTGCTATCATTCCATGATTCAAAAATGCTTCAGAGAGTAGTGTCCTGGCATTTCAATAAAACCTACAAAATTAGACATGACATGATATTCAGAAAAAGCTCTAAATATGAGTAATGTTTAGATCTAAGAATAAAAGCAGTAACATAAATGGGAAGAATGAAAAGAATTTTTTGCACATTAAGGTATCTGCTAAAGATAAGTAGACCCACCAAAGATAACAGCAAGCCCTTCCATCAAATAGACATATCATTTGCAGTGGTCACGTCCAATGTCTTCTGTTTGGTTCCATACTTAATGTAACAATGATGTAATCATTTCATGTTGAGGATTTAGGATCCGTCATCATCGCTCCAGGTGTCTCAATTGAAATGCTCTCTTCTGGCCCAAAGTCCGAAGGGAAGATTCCATTTCTGAGTGCTATGATTTTCATCATAGAATTCACTGGAATTGTGCTCGGCTTTGATAGAAGTGAGCTGCTGGTTTCTTCTTAGTATCTAACTCACCAGAACAATGATCAAACTTTCTATAACTACACAGAATTTTTATGACTAATTGTGTTTTTTATTTTTATTTAACAAATACTTCATTCTAGTGAAAACTATGCTGCATTGTACAACAACAACAACAACAAAAACACCACTGCTAGTTACCCAGAAAGTAGAGTTATTCTTACTGGTCTAAGAATAAAAATACAGCACTCAGGATCTTCACTGTAATAAATCTGAAGACTAAGCAATTCTATTTTGCTATATAATGTTTACTTTTTTTCATTTTTTATTGTGAAAAAAACTGTACAGAAGGGTTACAATTACATGGGCAAGATAATGAGTACATTTCTTATCACGCAATGTAGCCTCCTCCTTTGTTTCCCCTTCCCATCCCTTCTAAGCCTCCTCCCCCACCCAATTCTCCCACAACCACCAACCAAAGTTGTAAAGTTCGTTTTCGACTTGACAACTTGTACTTCTCATTGTTGCAACGGGTCCACCTGTATCCTTATTTAAACGACTTGTTTAATGTTTACTTTTTTATTAATTCAAATTTTAAAGTATTGGTACAGTTGTGTAATATTTTATTTGAATTTAAAAATTTTAGCTACTTTATTTGTAGAGTCCTAGAGATTTAACCCAGGAACTTGCATATACTAAGCATCATACAATAGTACATCAACCACACTCTAATCCTTTTGTTTGTGCTTTGTTTTTGGCATGGAGTCTTGTTAATTTTTACCAATGTGGGCCTGGAAGTTATTATCTCTCTGCTTCTAATTCCTATTCTTTGGGAAGAATGTATGTGTGTGTGTGTGTTCCATATGCACTGTAGAATATTTTTTGTATATTCTACAGTATGTCACATGGAATAATGCTGAAGATATTTATAAATGTTTTGATTCATAGTAAAGATTTTAAAGCTCTATTGTACAGCATTATATCATAAAAATTAATATTAGTTTTAATTATATTGTGTGAAATGCAATGTGTGTAGACCTCAGAGACAGCTGTTGTAAATTTTGAATCTAATATTGCAGTTAATTTCCTGGTTAATTTAACAAAATTATGTCATAGGTTAGATATAGCTTTCAATTTTTCTTTTTTTTTTAAAAACATTTTCTTCAAAAGATGCTGTATAAAAAACTACATTCATGTCAGTAATGAATGCATTTCTTGTCTTGTTCTTTCTTTTTTAATTCTATCCTTTCCCTCCTCCATCTTCACCAATCTTGCCCCACCCCAAAGCTGAAAAGTTTATTTCCTACAGAGTGTCTTGAGAATATCATTATTCCAATGGGTCATCTTGTGTTCTTTTTTTTTTTTTTTAATTTTGAAAATACCGTATAGAGGGGTTACAATTACATGGGCAAGATAATGAGTACATTTCTTATCAAGCATTGTTGCCTCCCCCTGTGTTTTTGATTCCCATCCCTTCCTATCTCCAAACCCCAATGCCACCTTCTCCCACCCCGCCCCCACTGCCCCGGCCAAAGTAGTAAAGTTTGGCTTTTGACATAAGGACTGGTACCTCTCATTGTTGTATTGTATCCATCTGTAACCCTATTAGAACAATTTGTTTTTTCCCATCCCCTCCACAATTATACCAACATCAAATACTGTGAAAGTATGGGTTATAACGTGGGGGACAGACAAACAAAGCAACAAAGAAATCATCCTAATATCATAGAAACAATCACATGAAAGCAAAAAGATTTTAATATTTATATTGGGGTACATTTCACAAAACATCAACTTATGTGACCTTTTATGCTTGACTCAGACATATCCTAGTTATTGCAAATAAAGAAAACCATGGGACCTATGTTCTTTGGGCCAGGCTTACTTCACTTCACAAAAAATTTTTCCAAATCTTTCCATTTTCTAACAAATAGGGCAATATCATTCTATCTGATGGAGGCATAGAATTCCATTGTGTGTGTGTGTGTGTGTGTGTGTGTGTGTGTGTGTGTGTGTAAATACATATATATACCACATTTTCTTTATCCATTCATCTACTGAGGGGCATCTGGGTTGGTTCCATATCTTATCTATGGTAAATAATGCTGCAATAAACATAGTTGTGCTGGTAGCTTTAGTATGGTCTTGTTTGTGATCATTTGGGTAAATGCCCAAAAGTGGGATTGCTGGGTCATAGGGGAGCTCTATATGGAGTCTTTTGAGGAACCTCCATACTCTTTTCCAAAGTGGTAGAACAAGTTACACTCCCACCAACAATGAAATAAGGTTCCCTTCTGTCCACATCCCCTCCAGAATCTGTTGTTATTAGAGTTCTTGATTATAGCCATTCTAACTGGGGTGAGGTGGCATCTCAATGTTGTTTTGAGTTGCATTTCTTTTATTGCCAGGAAGGTTGAGCATTTCTTCGTGTGTCTATTGACCATCCTTCTTTCCCCTTCAGAGAAGTTTCTCTTTAAGTCTTTAGCCCATTTATTTATTGGACAGTTGTTTCTTTGAAGATTTTTTGTTATGAGATTTAATTTTTTAAGTTCCAGTTATATTTTAAATATGAGACCCTTTTCTGTTGTATAGCTAGTGAAGATGTTCTCCCAATCCTTGGGCTTTCTATTGATCTGGGAGCTATGTCCTTTGCCATGCAGAAGCTCTGCCATTTCAGGCAATCTAATTTGTCCAACCTTTCTTTGATTTCTTGTGTTTCTGGGTCTCTATTAAGAAAATTTCAGCTGTGCCAAGGAGACCTAGGGTTCTCCTATCCATCTGATAGTGTTTTCAGAATGTCTACTTTGACTCTGAGGTCTTTTATCCATTTGGAGTTGATTCTGGTGCTTGGTGATATATAAGGTCTAGCTTTAGTTTTCTATAAGTAGTTAAACTCTTTTGCCAGTACCATTTACTGAAGAGGCTGTCTTTCTTCCAGTCTATTCTAGGCATTCTAATACTAGGTTGAAGATCAGTGGAGAGAGTGGGCATCCTTGTTCCTGAGTTTAAGGGAAATGGCTTTAGTTTTTCACACTTGAGTATAACACTGGCTGTAGGTTTGTCATATACAGCCTTTATTGTATTGAGGATGGTTCCATGATTTCCTAGTTTTTCCAGAACCTGGTGTTGGATCTTGTCAAGTGCTTTTTCTGCATCTATTGAGATAGCCATGTGGTTATTATCCTTGTTCTTGTTGATGTGATGAATTATGTTAATTGATTTGTGTATATTGAACCAGCTTTGCATCCCTGAAATGAATCCTGTTTCATCGTGGTATATGATTTTTTTGGATGAATTGTTGAAGTTGATTGGCCAAAATTTTCTTGAGAAGTTTTGCATCAATGTTCATCAAAGAGATATGGGTCTATGGTTCTCTTTCTTTGATGAGTCCCTGCTGGGTTGTGGAATTAGGGTTATTATATTCATTCAAATGATGAATTTGTTAGTCAACTTTCTCTTTCAATTTCATTGAAGAGTTGTAGGATTATTGATGTGAGTTCTGCTTTGAAGACCTTGTAGATTCCACTGTAAAACCATATAGTCCTCGGCTTTTCTTAGATAAGTGGTCTGTTATTGGTCTATTTCAGTGCTTGATATGTGCCTGTTAAGCTGGTTTAACTCATCTTGGTTTAGTTTTGTCATGTCGATATTTGCTAGGAAAAGTTTCTGCCAAGTTCTCAAACGTATTAGCACAAAGTTTTGAGAAGTATTCGCTTATAATGTTCTGAATCTTGGTTGTTTTTTTGGTGATGTTTCCATTCTCAGCTCTGAGTTTATTTATTTAGGTGTGTTCTCTTCTTTTTCTGATAAGATTTGCTAAGGGTCTGTCTATTTTGTTAATTTTTTGAAGAACCAATTCTTTTTTATGTTGAATATATCTATGGTTTGTTTGGATTCTAATTCATTTTTCTCTGATTTAATTTTAATTATTTCTTTCCATCTCCTGGACTGGGCTTTATCTTGGTGCTCTTTTTCAAGGACGTTCAGATGTCTGATTAAATTCGTGGTTTCAGATCTGTCCAATTTATTGACATATGAACTCAGACCTATAAACTTTCCTCTGAATACTGCCTTTGCTGTGTCCCAGAGGACTTGGTAATTTTTGTGTTCATTTTTATTGAATATCATGAACATTTGAATTTCCTTTATAATCTGTTACAGGACTTTTCTAATCTGCTACAGGACTTTCTTTGGTGGCTTTTGGTGTTGAGTTCTAATTTTATTCGCTTGTGGTCTAAGACAATGCAAGATATAACTTCAATGTTTCTGAATTTGGATAAGTTGGCTTTGTGAACTACAATGTGGTCTATTTTGGAAAAAAATGTTCCATGTGCTGCTGAGCAAAGCGTGTATTCTATTGCTGTTGGGTGAATTATTTGGTAGATATCTGTTAAATCGAGTTGATCTATGCAGTTGTTTAGATCTCTGATTTCTCTGTTGAGATTTTGCCGAGTTGATCGATCTAGTGGGGATAGTGGTGTGTTAAAGTCTCCAACAATTCATGTCGTTGGAACTATATGAGATTTGAGAGAAAGTAGCGTTTCTTCGATAAATTTGGGTGCTCCATTGTTTGGCGAATGGAAATTTAGCACTGTAATATCCTCCTTAAGCAGAGATCCCTTAATTAGTATGTAGCGATCTTCTTTATCTTTTCTAACTGATTTTAATTTGAAGTCTATTTTATCTGATATTAGTTTTGCAACTCCTGCCTATTTATGGGGGCCGTTTGTTTGGTAGATTTTGTTCTAGCCTTTCATATTCAAAAATGTGTTTGTTTTTATGGGCAAGGTGGGACTCCTGAAGGCAACAGATAATAGGATGTTGCTTTTAAATCCAACTAGACAGTCTATGTCGCTTAATTGGAGAGTTAAGCACATTAATGTTAAGAGATATGACTGAGAGGTATTTGGGATTTCCTGCCATTTTATCCACCTTCTTAGGGGCTGTGGCAACTGGGTTCCTACTATGGTTATTGGATTCTCAGTTTGGGTGTGGTTTCTTGGCCTTTATTGTGGTCTTCTTGGTTTTCAATGTGTAGGACATCTTTAACTATCTTTTGTAGGGCTGGTTTGGTGGAGATATATTGTTTCAATGTTTCTTTGCGATGGAAGGTTTTTATTTGACCTTTGGTTGTGAAGGAGAGTTAAGCTGGGTACAGTATTCTTGGTTGATAGTTGTTTGTTTTTAGGGCATGGCATACATCATTCCAGGCTCTTCTTGCTTTGATTGACTCTGCTGAGAAATCTGAGGTGATTCTAATTGGTTTCCTTTTATAGGTGATTGATCTTTTCTCCTTGACAGCTTTAAGGATGTTTTCCTTGGCCTGAATTGATCCTGTGTGGATTATGATGTGATAGCAGGATGTCTTGTTCTGGTCTGGTCTATTTGGAGTTCTAAAAGCTTCTTGTATCTGAATAGGCCTATCTTTTTGCATGTTTGGGAAGTTCTCTGCTAGGATCCTTTTAAACAAATTTCCTAGACCATTAACTTCTGTCTCTACAGGGTCCTCTACATCCATTACTTTCAGATTAGGCCCTCTTATGGTGTCTTCCTAATGTTGAATAGATCTATCATATTTTTTGGATTTGTCTTGGATTGTTGTATGTTCTTTTTCTTTAATATCTAGGCTGTCTTCAATCGCCGAATTTCGATCTTCTGCATGGTCTAACCTATTGTCAAGACTTTCAACTTTGCTTTTAACTTTCTTTTCCTTCTAATTGGTCAGCTTTGATGGCTTCAAATTCTGTTTTAACTTTGTTCTAGGTCTTGTAAAAATTTCTTTACTTCCTTAATTTTGTGTTCCGTGTTTATTCTCAAATCACTTAGTTGATTCGTAATGGTTTCTTTGGACTCCCTTTCCATATGTTGGGCTCCACTGAGCATTTCGTTTGTGGTCTCCCTGATTTCTTTCAGCTCTCTGTTTATGGATTCCATGAATGCCTCCATTGATCTTTGTCTATTCTCATCCTGATATCTCAGTTCCCGTATTTCTCTTTGGTTAGCATCCTTACATTCGCGCATTTCCTGTACCTCTCTTTGAGTGTTCTCAGCCTGTTCACACTATTCCTGACTTTCTCTTTGTCTGTTGTCTGCCAGCTCAAACAATTCCTTTCTATCTCTTTGACTTATCTCAATCTGCTCACGCAATTCCTGTCTCTTTGACTGATTTCAACCTGCTCATGCAATTCCTTTATTTCTCTTTGAGTGCTCTCAATCTGCTCATGAAATTCCTGTATCAATCTTTGAATAACTTTTCCTGACACTCATGATATCCTTGTATTGACCTTTGGTTTGCTTCCTCTCTCTCCTTATCACGCTCACCCTGAGTCCTTTGCAGGTTTTCAATTTTTTCATTCACCATGTTTACCAGTAGTGTATGTATAGCTTTTTGGGAACTCTCCCCTCAGTTATTCATTATCTGTTCTCTCCTCTGATTGTCATGAGTGGGAGTTGAGATCCCCGGGCTTGCCATTTTTCTTGCATTTTTCGGTTTGTTCTGCCCATTTGGGATGAGAATAACACCAGTTTTGTGCTAGAACACTATTTTAAGGTAAGCATCAAACACAGTCGTTAGTTGTGCAGTCAAAAACCTGCAGAAACCATCTGGTTCAAGAGATACAATCTATTGAACATCAAACAACTAACTATGTCTTAATGGCCTAAGAATAACAAAGGCGAATTTGACAACCAGAAATTATTAGATTTAGGGAAAATATTGGGGAAAATAGGATTAAAGGGATGTGGGAAGTGAGTGCGAGTGGAATTGACCATATCTTAATCTCAAAGAGAGAAATGGACTG
The DNA here is from genome assembly GCF_019054845.1 of Dipodomys spectabilis. Taxonomy (NCBI): domain Eukaryota; kingdom Metazoa; phylum Chordata; class Mammalia; order Rodentia; family Heteromyidae; genus Dipodomys; species Dipodomys spectabilis. The sequence continues at coordinate 7,557,369 of NW_024870841.1, read as the reverse complement.
GACAGAATGATAGCAGAGAGAGAGAAAAAAGAAAAATAAAGGAAAAAATAACAAGAAAAAGAGAAGAAAAAGAAGGAAAGGAATAAGAAAAAATGAAAACAAAATTTAAAATTAAAAAGTGAAAGCCTTAAAAATTGCAAGTTTGAAGATGTACTATTCAGAGAAGAATGGGGATGGCATGAGAGGAGGGGAGGTATAGAATGGAGACATGAAAAACTAGAAAAATAAAAATGTTTTAATATATTATATGGGTATAAGGAAGTAATACTACTATAAAGGAATTTAAGTGTAATAGGTTTTGAGTTGAGTGATAAATTTCTGGATTAAGTGTGTACACAATGGAGGATAATATCTAGTAATCGATGATGGGTATATTTGAGGGTGAGCAGAACAGCATTTAAATCATGCAGAAAAGAATGAAAGAGAAAAAGTGAAAAAAATGAGAAAAGAAAGAGAAAAAAAGGATCAAAAGGTCAGTAGGATTTTTAAAAAGCACAAACGTATACACCTAAAATAAAAATTATATGAGGAAGAAAAGAAAAAATAATAGAAAACAAATATTAAAAATTAAATAAAAAATATATATATAAGGTACACAAAAAACAAGTTCTTCGACCTTTTTTTTGGAGGGGGGTGATGGGATGGGAAGATTCTCTATCTCCCTTGTGTCTGTAACGTGTCTCTTGGTGGAGTCTCTGGTCTTCTGATCTGGTGTGTGGTTTTCCTGGTTTTCCTTCGTTTTTTAAGTCAGTTTGTTTGGGCAAGCAAAAAAATTCTGAGCTTTATTCAGGATTGTGTGACTCTCTTCACAGCTTTTTGAAGCTTTTTAAAAAAGAGCAATAAGTTAACCCCAATCCACTAGATGGAAAGATATTTTTAAAATTAAATTAGAATTAAATGAATCCGAGTCCAAAAATAACCTAGAAAGAATCAAGAAAACAAAGAGTTGGTTCTTTGAAAAAAATAACAAAATTGACAGACCCTTAGCAAATCTTATCAGGAATAGAAGAGAACACAGCAATGTAAACAAATTCAGAGATGAAAATGGAAACATCAACACTGAAATAATCAAGATTCAGAACATTATAAGGAAATACTTCTTATAACTGTATGTTAATACGTTTGAGAATCTGGAAGAAATGAACACATTTGTACCTAATATCGATAGGCCCCAACTCAACAAGTTGATTTAAAGCAACTTAATCCACTTATAACAAGCGTTGAATTAGAAACAGCAATAACAGTCCTCTTATCCAAGGAAAGCACTGGACCAGATGAATTTACAAGGCTTTCAATATAGAACTCACATGAATATTCCAACTCTTCAATGAAATTGAAAGTGAAAGTTCAGTACCAAACTCTATGAAACCATCATAACCCTCATCCCCAAACCAGGCACAGACTCACCAAGAAAGAAATATAGAACCATTACTTTGATTACTATCGATGACAAACTCCTCAACAAATTTATGGCTAATTGTCCTCTACAACTCACCAAAGAATGATACACCATATCAACAGGATTGGTTTCAGGGATCCAAAGCTGTGTCAATATATGCAAATCAATTAATATAATATATCATGTCAACAAAAGAAAAGATAAGAACTACAGGATTATGTCAATGGATGCAGAAAAAGCATTTGACACAGTCCAACACTTCTTTATTATGAATGTTCTGGAAAAACTTGGAATTCATTGAACATTCCTCAATATAATAAAGCCTGTGTATGATTAACCTACAGCAAGGATTATACTTAATAACAAAAAGCTACTTATTTCCTGACACTTAGAAAGGAGACAAGGATGTCCACTGTCTCCACTTCTCGTTAAATACAAGGCATAGAAAGATGTAAATATAAAGGGGTCTATACAGGGAAAAAAGAGGTAAAACTCTCCTTCTTTCCATATGGCATGATTTTGTATTTAAAGAATCCTATGTTATCTATTTCCAAATTACTTGAGCTGATCAGAAATTTTGGCAAAGTAGTAGGATACAAAATTAACTCTCAAAATCAATGTCTTTTCTATATGCCAGCAATTAGAAGAGTCCGGCTGAAATCAGGAAAAAATAAAACTCCTTTTGTAATAGCCCCATAAAAATAAAGTACCTAGGAGTTGAGTTAAATGAAGAAGTGAAGGATCTCTATGATGAAAACTTTAAAAACCTGAAAAAGGGAATTAAAGAAGAAGTAAGGAAGTGGAAAAAATCCTCTCATGCTCCACAATTGGGAAGGTTAATGTGAAATGGCAATATTCTCAAAGGCAATCTACAAGTTAAATGCAATACTGGTCATTGTTCCAACTTCAATTCATTCTTCAATCGAAGAAGCAACCGGAAAATTCATATGGAATAAAAAAAAAAAAAAAAAAAACCCTGAATAGCAAAAACAATCCTTAGAAAAAACAACAGTGCTGGAGGAATAACAAAACCAAAAATCAGTCTTTACAACAATGCCATAGTAATGAAAATAGCTTGGTACTGGCACAAGAACCAACCTGAGGACCAATAAAATAGACCTGAAGACACAGAAATAAACTCACATACCTGCTAACTAAATTTCCTAAGGGAGAAAAAGTACAATGGAAGGAAGACCGTATCTTCTGTAAATGGTGCTGACAAAGTTGATTAAACATCTTAGAAAACTGAAGCTAGATGCCCATATGTTACCCTTCAATAGAAACAACTGCAAATGGTCAAAGACCTTGAAATCAAAGAAACAATCTGAAAACATTGGAGTAAGAAGTAGGAGAAACTCTAGGGCTCTTTGTCACAGGCTGAAAATTTTTTAACAAAAATCCAGAAATTCAAATAAATCAAAAAAAGGTTGGACATGAAACTACAGAGCTTCTGAATGGCCAAGAACATAGTAAGAAAGTTCTATAGAAAGCCAACGAACTAGAAGATTTTCACTAGCTATACAATTGACAGGGGGTTTCAAACCTAAAATATACTTAGAAGCTAGATGCCAATGACTCAGTCTTTATTCCTAGCTATTCAGGAGGCTGTGATTTGAGGATCACAGTTCAAAACCAGCCTGGTCAGTAAAGTCTGTGAGACTTATCTCCAAAACCACTATAAAAATCGGCAGTGACACTGTGGCTCAAGTAGCCTGCTTTGAGCTGAAGAGCGCAGAGACAAGGTCCAAGCCGAGAGATAAAATCCCATGACCGACCAATAATAAATACATAAAAAAATGAAATATATTAGAAGTAAAAATTAAAACCCCAGCAAAGATCCTCAAATAAATAATTTTCCAATAAATAAGTGGGGTAAAGTCTGAAAGAGAATCATCTCTTAAGCAGAAATAAGAATGGCCAATAGACACTGGAATAAATCCTCAACTTCTCTAACTATAAAAGAAATATAAATCTAGACAACATTAAGATTCCACCTCATCCCAGGTAGAATTTCTATAATCAAGAAATCTACTAACAACAGATTCTGGAGGGGATGTGGTCATAAGGGAAAAGGGAACTCTGATGCATTTTTGTTGTTAGAAAGCTTGTACAATCACTTAGGAAAACATTATTGAGGTTCCTCAAAAGATTAAATATACAGTCCCCTTTGATCCTGCAATCCCACTTTTGGGCATTTAACCAAATGAGCACAAACAAAGATATAGTAAAGCTGCTAACAAACCGATGTTATCACAGTATTATTTACCATACCTAAGATACGGAACCAACAACAACAACAAAATATTTTCAGGAAGAAGCATTTTTGAAAATGTATCCTTGCAAAATAATATCATATATTCATATGGCCTGTCACATTCTGAAAGACATAGAATTATAGCCTTCCTTGACTCCCGTTCTCCTTCATATTTCTTATCATTTTTTGTGTTGACATATTTTGTTAATATTCAATAAGCAATTTCCATTTGTTATTTATGCTTTTATTACTATGTTAGTGGAAATCTCAGCATATTGCCATTGATGACTTTCACCTCATATGAAGCATAGAGAATATCTGAAAGGAAAAATAGAAATATTAATATAGATGCTTAGATTCAAAATCATTCCTGTTATTACATTGTCAAATTCATTATTTCATACTACAATAAACCAAACAATGTTTGTTTCCCTTTCGTCAATTTGTTTTGAACCAAACAGATTTGAACCAATCTTAAAGAATTTCACGACTTCAAGTAACATCCAGAGTAAAAAAACTTTAGGCCCTATTATGTTTTGATACTGTCATTTGACAATTCTCATAAAAAGGACTGTTCATTGAATGTTTATCTCCATACATGAATGTTTATCTCCATACATTATTTTTGGATGCTAAACTATGTTCAAACTTTTTTTGTATTTCTTGCTCTGAGAAATGCTACTAACATACTGTAGAATTACTTCTGATTTTATTACTACATATAAAATGGAAGAGAATAAAACAGTGCTTTAGATACATGATCAAAGATTAATGAGAAGAAAGATATAATATCCTTTTGGAGAATTTTGCAGAATACAGAAAATTACAAAAAGGCACATATTTTCTAATACTAAGATAATTTTCATGAAATTCATTAAATAAAAGAATAGTAGAAGGATGTTAAACCTGCTGGGTAGTGTGTTCCATTATTATCTGTTTCAGTTGACATAAGTTGATCTGAGAGTCCTTGTGTCAGGAACTGAAATTGAGCAATCTTTGCCCTATCACCTTAACAGAGACTCAAATCAAGGGAGACATTCTAAAAGGTGACAATTGTTGGTGAAAACCCAACTATTGGGGATGTTTCCTTCCTTCTTATGGAAGATATCCTGCTTTATTTTATTGACTCCGATTTACTTTAGAAGATATAAAAGATATACGTTTTTCCACCCTTCCTAACATTTTCTGTAAGTTTGCCTTTTAGATGTTTCTAGATTATGCAATAATGAACACATAATACCGTTCTATGTCTACTGTTCCATGCCTATTTACATCGTATATGCTCAAAATTTCATGGTATATGTAACAGTATCAGAAGGCTTCTCTTCCATCATAAATGCAAAACTTACTGATATTCATGTTATAATTTTGAACACCAGAAAATATTTATATTTCCTCTCTTTCTTCATTTCTTTGGTTAAGTTAATTCTTATATATTTTATTTTTTGTGTGGCTATTAGGAATGGAGTTTCCTAATTTCTGCCACACTTTTCTCATTTTTGGCATACAGAAAAACCAATGATTTTTGAGGGTTAATTTCATACCCTGGTGCTTTGCTAAAGTTTTGAATCAGCTTGAGTAATTTGGGAGTGGAGTCCGTTGGATTCTTTAAATACAAAATCATGTCATCTGCAAAGAGGGAGAGTTTTACTTCATCTTTCCCTATTTGGAACCCTATTAGGTTTGCATCTTGTCTTATTGCTGTAGCTAGGCATTCTAATACTAGAGTAAACAGAAGTGGAGAGTGTGGGCATCCTTGTCTCATTCTTGAGTTAAGAGAAAATGGCTTTAGTTTTACACCTTTGAGTATAATGCTGGCTCTAGGTTTGTCATATACAGCCTTTATTGTATTGAGGAATGTTCCATGGATTCCTATTTTTTCCAGAACCTTCATAATAAAGGGGTGCTGGATCTTGTCAAGTGCTTTTTCTGAAGTATTTAGTCATGTTCTCTCAGAATGTTTTTATCCGCAGTATTTGCTGATATTTATCTGTCTATCACAATGGAAAAATGGTTACACATTTGTTCTGGGAAATTATTTTAAATGATCTAGTTCATGCTATTTTTTTTTCATTTGGAATCACAGAAAGTATATTGACAGGAACTTAGAGAATAGGATAGTAGGACTCATCCTTATTGAATCTGAAACTTTAGACGTTTTGATTTATTCTTTGAGTAATAAATTTCTGGATTAAGTGTGTACACAATGGGGTATAAGGTCTAACAATCGACTACGTTATATCTGAGGATGAACAGGACAGTAATTAAGTCATGTAAAAAAGAAAAAATGAGAATAAAAATGAAAATAATGAGAAAGAAAAGAAAAAAAGACCAAAAATTTAATAGATATAAAAGAAAAAAAGCCAACATATGTATATACATAAAATAAAAATTATAAGAAGGAAAAAATAAAGATAAATAGAAAAAAAATTATTTTTTTAAAAAATTTACATGAAGAAAGTTCTTTTTTTGTGGAGGGGTGGATAGGAAGGTCCTTTATCTCCTTTGTCACCCGTCTCTTGGTGGAGTTTCTGTGCTGATCTGGTATTTGGTTATCCTGTGGCTTGTTTGGTTTTTTAAGTCCGTTTGTTTTAGCAGGCAGAAAAATGCTCAGCTTTACCCAGGATTTTGTGATCCTTCTCCTAGGCTAGTTCAATGGGTGTGAGATCTGCTTTGAGTGTCCTAAAGAGGGAGATGGCTGTTCCCTCTAGTTTGGAGTTGCTGTGATGAGGCTATGTTCTAGGTAGAGTTGAAGCCTTTCAGCAAACAGTAGCTGTTCCCACAGATGCAGAAAAGGCCTTTGATAAAATTCAACATTCATTCATGCTAAAAGCTCTGGAGAAAATAGGAATAGAAGGAACATTTCTAAAAACAATAAAAGCCATTTATGACAGACCAATAGCCAATATTATACTTAATGGGGAAAAGCTACAACCAATCCTCCTAAAAACAGGAACAAGGCAAGGATGTCCACTGTCTCCACTCCTCTTCAACATAGTCCTAGAACCCTTAGCCAGGGCAATAAGGCAAGAAAAAGACATTAAAGGGATCTGCATAGGGAAAGAAGTTAAACTATCTCTTTTTGCAGACGACATGATACTATACCTCCACGATCCCAAAAACTCCATCCCCAAACTTTTAGAAATCATAAGTCACTTCGGCAAAATAGCAGGATACAAAATAAACCCACAAAAATCAGTTGCCTTCCTATACACTGATAACGCACAGGAAGAGAGGGAAATAAAGGGAGCAACCCCATTCACAATAACCTCCCAAAAAATAAAATATTTAGGAATTAACCTAACCAAAGATGTAAAAGAACTATTTAATGAGAACTATAAAAAGTTAAAGAAAGAAATTGCAGAAGACACTAGGAAATGGAAAGACCTCCCATGCTCCTGGATAGGCCGACTTAATATAGTAAAGATGGTGATACTTCCAAAACTAATATACAAATTCAATGCAATTCCTATTAAAATCCCAATGACGTACATCACTGAAATACAGAAAACAGTCCAAAAATTTATATGGAACAACAAAAGACCTAGAATAGCCAAAACAATTCTAGGGGATAAAGACAATATGGGAGGGCTATCCATGCCGAACTTCAAACTCTACTACAGAGCCATAATCACAAAGACAGCATGGTACTGGCACAAAAACAGACCCGAAGACCAATGGAACAGAATAGAAGATCCAGATATAAATCCACAGGCCTACAGCCAGCTGATATTCGACAAAGAAGCCAAAGACATACAATGGAAGAAACACAGCCTCTTCAACCGCTGGTGCTGGGAAAACTGGGCAGCCACATGCAGAAACCTAAAAGTGGACCCCAGCCTATCACCATGCACCAACATCAACTCAAAATGGATTAAAGACCTTAACATTAAACCTGAATCTCTGAAACTACTACAGGACAGAGTAGGAGAGACCCTTGAACTAATAGGCACAGGAAGGAACTTCCTGAACAGAGTCCCAGGGTCACAACAAGTTGGAGAGAGACTCAACAAATGGGACTACCTTAAAATAAAAAGCTTCTGCACAGCTAAATCTATCGCAACTAAGCTAGAAAGACAACCAACTAATTGGGAAAAAATATTTACCAGCAATATATCAGACAAGGGGTTAACATCCTGTATATACAGGGAACTCAAGAAACTAATCCCTCCCAAACCTAACAAACCAATTACTAAATGGGCAAGGGAACTAAAGAGGGACTTCTCAAATGAAGAAATAAAAATGGCAAAGAAACACATGAGGAAATGTTCATCATCCCTGGTGGTGAAGGAAATGCAAATAAAGACAACCCTGAGATACCACCTTACCCCAGTCAGAATGTCCCACATCCACAAATCAGCCAACGACAAATGCTAGAGGGGATGTGGAGAAAGAGGAACCCTATTACACTGCTGGTGGGAATGTACACTTATACAACCACTTTGGAAAGCAGTCTGGAGCGTCCTTAGAAAGCTAAAGACTGACCTCCCTTACGACCCAGTCATACCACTTCTAGGCATCTACCCTGAACAACAGGAACCAATATACAAGGACACGTGCACCTCCATGTTTATTGCAGCACTGTTCGCAATAGCTAAGATATGGAAACAACCTAGGTGCCCCACCACAGATGAATGGATCCAAAAATTGTGGTATCTATACACAATGGAATATTATGCAGCCATTAGAAATGACAAAATAATGGCATTTGCAGGGAAATGGATGGAGCTAGAAGGAATCATGTTGAGCGAGGTAAGCCAAGAACGAAGAGACAAACGGTACATGGTCTCCCTGATAAGTGGATGCTAAATCCAAAATGTTAGGTGATACGACAAAACTAACAGGACTTAAGAAACAAAGAACTCCCGCTCATCTGGTTGAACCACTACTAAATATCCCCATGCTGCTGATCACAAATATGGTATATAACATGTGAACACTGTTAGATATTACAGACTGTGGTAGACAATTTGCTCCAGGGAAGTTAGAATGAACTTGTGATTTTGAAATTATGTAATCATTTAATCACAATCAAAAAAAAAAAAAAGAACCTCGGGGAAGGGAGGGAGGGAGGGGATGGTATGGGGAAAACAATGGAGGGGGTAACAATGTTCAAGAGGAAGTGTACTCATAACCTCACTCATGTAACTGTAACCCTCTGTATAGTAGCTTTACAATAAAATAAAAAAAAATAGCTAATAGAGTTCTTAGCATTCATCCAAATTGTACACAAGGAGATTGTTATTTTCCTTTGATTTAAGAAAAAAATGAACAAAAGTATTTTTCTTAAATTCTCATCAAGAAACGTTTTTTGAAACTGACCTGAAGGAAAATGAATCAGATATTTATTTTTCTCATCATTCTCTGAAAGAGAATGTGCTTACTGCCTATGCCTTGAATGTTGGACCGGGTACTTGAATTCATTTCTGGGCCTTGAATTCATGACTTGGACCCTGAATATGGGGCCTAGAAAATTGAACTCACAGCCTGTGCCTGGAACTAGGAACCTGGGGCTTGAACTCAGTTCTGGGTCTTGAACGAGTGACCTAAACCTTGAATATGGGTCCGGGACCTTGAATTTGGAGACTCGATAATGTTCCTGAGCTTCTCTGTCCTCAATGCTGGTGCTCAACTATTGGAGATTCAACTGTTTTTCTGTGTTTGTTCTATGGCTGGAGAAGGATTTTTAGTTATAATTTTAGTTTGTGAATCACGAGTCTACTTTTTGCTCCAAGAAAAGTCCATCCATCTGGATCCATATTTCTCACATTTGGTTTGTTTGCTTCCCCGTTATATGTAAATATTTCCCTTTATGTGAAAGTGGAGGAGTTGTGCTGGGGGCAGGGAGTGTGTAATGTGTGTGTGGTGAGGCAATCTACACTTGTATGCTTTCTACAGAAAGGCAGGAGTGGCCATTAACAGGATTTGCAGGTGCACAGTAGGTGGATAGGTTACAGAGACAGGTGTGCACAAAAAAGAAATAGTGGTAAGGCCAAAGTATGAACCACACAGGAATAGAATTGCACGCATGTGCACACACAGGGCTGAGAAAAGTACCTAGAAACAGGCCCAGCTTTTCATAAGGTGTTTTCTACCATGCCAGCTGCTTTTTCCTTCAGGTTAGGGTTGAGGAATTGATATTTATCCCAGACCATTTCCACCTACACCTCACCTTCCACATGTCCAGAGGCCACCCTGCCCTGCTGTGGGAAGATCAAACAGTTCCCAAAATGACACCACAGAATTTGTTATGTTGTTGTTTTGTTGTTATTTACCTGTTTTGTTCAATATCAAGAAATATCATGGTTTCCTGAGACAGTTCTTTTGTGAAGTGGAAGAATCACCAACTATATTTGCTTCTTTTTCTGCCTCCTCTTCCCCTCCATCGCCTCCTGTTCTTTGTCCTGCTGCTCTCCGGGTGGGAAGGCCTGTTTGTTTGTTGGAACTGTTTTCCTAAGGATTTGCTTCTTGCTTGGAACACCCAGGTTCCTCCCTTAGTAAAGCTAAGAGAATAATAGATGCCAATGATGGCAGGATAATTATATTCTTTTAGATTCCTTTCCAGGGCATGGATCAGGCTTGGCATGGTTGTCTCTCTCTTCCCTAGGCTAATGGAGCCTCAAGGAGAAGAAAAGAACTCAAGGAAGGAGAGAGAAGAAGTAAAGGAGGAGGGAAGAGGGAAGGGATGAAGGCACAAAGGTTGGGGGTAAGGAAGGAGGGATGAAGGTGGCAAAGAGAGAGGACAGAGTGAGACAATGAAGGTGGGGGAAAAAGAGGCCGGAAGGGAAAAGAGAAGCAAGGAAGGAGAGAAGGAAGAGAAAAGGGAAGGGGGAGGGGAAAAGGAAGATGAAAGGAAGGATGGACCAGTTTAGAAAGGTGAAGGGGGCACGGCATAGGAAATGAGAGAAGGAAGGGAGTAAGGATTAAGAGAATAGAAAAGGGCAAAGGAAGAAATGTAGACAGAGAGATAGCAGAAGGAAGGAAGGGAGGGAGCATGGAAGGAAAGCAGGAAGGCAAAGATAAAGAAAGGAGACCAGAGAGAAAAGAAGGAAGAAGGGAAAGAGGGAGGAAGGAACGACGAAATGATGGGAAGAAAAAGGAATACAAAGTAAGAGAGGAAGGAAGGTGGGCATGGAGGGAGGGAGGAAAGTAGGCAGCAAGGAAGAGAAGAAGTAGGGAAAGGAGGACAGAAGCAGGAAGGAAGAAGGGAAGAAAGAAGCGAGGGACAAGGAAGGTAGCAACGAGAAAGAGAAAGGAAAAAGGAAGCTAGTAATGGAAAAAGGTAAGTGGAAGGAAGGAGGTAATTAAAAATGAGAATGAGGAAGGAAAAAGAAAGAAAGGAAGGGAGCAAGAATAGGAAAAGAAGGGCAAGCTGGAAGAAAGGAAGAAGGAAAATGAAGTATGAGGGAGGTGTTGTGATCATGTTACACTGTGGAGGGAGTTCTTTTCTTCACTCATTCCTCGGAGCTGGGGTGTCTGAACTGACGGTTGTCCTCCTGGATCATGATAGCCATGTGGGATGTCCAGGGAACTGGATTTTGACAGTGGGAATGCGGGGTGTGTGTGTGTGGGGGGGGGAGGATGTGGCTAGTGGCTGGCAAATAACGGTTATCCTGGCCCTGTATTTGTGTGAGGGAATTTAAAGGCAATGGATCACACGTTCAACTCCAGGCTCTTCTGTATTGCCAGTTCAAGGCTAGCCAGTACTTGATCCAGCCCCAGACACTTTCTGGGCCTGAAGGTGGGCCGGAATATATTTACATAAATGCCAAGGAGAGGCAAGGAAAACAGGCTGGTAGTGGTTAGCGTTTGTTGGTTATCTACTCCAGAGTGTCCTCAGAGCCTCATTTGAATTATCCATAGTGCCCCAGGTAGGTGTGTGTGTGGGGGGGGGGGGGAACCAGTATAAGCTTCCCTCCTCGTCATTGTATTCCGCTTCCTCTTCCTTTACCTCCATCGACCCCAAAGAGAGAATGGACAACCACTGGATTACCATTAGGGAAAGGCATAGTACCATGCTGCAGCCAGTTTAGCCCTAGGAGGCCAGGGACAACAGGAAGTCCTGCACCAGTATCAGGAATCGCTGGGGAAGATGGGTGGAGCGAGGTGCAGGGAGTAGGGAGTTTAAGAAATAGATGGCATTCACAGAGATTTAGGGCCTTGGATAATATCTCAGGAAAAAATTCTGTTTGTGATGACCTGTGGCAAAGATCTGACCTCACTCAGGAAAGATGGGCTGGTCGACTGGTTGGACCGTAGGTTGTTTGGTTTGTTGTTGGGATGATTGGAGGTTGGTGGCTGGCTTGGTAGATTGGTTAGTTAGAAAGAGAAACTCCTTTAATTCTCATTTGATTGCTCATATAAGAGTCTATGAAACTTGTGTCCAGGCTCGTTTAAAAAAATGATACTCGGATCTCAAATTTCTTCACTGATACAATTTCATACATGGAGAATCAGTGAGAAGCTCCAGGAAATATTTTTATCATACTTTAGAAACATACATATATTCGAAATTTTGGCCTTTGTTTATGCAATAATGTTTACATACATATATTTGATGAATACATGCAAAAGTAAATAGAAAAGTATATTTAAAAACATCCAAAACATTGGGACATCCCAGGTGTCTCCTTTACAAAACACAACAGCAGAACCTGTCACTTCTATGCCTCTAGAACTTACTGTAGCAATATTAAATTAATAAAAAATAATTTCTACACACAGTCTGTCAACCTTCAAATACTGTGAAGTTTTGGGTTTTTTTAATCAAACTATGATCAATTTTGTAATGTTCATCCTAGATATAGAAAAAGACACAATGATTCTTTCAGAGTTATGTTTACAATCATGGCCTGAACTCTAAAGAATTCAAGCTAAATTCTAGTCATATGATAATAGGGTGAATGTCTTAACAAATTAAAATTTAACCTTTAATAATGTCAGTAATTTACATTTCTGCAATTAGGTAATGGTGAGTAAAAACCACTTCCATAGTTAATGAAATTTGGCAAGCACAAGTTAAAATATACTCTTCACTAAAAATACACAAGTTGAACTTCCACTCTCATAATTTGCATTGAATTCTACTGAGATTTCAGAAGATATACAACATTTACTTGTAAATTTAACAACATTTACCTGTAAAGATACCAAAATTTATCCATAAATGGAGAGTTTATGTGGTACCAACATTATCTTTCTACATTTCACCAGATGGTATAACCAGCAGCATCTAATTTTAAGATTTTGATCATAGGGACATTGCAATAAAATCTGATAATGAAAAAAAAACTGTATTGGAGAAAAAGCAGTATATTGCAGAAAATACAAATCTTTGTTGTTATTCAATTTTAGATCTATAGAATATCTTAGGAATCCATATTAGGAGAGGGAAAATTAAACCATGACACAGAGTTTTACTGTGGAAATTATTTTCTGATGTACTCTCATATGTTTAAAATTTCAGAGTCCATCAGGACTAATGCTATCTATCCTGTACTGTCTGCTCCTGTGAATTAATTTCTGTGAATCAATAACTGAAGAAAATAAAGTGAACTCGACAAAGAAAATAAATTCTTAAAACGTGTAACTTCTTCCTTTGTGACAGGCAAGTTAATGTCAGCAAGTTTGGTAGGGAGCAAAAATTTTCAAGGAAAATCATAATTACATACTTCAAAATTAGATATCTTAAATGTGATTTCTTTAATGAAAGGAAAAACTAACAGTAGAATATATTTATTTCTAAATCGTTTGGTAGCTAAACACATTTGAACTGAAACACATTGATTTCTGTATTTCACAGAGTATGGTCACATATTGCAAGCAACAGAAATTACAGCTTTTTATTTATTTATTTATTTATTTATTTAATTGTGAGAATACCGTATAGAGGAGTTACTATTACATGGGCAAGCTAAAGAGCACATTTCTTATCAAGCATTATTGCCTCCTCTTTGTTCCCCATTCCCATCCCTTCCCATATACTCCCCACAACCACCACTTGATCCTCCCCACCTCCCTCCAAAGTTGTAAAGTTCGTTTTTCGAATAAAGACTTGTACATCTCATCGAATAAAGACTTGTACATCTCATCGAATAAAGACTTGTACACCATTGTCCATTTTATGGGTAGTGAAGATCTTCTCTCAATCTGTTGGCATTCTATAGATCTTGCTTGCTATGTCCTTTGCCATGCAGAAGCTATGCAGTTTCATGCAATCCCACTTGCAAAACATTCATTAATTTGTTGTGTTTCCGAGTCATCCAATGCTTGATAAGAAACGCACTCATTTCCTTGCTCATGTAACTGTAATCCCTCTGTAAAGTATGTTTCACAATAAAAAACTTACTTCAAAAAGGAAAAGAAAAATTACCATTAAAAAATAAGAAAATTTTGGCCCATGCTAAGTAGCCCTAGAGTTTCTGCTGTTCCTTCCTGTAATATTATCAGGGTGTCTTCTTTAACTTTGATGTCTTTGATCTATTTGGAGTTGATTCTGGTGCAGGGTGAGATCTAAAATTGTAGCATCAGTTTTCTAGAGGTTTAACCAATTTTGCCAGCACCATTTATTGAAGAGGCTGATTTTCTCTAATATATAAATAAATAAATAAATAAATAAATAAATAAATAAATATATATATATATATATGCTCATTTATGGAAGATTAGGTAGCTATAGGACTGTGGGTTTACTTCTTTGTGTTCATACTATTTCAGATATGTGCTTGTGCCCATACCAACGTGTTTTGATTACTATGTTTTTGAAGTGGAGTTTGAAGTTTGTTCTAGTGCTTTTCTTTCTGGTAAGAGTTCTTTTGGATATTTTTATTCTTTTATTGTTCCATGCCAATTTATGGATTGTTTCATCTATTTCCTTGAAGAAGGAGGTTGGGATATTGATAGTATTACAATGAATTTGTAGATAGCCTTTGGCACTATTGCCATTTCATGCTGTTAAAACGCTGAATCCAGGAGCATAGGAGCGTTTTTGTTTGTATGTTTGTATATTATTTTTTTTTTTTTTACTGCTCCTCAAGTCAGGATTTAATTTCCTTTTTCATGTTTTTAAAGTTTTCATTATAGAGGCCCCTCATTTCTTGAGTTAACTCCTAGGTGTTTTATTTTTTGTCGCACCTTTTCATCTAGATATCATCTACTTTTTTCTAAGTTGTTCTGCCTAATTATAAGCATTCTTTCTATGGCCCTTGCAGCTGCAATAAATCAATCTTTAAATATTATTTTCTTCACTTGTTTAGTATCTTTATTTTATAATGATAGCTAGGAAAAATCAGAAAATGATTTCTTAGTGAAAGAAACGGGCTGTATTTTTGGGGCTTTCAGAAAGTGTTTGTGCTCATGAATGGTGCCTACTGAACAATGATGCAAATACATCACAAATATAAATATTTCTAGTGCCAATTTTCTACTCCAAATTGATTTGGGTTACGTTTGTATGCTGTTTCTACATAAAACTTTGATGCAAATTCTTGATCACCATTCTCACACGAAAGTGACAACATTCTACTAAGGACAGACCTTGCATGAGAAGGACAGTGTTTATTTTTTTATAAGACTGTCAAATTTTATGTTTATGTTTATTAGAGGGTAATTTAAATAGAAGGCATTTTTAGAAGTTATCCACTTTCTGACACATATGTTGCTTTGCCTGCCTTGTACATATGCTTTATCTTTGTATGTATCTTCTTAATTCACATCTTAAATTCATATTGATTCAAAGTAACAGTAAAACGATCTAAGATTTCTCAAAGCAAGTACTAGCAAATGTTGAATAAATTAAGCAGGAAAGAGAACGTTTCCCAGAATAGAGAAGGACTTTTTATGTATATATCGGATATTTAATTAAACATTGTTACTATATTACATAAAAATAAATATGGAATATATGGAGATATATCAGTGAATGTGTGGTTTATGCATATACATTAGGGTTTTGCATTGATATTACATTTAATCAAAATTGTATAAATGACTTACAAATATCCTGGAACATAAATAATGATTGAATAATTTTTCAGTAAAGCCTCTGTTGACAGGTTTATGTAGAAGGCATGAAAGTCAATTAGGAATTACTGAAAGTATGACGTAATTATCCAACTTTTTAAAAATGGGAGTAAAATGTCTACTAACATGTAGAAGGTATTGTCTAGTATATGTCACTGATTTAGTATTAGGTACATTGCCTATCATTAATTTTCATAAATACCAAGCAATTTTATACCAGAATCTTCTATCAAATATTTTGGGTTTATACTGAAGGAACTTTGGGATTATGGGGAATTAAATATGGATATTGGAAGTATGTATTATCAGTGGCAAGTTCCTTCATTAAATATCTAGTGTATATGAACAAAAAAATGGTAAAAACTGTTTGACATTACAATAATAAGGACATCTTATTGTGGGTTTCCAAATCTGCCTGTTTGGAATTTCTGTTTTATGAATCCTAAGGAACTGAAGCATTTCAATATTGTTATGCATATGGTTTGAGACGATTTTAACAAGACTGACATGGGAGAGAAGAAATAGAAGTCTGTTTAGTCTTTAACAAACGAAAATCTGTCAAAATTCCTGAGCAATCCAAATAACAAGGGAACAGGTACTGATAAAAGAAGGGATAGTGTGAGAGTACTTGATATCTCCTGAAATTAATCATATACACCATAGCTGAGCAGGAAATAATTCCCATCAGAAAGCTTCTCAGAAGCAATGATCAGATTTTCTCTCTAGTATGGTTGTGTTCATCATTCTTGTGAGCTCAGGTAAGAACCAAGATATCAGAAATTTGAGTCCAACCTGTGCTTTAGTCAACTGAGTCAATGTATAACATAATATCCAATTCCTTCTTCTTATGATAAAATGATTTGAAATTCATTTCAACTGTACTAAAATTCAGATGGAATTTTCCCTGTTATTGACCAGCCTGCAATCGAATCCTCATTCTCATTCTTTCTCTTAAGCCAGTGATATTTTCTCTGTATTCCTTAGTGTTCCTACTGGAACATTTTCATACAACAAGTAGTAAATGTCTGGGACAAGCAGAACAGTTTAAAAGCTATTTGCATATGTCCATGTAACAGGATGTTAAGCTAATTGAACGCCAATATAGGGACACAAGTAGTTTTTTTGCTTTCTTGCTATTGTTCCTAAACTATTTGTAAAGTACCATGTAATTTTTTTTTGTATGTTCCTCCCCCAAGATATAACCCCTGTTTTCATTGTATTTCATGATATAACCCCTGTTTTCATTGTATTTGCTGTCAGTGCCCTGTATTTTGTACATGCACTTCTCTAATTGGGGAGGGGAAGGAAAAAAACAAAATGCTTAAATGAGAATACAGGTTGACCCATTGTAACAATGAGACGTACAAAACAATATGTTGAAAACAAACTTTATAAATTAGGCTGAGAAGGGAGAGGAAGTATTGTAGTTGCATAGTTGGAGGGAATGGAGCATAGGATAAAAACAAAGGAGGAGATAACAATGCTTGATAGGAAATACACTCATGTCCTTGCTCACGTAACTGTAACCCCTATGTACAATATTTTTAGAATAAAAATGTATTTAAAATGGGATAAGTATGTTAACTTTTGAAAATTTGTATGGGTGATTTAGACCTTATTAAAACAGAAATTTAACAGCATAGAAATCGGGTTGTACAATATCATTACTAGTTCTATTATCATTGAGAATTGAAATTCCATTTCAATTTGCACCTCAAAATGAGATTTCCACATTATGATAATATTATTTTCAAATGAAAAAATTAAGTTAACAAATGTTGGCCACAGTGTGGATAAAAGGAACTCTTACAGTAATGTGAGTGGGTTTAGAAAACCACAGTGGAAAATAGTCTTATTATCTTAAAGAAATTTATGTGAGAACTATCCTCAGCATAACTTATACATTGGAATAAAAATGTTAATAGAGGAGGAAAGTGGCTCACACCTGTAATCCTAGCTTCTCAGGATGCTGATATCTGAGGATTTGGTTTAAATAGGCCCAGGCAAGTAATTCCATTAGACTCTAATCTCGAATTATTATAAAGAAAAACTCAGAAGTGGATCCTTGACTCAAGTGATAGAGTGCTAGTCTTGAGCACAAAGAGACTCAGAGACATTGATGAGTTCAAGGCTCAGGACAGGCAAAAAAAATAGCAGAAGCATGTCTGGAATAACAGTGATTTTGTTTTTAATGCACATGCTAGTATCGGGGATCTTAAAGTAAATCGGTGATTGAAATATCTGTAGTTTTTGAAAGAGTCTATAGTTAAATCTAAAACTGACCCCTAAGTGCTAAAAGTTTTTTATGAAATTTTCTCTAGGCATTTATTTCATTCATTTGGGTTTCAAATTGTTATGCTGAGTCATACAAGCAGTAGTGAGAACAAGAGTGGCTATCAAACAAAAAGTATCCAGAATACTTTTCTACAATAAATATTAAAAAAATAGAAATTGTAGTAGCCTTATAGAGAGGATCATAGATCTGGAATAATGACCTAGCGAGCTATATGCCACTTAGACCAATAGCCACAATTCATAGTTCTAACATGTCATAATATTTTCTGTGTGATCTCCTGGTAGAAACATGCAGTTCTTTGTTACTGGTGGTGATATTATTGCTTTGACATTATCATCTAATGACCCTAATTTTTTTTTCTCAATCCTATAATAAAAGCAGCAAGTTCATAAAAATCTTCGCTTGACAAATACATTATGAATTCTTTCTTTAAATGGTGAGGGTGACAAAATGAAATTCAGTGCAGATGAGCTCTCGGAAGCATTTACCACTTTATCATGTAACAAGCCATAGATGTTATGACTCTTCAATGAGTCATGAAAATTTACATCTGTAAGTCATTTTACTTAATAGATTAGCCACAGCCATTCAATCAAACAGAAGAATAACTACACTAATAAAATGTATACGCTCTACTTATTAAACATAATTTATACCACCAGAGCTTATCTGAGGATTGGAGCTTAAGTTTTAGGTTATCTGAGGTAGCTTTATCTGTTTCTAAAAATTCCTTCTGCTTTATTATTCTAAATAATTAGCAGGGACACTCTGGGAATGCATAGGAAGTCTTTCAACGACCTTTTAATATGAGAATGCAAAGTAACACATAATATCTGGTAGGGTAAGTTACAGATTCAAAGGTAAAATAATAAAAATATGGTTTATTTTTGTCCTTTTTATTTTAAATTTGTTCAAAAATTATAGAATTCACCTTACTCATCTAACTGTAACCCCTCTGTAAAACATCTTTACAATAAAATAAAATTTAAAATAATTACAGAAATCACTTATATGCGAAAGCTAGATCTAAAATACACCGGGGCATAATACATTATACAGTTCTCTAGGCATACATAAAATGTGAGACCAAAAGAGAGGAACACAATGGCAAAATGCCTATGTGCATCAGATCACACAAAATATTTATCAAACAATACTCCCAGTAAATAGAACTTTTTTTCTTTTTTGATTTTTTTTGTTATTTTTTTTTAAATTTTTGTCTTCTTAGTTTGTCTATATGTCCTTGGGAGTGTAAGAGGCACAAAGAGTCAAAAAATGTAGCTATGGTTCTCAGTGTTCAGTTTGTTGAAAATGAACAATAAAATGTGTGGTTTGGGTGACAGATAAAATTTTGTAGTGATCAAGGAAAGGGGTGACATTGTCCAAAAGGAAATGTGCACTTCATCTAAATAATTTTAGCCATTTGTTTATAACATTATTAATAGAAGATTACAAAATTAATAATTGAACATTAGAAGAAAATAATATTCTCAAGAAAAGATCCAATATAATAAATATGTCTTACAGAGGTCATCATTATCTTCCTCCTGCGAAAGTGAAATGTATACTGGTAGGTCATAGAAAAGTAGAATAATACAAATTTTTAATTTTTAAGTATACAGCATATAAGCTTCATCATTATTTATGAGAATTCTGAATCATTTCATTCATTTATTTATTGGTCGTGGTGCTGGAATTCTGGGCCTGGGTGCTTTCCCTGCACTCTTCAGCTCAACAGGCGTGCTCTACTCATTGAGCCATATCACCACTTCCGGTTTTCTAGAGGTATATTGAAGACAAAGAGGCTCATGGAGTTTCCTTCCTTGGGCTAACTTTGAACCGTGATTCTCAGATCGCAGGAGGATTTCAGGTGTGAGGTACTGGCGCCGGGCTTGAGAAATCTGAATCATTTCAATGAAGGGTGTTGGGAGAAAATGTAATTTGAAGAGCAGGGCAAATAACTTAAATGAAGCGATGAAAATTTATAACAATTTATGAATATTGGAGACATTTAATGTAAAGAAAGTCTTCCTGAGCTTCATCTGGGGTTTCTGATGCAGAAAAAAAAAAAAAAAAAGAGAGAGACAAAAGTCAATAGCTGAAAAGTCAAACAATGAGAGTCACAAAATCCTCATTAAAAGTCAGAAACTTAAGATAAGTTCCTTGTGATATTTATTATCCATAATAAGATATATTTATCAGTGTATCTATGAGATAATAGTGGATTGAGCATCAAGCATAAACTACCAAGAAGGGAGTAGTTTCAATTCTTCAATTGAATAATAAATATTAAAATACTCTATTAGTCTTAATTTATTGAAAAGGATTTTATCTTAGAATAGGCAGACCACGTATATTTTAATAAGTTTAATATATTTATTTTTAGTCTACTTCTCCAAAGAGTTTTCTTTAAAGCTTGTTTAATGATTCAGTGAAAGAATCATTAACTTTCCTACAATGCTGATGAAAATGTAAAATACTACAAATTACAGACAACAACAACAGTATTTTGTCACAGAATTAAATTTGTTATCTTCAAACCAAGAATTTCACAGACAATTGTCCAAACAAAATCTTCTGGGGAGGAATATATGTTAGTGCCTTCTTGTATTCTCTGAATTTGTAGACTGATCAAAAGTTTAACTTCAACCTGAGCAGATCCTCTCTCAAAAGAACACCAAAAAATATAGCAACAACTAAATAGAAACAAAGAAGCTCTCTAACATATGCTCTGGTTGTTTGGTACTTAATAATCAAATTTGAAACCTAACCAATGTCTACACTAATAGAGAATGGAGAACTATTTTATGACACAATCATACAATGGAATATCACTCTATAAGAAAACATAGTAAAACTAATAATATATACAGAACTATAAACAAATTTAGGGAATCACGCTTATAAGTCTACAACCTATATGATTCAATTTCAATGTCATTCAGGAAGTCAAAATTGTAAGAACAAAAAGTTAATCAGCAGTTTCTAAATTATTAGGTTTGGAGAGAGTCATTAGGACATTTGCAAACTTTATTGAGATGATGAGATTGTTCTATATCTCAAGAGTTTGGTACAATAGTACATACTTAGAGATCATTTACATGCACAACAACAACAGGTAGGTTTGCTTGTTTGGTTGTTTCTTTTATTTTTCTTAGCTTCCTTCATTCCTTCCTTCCTTCCTTCTTTCTTTCTTTCTTCCTTCCTTCCTTCCTTCCTTCCTTTCTTTTCCTTTGTTTCTTTCTTTCTTTGTTTCTTTCTTTTTCTTTCTTTCTTCCTTTCTTTCTTCTTTTCTTTCTTTCATTATGGGATTTGAACTCTGGGGTTGCCCCTGAGCTCTTGAGCTCAAGACTAGGGATCTACCATTTTGAGCCATAGCACCACTTCAGGTTTTCCAGTTGTTACTTGGAGAAAGAGTCTCACGGACTTTCTTGCCTGGGAAGGCTTTGAACTCTATTCCTTAGATCTTAGCTACTCCAGAAGAAGTGCCTGTGGCACCTGGTAAAGTTGTATTTTATTACAAATGAATTTTAACTCAAACTAAATTTTATTTTTATTTATTTTATATTTAATTTTATTAAATTAAACATTTTAGTTATTACATTAAGTATTAAATTAATGACATAATATTAACTTAAATATTTATTTATCAAGATGAAGTACAGAGGGGTTAAAGTGCTGAGTACATTTAACCTGAATTTTATAAGGAAAAATATATACAAGAAACTGTAATCACTTATTTTTTGACACTCAGAGACATTTGCTATTAAAATTACTTCTAGCCATTATTTCAGGATTTTATGCATATCGAGATAATTTTTTTTAACAAAGGTTCAGTGGCAGTGTGTATTTTATTTTATAAATCTCTTCATTTAAGCAAGTTTCTGAATCAAAAAGCACTTTGAGAGCAAATTAGATGCACTATATTTATTTAAATAATTATTACATGTTTAAATTGCTTTTAGGTTTTATAATCATGAATGAATATTCTTATATACATGTATAAATTTTTGTATCTACAAACCAAATACAGTAGCCTAATTATACTTTAGAATAAATTCTTGCATTTTGACTTTTAGAATATAGATTGGGCATATTTTTTATATCAATACATATTAGATGTATAAGTGGGAGAATTCTTAGTAACATTTCAATTCTTATATGCAATTTACTCTGAAAAAATTTTCTATTTTCTTACATGCATAGAAAGCATTTCACCCTTATTATTTTCTCTCTATTGACAGTCCCTACTCCTACTGTTATCCACAACTCCACAAAGTCTTCATTACTTCCTTGTAATAATTTTTTATTTTCTCATTTATTTTATAAAATAATACTTATAATGCATATAATCTAGTCAAATTTCGTGGCATGCAGAATCATTGTTATTCTCAATATTATACGAGATTCTACTTTCTCTAACATTTTCATTAATACTAGAGATTATTATTTTCATCCTTACCCAATAATCTTATCTTTATGTATCTTTTAATTAACAAGTTTCAACCACTAAGCCTAGTTCATTGAGAAGGGGAGTGTAGGGTATATTCAGTGCTACATATATCCCACAAAATCATTTGGTACATGACAAGACAGACACATATGCTTTTTGTTGGCTGCTTTGGACTTGTCTGTCTGAGGGAAACTTTTGCATATTGCATCATAATGTTGCAAACATCCAAAAATAATTTGTCAGTTCAAAATATTTCCCAGTTTGATCACTCAATAGTTGTGATGTATTTGACTTCTTCCATTAGACATTTACTTTTATTTTTTTCTATGATTACTTAGGATAGATTTAAGTATTTACATAATTTCTTATTTACTGATAGGGGTATCTTCTTTTTTAGGTTCATTTTTCCACCCTCTATCGCATCTTCCTTGCACTGCACCACCTCAGATTTCCTGCCTTTTGAGTCCACTTAGTATTTTCTGCTAGTACTTAGGGAACAAATTGTTGTTCTCTCTGTATTTTCTCTTACAAGCATTGATGGGACAGCAGGCACTTTCTTCCTCTAATTCCCATATCATTTGGTGACTTCTCTTTGGATCTCCCTGGCCTCTGCACCATTCTGTTGAGGCAGAGCACTATTAATAACCACAAATTATTTCTATTTCCTGTATCCTTACCCTAGGTAACTGAAGTATATATATTTTTATCAATTTAATTTCATTTAATAATTTGACTTTTCCATATCATAATAAGTTTTTAAAGTAATGTAAAAAAGGGCAATGAGATAAAACCTAACAACTATTTTACTAATGGGACTTGAACCAGGTTCTCCAGTGTGGGTCTATGAACAAATAGATCAATATTTAGTTACATATCAGATCAATAGCTTAATTTTCTGCAGGTGTTGCCCTTGAGAAATGTTTGTAGTAACAACCACACTAAAGTGGATGGGGGATAGAGGAATCATAGGAATTGTGTCTGAGAGGCATAAATTGGACTGGGTACAATATGAATAAAGAAATAATGATGAAAATTATAAAATGTGATGAACTGAAGTACCAAATTTGTGTTAAATAAATATATAGGATTGTAGATTTAGCAAAAATTAAAAATCACAAAATATCCACTTTAATTTGCATTTCAGATAAACAATATGTAATTTTTAGTAAAAGTATGTTCATCTGAAATGCAAATTCAGCTTGGTATTCCATATTTCATCAGACAATTCATTCCTTGTGCATAATTCATTAAGACACTTTATCACTTTCCAAAATCCTTGTGATCTGTCTACTGAAAAATCAACAAGATACAAGGAACTCAGTGAAAGATTAAGGTTATTGGATCAACAGAATTTAGAAGAAGAGACAGATAAGACATATTAATCAAACACCAAGTTAGAATCTGAGTGATCCATTTAAGGAAATGAAAGCTGGGAGGGCAGTTGGGAATCTTCACATATAATTATTACATAGAGTTACTAATATTTGAATGAATTTGGAAAATGAGTTCAGCAAGGATTTTACAGCAATGTTAGTAAACAAGAAATGTTACAGTTAAATAGATGGGCTTAAGATTGTTATCAGTAAATGCTGTCCATTATATGTGTGGTCGGAGAACACTGAAACATGTGAAAGCAACCAGAACAAATGTACTTATCACCACATTATTGATTATAGTAAGATATGTAACATATGGATGCATATGTGTGTGTGTTCGTGTGTGTTTATGTGTGTATTTGACCTAGGCAATCTGTCCTTTGTAATCTAGGATTTTAAATGGAATTGAGCTCAGAGAAAAATATAGAACGTTTTGGAGAAAATAAACCTGACCATTAATTCATATCAGGTATAGAAGAAGTAGTTTAATAAACCCTATTGCAGATTAAATTTGGAAGCATATTTTTGGATGAGAATCTGAGTTTTCTGCCCTTTGCTTCTGTTCAGGATATTCTTTCATGTGGGCAAGCAACCAGTAGAAGTTTTTGCATCTTTTTCTAAAAGATAGAACTCTAACACAGAGTAGTGCCACTTATCATAACATAAGTAGACAGGTAAACAAGTTAAGTATTAATTTTAACTGTACACAAGTTAAATTATATCTATTAATTTTCACTAAGGGAAAGAGAAAAAATGTAAACAAAGTTTAGTTGTGAAGAGAGTAAAACCTTTTATAATGGAAGGCATTGAAAACTGGATTAGAAAGACAAGGAAAGCTAAATGTGCCATTGTCCCCCATCTTCATATAATGTAGAAAATGAACTTACAACGTTGGTGGGGGGGAGCGAGGAGGATCAGGTGGGGGAGTAGAGGGAGGATGGGAAGGAAGGGAAGGGGAAACAAAGGAGGAGTCTACAAACCTTGATAAGAAATGTACTCATTATCTTGCCCATGTAATTGTAACCCCTCTCTACAGTATTTTCACAATAAAAAAAGATGGAGATTTGTGCTTCTTATTTCCATATTTCGATCCCCTATATGTTTCCACCTTGTCTTCTTTCTGAGGGTAGGTGTTCTATTACTAGATTGAAGAGCAGGGAGAGAGTGTACATCCTTGTCTCGTTGCTGAGTTGAGAGGAAATGGCTTCAGTTTTTCACCATTAAATATAGTGCTGGCTGTAGGTTTGTCATATACAGCCTTTATTGTATTGAGGAATGTTCCATGGATTTCTAATTTTTCCAGAACCTTCATCATAAAGGGGTGTTGGATCTTGTCAAATGCTTTTTCTGCATCTATTGAGATAACCATGTGGTTCTTATCCTTGCTCTTGTTGATGTGATGAATTCTATTAATTGATTAGCGTATATTGAACCAGCTTTGCATCCCTGAAATAAATCCTGTTTGGTCGTGGTCTATGATTTTTTGGATGAATTGTTGAAGTCGACAGGCCAAAATTTTCTTAGGAAGTTTTGCTTGAATATTCATCAAAGATATAGGTCTATAGATTTCTTTCTTTGATGAGTCCCTTCCTGGTTTTGGGTTGAGGGTTATGATGGCTTCAGAGAATGAGTTTGGTAGTGAATTTCCTCTTTCAATTTCATTGAAGAGTTGGAGGAGTATTGCTGTGTGCTCTGGTTTGAATGTGTTGTAGAATTCCACTGTAAAACCATCCGGTCCTGTGTTTTTCTTAGATGGGAGGTTTCTTATTGCTGTTTCTACTTCAATACTTGATTTGGGCCTGTTAAGATGATTTAATTCATCTTGGTTGAGTTTCAGCATGTCAAAATTTGCTAGAAAAAGGTCCATTTCTGCCATGTTCTCAAACATATTCGCATAAAGTTTTGAGAAATATTCCCTTATAATGTTCTGAATCTTGGTTGTTTCTGTGGTGATGTTTCCATTCTCATCTCTGAGTTTATTTATTTGAGTGTGTTCTCTTTTTCTGCTAAGATTTGCTAAGGGTCTGTCAATTTTGTTAATTTTTCGAAGAACCAACTCTTTATTTTATTCATTCTTTCTATGGGTTTTTTTTGGATACTAATTAATTTAGTTCTGATTTTATTTTAGTTATTTCTTTCCATCTACTTGATTGGAGTTTATCTTGCTACTCTTTTTCCAGGATGCTCTGATTTCTCATTAAATTGTTGGTTTCAGATCTCTCCAATTTGTTATGTAGGAACACAGAGCTAAACTTTTCAATAAGTACTGGTTTGCTGTGTCCCAGAGGAGCTGATAGATTGTATGCTAATTTTGTTGAATATCATGAACATTTGAATTTCCTTTCTAATCTCCTCCTTGACCCACTTGTGATTCAGCAGTGTGTTGTTCAGCCTCCATGTGTTACAGGACTTTCTTTGGTGGGTTTTGGTGTTGAGTTCTAATTTTATTCCTTTGTGGTCTGAGAGAATAAAAGGTTTAACTTTAATGTTTTTGAATTTGGACAAGTTTGCTTTTTGACCTAAAATGTGATCTATTTTGGAAAATGTTCCATGTGCTGCTGAGAAGAACATGTATTCTGATGCTGCTGGGTGAAATATTCGGTAGATGTCTGTTAAATCTAGTTGTTTTTTGCAGTTGTTTAGATCTGCAGTTTCTCTGTTGAGTTTTTGCTGAGTTGATCAATCTAGTGAGGAGAGTGGTGTGTTAAAATCCCTAAGAATTAATTTATGTGGATCTATGTGGGATTTGAGGGAAACTAGTGTTTCTTGGATCAATGTGGGTGCTCTGTTGTTTGGTGAATAGAAATTTAGAATTGTAATATCCTCCTGAAGCAGAGATTCTTAATTAGTATATAGCGACCTTCTTTATTTCTTCTCACTAATTTTAATTTGAAGTCTATTTTATCAGATGTTAGTATTGCAACTTTTGCCTGTTTATGGGGGCCGTTTGCTTGGTACTTTTTTTTCCAGCCTTTCACATTGCAAATGTGTTTGTTTTTATGGGCAAATGTGACTCCTGAAGGCAGCAGATAGAAGGATCTTCCTTTTTAATCCAAGTAGACAGTCTAAGTCGCTTAATTGGAGAGTTAATTATGTTAATGTTGAGAGATAGGACTGAGAGATTTTTGGAAGTTCCTGACATTTTATCCACCTTCTTGAGGACTGTGGCAACTGGGTTCTTCCTATGGTTCTTGGATTCTCAGTTTGAGTGTGGTTTCTTGGCCTTTATTGTGGTTCTGTTGGTTTTTTTTTTTTTTTTAATATGTAGGTCATCTTTAAGAATCTTTTGTAGGGCTGCTTTGGTGAAGGTATGATGTTTCAATTTTTCTTTGTTATGGATGGTTTCTATTTGACCTTTGGTTATGAGGGAGAGTTTAGCTGGGAGAAGTATTCTTAGTTGATAATTGTTTGTCTTTAGAGGATGGCATACATCATTCCAGGCTCTTGTTGATTTAATTGTCTCTGCTGAGAAATCTAAGGTGATTTTCTCCTTGACAACTTTAAGGATGTTTTCCTTAGTCTGAATTGATCCGTACAGATTATAATGTGATGGTGGGATCTCCTGTTCTGGTCTGGACTATTTGGAGCTCTAAAAGCTACTTGTATAAGAATAGGCCTATCTTTTTGCATGCTTGGGAAGTTCTCTGTTAGCATTCTGGTAAACTAATTTCCTACACTATTAACTTCTGTCTCTAGGTGCTCCTCTACATCCATTATCATCAGTTTAGTCCTCCTGATGGTGTCTTCCAAGTGTTGAATAGATTTATCATATTTCTTGGATTTGTCTTGGATGTTTGTATGTTCTTTCTCTATAATATCTAGGCTGTCTTCAATCCCTGAGATTCGATCTTCTGCAGGATCTAACCTATTATCCATGCTTTCTACTTTGATTTTTATTTCTTTTCCTTCTGTTTGGTCGGGTTTGATGGCTTCAAATTATTTGTTGGAGCTTTGTTCTAGATTTTGTAAGAACTTCTTTACTTCCTTAATTTGGTGTTCAGTGTTATTCTCAAATCACATAGTGGATTGGCTATGGTGCCCTTGGACTCCCATTCCTTCTATTGGGTTCCATTCAGCATTCCATTTGAAGTCTCCCTGACTTCTTTCAGCTTTCTGTTTATGGATTCAGGTATGCCTTTAGTGATCTTTGTCTTTCTCATCCTGCTCTCTCAATTCCTGTATTACTTTTTGATTGTGTCCTGTAGTTCCCTTAGTGTTCTCAGCCTGGTCACATCATTCCTGACTTTGTATATTCTCAGCCAGCTTCCACAATTCTTGTCTATCTCTTTGAGTGATTTAAGCCTGCTCAAGCCATTCCTTTATTTCTCTTTGAGTGTTCTTAATCTGCTCACGAAATTCTGTATCAATCTTTGAGTAGCTTCCTCACGCTCATGATATTCCTGTATTGACCTTTGGTTTGCCTCTTCTCTCTCCCTATCACAGAGTCCTTTGTGGGTTTTCAATCTTTTCATTTACCATGTTTACCACTAGTGTTTGTAGAGCTTTTTGGGAGCTCTCCTCTGGATTATTCATTATCTGTTCTGTCCCCTGATTATCATGAGTGGGAGTTGAGATACCCGGACTTGCTATTTTTGTTGTGTTTTTTTTGGCTTGTTCTGCACATTTGGGATGAAAGTAACATGAGGTTTCTTCAAGAACATTATCTTAAGGCAAGCATCAACTAGTCTGTAATTGCACAGTCAAAAGTCTGCCGATACAATCTAGTTTAACAGATATATTTATTCAAAATCAAACAACTATGTATTAATGGATTATGAACAGCAAAGAAGAATTTGGAAAACCAGAAATTATTAGGTTCAGGGAGAGATGTCATTAAAAATAAGAATAGAGGAATGTGGAAACGTAAAGAGTTAAGTTTACTAAGACCTAATCTCCAAGAGGGAAATAGATTGGATAGAATAATAGTAGGGAGAGAGAGAAAAAGAAGCAAAAAGTAGGAAAAAAGACTAGAAAATAGAAAAATAAAATTTAAAAATTAAGAACTGAGACACTTGAAAATTATGCGAATTTAAATACATAATATTCAGAGAAGAACGGGATAGGATGAGAGAAGGGAAGGGATAGAAAGGAGACATGAAAAACTATAAAATAAAAATGCTTAGAAAATTATATAGGTATAAAGAGGTAGTACTGCTATTAAGGAATTTAAGTCTAGGAGGTTTTGAATTGAGTAATAAATTTCTGGATTAAGTGTGTTCACAATGGGGGATAAGATCTATTAATCTACTACACGTATATGTGAAGATGAGCAGAACAGCAATTAAGTCACCCAAAAAACAATGAAAGAGAAGAGAAAGTGAAAAGAATGAGAAAGGAAAAAAAAAAGATCGAAAGGTCTGTAGAGCTAAAAAATTAAAAAGCACACAAACATATACCCCTAAAATAAAAATTGTAAGAATTGAAGAAAAGTTTAATAGAAAACAATTTTTAAGTTAAAAATTTAAAAGGTTAATTTTTTTTTTTTAAGTTAAAAAAAAACAAAAAAAGAGTTCTTGTATTTTGGGGGAGGGGAGGGGAAGATCCTGTATATCACTTGTGTGCAAAACCAGTCTCTTGTTGGAGTCTCTGGTCTGCTTGTGGTGTTTGATTTTCCTGTGGCTTGAATGGTTTATAAAGACAGTTTGTTTGAGCAGGCAGAAAAATGCTCTACTTAACCCAGGATTTTGTGATCCTCCTCCCATTTAGTTCAATGGGAGGGAGATCTGCTTTGAGTATCACCAAGTGGGAGAAGGCTGTTTCCTCTAGTTTGGAGATGCTGTGATGAGGCTAGGTTCTGGGTAGAGTTGAGGACTTTCAGCAAAGAGTAGCAGGGATTTGTTTTCTTGAGAGCTTGTTTGGAGGTTCTAGCAGGGGAGCACAGCTACTCGTATACCCTTGACCGAAGACCGGTCCTCCTCTATCGGGGATGGTCGTCCTCTTCGACCGAGCGCACAGCTTCGGGAGGGACGCACATGGAGCGGTGAGGGAGGAAGGGGACACCCGCCTAGCCAGCCAGATCAGCCCAATCAACCCTGGCGATCAATGGGGTGACAGATGTCGCAGCCAGATCACCCTCACATCCAGGCATTTGTTTTCTATATAAAGCAAAAACACTTATTTCTTTCAATCACAATGAAGCACAATGCATTTAAACAGAATGTAAAAAAGGTCAGATATGCAGAAGAGACAGAAGTTTTTGTCAATTATTTAGAAAATACATGTAAGAAGGGCAAATTTATTTTTTTTAAAGAAGCCAGTTTAAGTAAATGTACTATGAAGACTAAACGATAAAAGTAGAAGATATTGTTTAAATTAGTTTGACATGGGGATTGAGATGAGAGAAACTTTATAGAGCTAAATTTGGTAGGAATTGATGAAATAGTTACAAAGAACACAGACATGCCTCCCAGTAAGTTGCATATACAAGTGTGAAAATGTGGCAGAAAATCTAAGTTGGGAAGAAATGAACAAATAAACTAAACTTAAATTCATCCTTTCAGAGATACAGCCTTGATAGTTCAGGATATTACCATGGAAAATAAGACTACACATGAGTGGAAGCAGTTAGGAAGGAAATGGAGGTAGTAGATTTAAAATGTAAACTTCCTGTCACAAAGAGTAAAGGCAAATAATGATTGAGGGAAGACAGAGTATGATTCATGAAGTCTGGAGCGAAATTGAAAGTAGAAAAATATTCCCAAATAACAACATAGATTTTCTGGAAGATATTTCCCTCTGAACTCTTTATATCATATCCTTTAAATACACATTCATTAGAGATACATTGTTTTTGTCTTTTCTCTCTCCCTCCTCCTTCCTTCATTCCTTCCTTCCTTCCTGCCAATTTTTGTTTCTTCATCTCTCTTTCTCCCTTTCTCTCTTCCTTTCTCTCTTCTTTTCCTTCTTTTTTCATTGTGTCTGAGGAAAACATGGTAGAGGGTCTGATCTAAGCAATACTGTAGTACTTGCTAGACAAGTACTTTTTGATGGCTCAGTCAAACACTTTGAAAATACTTAATGTTTTATATTTCTTATATTATCTTATTTCTTTCCAACAATAGGATAACTAAGACAATTTTTAATATAAACCAATGATTTTGACATTTTACATAATACATTTACCATGATTATCCCATTCAGTGTAATGAAAAACTAGGATATAAGTGACATGCCTTTCTGGCATCTCACATCTTTCACTCATGCATCCCTACTAACCAGAAAATGCATTTAAGCACTCCAATGATAAACTTTTTGGAGCCAGACCCCTTCGGGCATGAGTTTGAATTAGCCAGTGTTGATTTCCAAAGGAAGATATCCAAGCTAGTGATATCTTTCCCTCATCTTCAGGTTGACTCTGCTTCCTAATTTTGCATTTGCTGAATCACATATATAGACTGAATGCCTGTTCCTTCTTAGGAGTTTTTATACAGTGAGAAACTGAGAAGCCATATTTTGAGAGGTTAAATCTCAGTCTTTATTAAAAAGCCAATGACTGAATGGTGAACTACTATCTTAAAGTCCAGCAGGCAGCAAATATACATAACACTGAGCCTTGAAGGCTAGAGAGGAACAAAAGAACAAAAACAATACCATCAAACCAATTCAGGCTCCAATTGAGAGCTGAAGTGGGACTTCAGGGTGACCAGAGAATGCAAGGTGCCAGAAACCAGGAAACAGGACACAAACACAGAGCCACATGGAATGACATAAAGGCACCTGAGCTGGTCCAGGTCAGAGAGCGGAGTCAAAGGAAATTCCCAGTCCCAGGCACTAGGCTGACAGGTTTAGTAACATATCATATAGGTCCCAGCCCCTGCCTCCAGGAATTCAGGTTTGCACATCATCTAGGATGCAGCAGCTTCTCCTTCCTCCACCATGAAGAGAAGAAGCCAGACCCTACCATGCACCATGTGGCCAGGATGTCTCTGGCCAGACCTACTCTCTCCACTTCAGCGTGAATTAATACATTTGCATCTTTCTCCTCAATCATACTACTTGTGATAATATTTAGTAGGTTTTTTGGAAAAGTAACTTTTTGTGAGGTAAAAGAAAGCCATATTTGACTGATCTTTTCGGTGTTTATCACAGTAGTGTTTAAGTATGTCGCATATGAACCCTTAGTTAATAATAAAATATTGCTGATATCCTAAATGCATTATAGTATTGGCACTCTCATATACCATCTTCCATATTACTTTTTAAAAAGGTTGCTGGCTATGGAAAATGTTTTTAAAATGTACAGTTTCATGGTGTATATTTCCAAAATGCATTAAAAATTACAGTTATTTGTGACAAAAACAGATTACATTAATTGAAGCCTGAATATGATTACATTGCTGACAAAGATTCATCTTATGGTGATTTACAGCAGGGATTCTGAAATTAAATCTTCAAATTCTGAACTCTACTACTTACTAGCTGGTGTAAATTAGTTTACATGTCTGGATTTCAATTTATGTTTTCTGCAAAATGGTGCTCAAATTTTACCTGTCATAGTAGGTTTGTTATAGAATTTGGAGGGTTTGGATTTCCAAAAGCAATATTCTGTTAGCTTCATAAAACTGTCAGAATGAAAATAGATTATTATCTTTCAGTAATAATCACAAAATTGAATTGAACATATTTCTAATTTTCCCCCAATTAGTACACTCTCTCTTCCTCTCCTTCTCAACTCTTTTCTCACTATTGTCTTTGTTGCTTTTTTCCTCAATCATCTCCCTTTTCTCTCTGTTTCTCTGCCCCTGTCTCTGTCTTTATCCATACCTCTTTGATCCATAACAGATTCAAATCAAGAATCAGTTCATGGGGTTTCTTAAAAACTGTAAAGCCTCTGAGAGCACAGATTATTTTGTGATTACATTTTTTTTCAGGAACACTCAAACTCTGGTATACCCTGAATGCTTTTTTTGTAAATTTATGAATGGAAATATCAAATTTGTAATCAAAATAATTTTTCATTATCTTATTATGTTTATTATTTCAATTCCCAAATTTTGTGAATTTAGGCAGTATTGGGACTAGGGAAGTTAATAAAGGAAAGTACATATATTAATTAAGCTTCCCCAGTGAAGAACAAGCAACCTTTTTGAAGGCTTGATTCAACGTTCTCCTATCAACCAGTTTCACTCTTTGTGTCTAGAAATTACTAGAGGAATTTCCTTAGTTATTTTAGGCAGGGAAGGCAACAGCAGTAAGTTTACCAATAATTTTAAATGTGGTTTATATTAGGTGTCAGCAACAACCAATTAATTGTGCATACATGCTAAGAAGTGTTTTAAGAAATATTATAGATGAGCAAAGTTAGAACGAGAGAAGATCAATTCAGCTCCCAGACCAACACAGACTTGTGAATAATAACATATAAGTGCATGTTTTTATGGGAAGCATGTTTTACTTACACTGTGGCTACTATATTTTAAGCAGGAAAGTGAATGGTTTTACTAAATTTTTAATAAATTGGAAGTTATTTCAAAAGTCATATTTTTCTAATTTCGTGTATGAAAAAGTCTTAAGCAAAGACGAACTATTCTGGACTTCTGTTGGTGAAGGTTCTAAGTGAAAACTCAAGCAAACATATACATAGAGACAAGAACCCTGCATCAAGTGATTATTCTAGCATTGCATGTTGTGAAAAGAGAAGAGAACAGAGTGCAGAGACAATGAACTTTTCATAGAAAGAGGCAGATTTTAAAAATTCTAGGGTTTGCAAATCACACAGTCTCTTATCTGCAATTCAGTCTCAAATATTGTGTTGTTAAATCAGGTACAGACAACATTTAAGAGGATAAAGCTGGACGTGGTAAAATGTATTAAGAGATATCG
This sequence comes from Dipodomys spectabilis, assembly GCF_019054845.1. Taxonomy (NCBI): domain Eukaryota; kingdom Metazoa; phylum Chordata; class Mammalia; order Rodentia; family Heteromyidae; genus Dipodomys; species Dipodomys spectabilis. The sequence goes on along the minus strand of NW_024870841.1, from coordinate 7,523,748 downwards.
ATTCCCTATAGTTTACAATAATTAGTACTTTCGTTTATGTGTCGATTTTTTCCATCACTAAAAGCCTTAGAAAAGTGTTCTTAGCTCGAGATCAAAGCACAATATAAAGACCATAGGCTACTATTTGCAGATTCCTGGTCAAGAAAATTAACCTCTGAATAAAAGAATCCAAACGGTAAATGACAGGTGTTCTTTCTGAAAGAGGAAAAAGAATATTTAGAGCATTGCATATAAAAACATATAATTTGAGCAAATTATCCCTGACGTTCATGAGAGCTGGCTGCCAAGAATTTAAACTCTACACTGATTGAGATGCATAAGGTTTTATAGAAGATAGCCCTTTCATTATTATACCAGCAATAGAATTTAGAGTTGCTTAAAAAAAGAAGCCATCTATTTCTACCCATGATTCTTACTCTTGCCCACCCCTCCCAATCTCAAAAACACTTGATTTTAGATGTCCTTGAAACCTACGTTCTATTCTTGGCCCTCCCATGATTGCCAGGTAATTAGCTTTTTCAATAACAGTTTACTGTTACATGAAATAAAGGAATTGGTGGATCAAGAAAAGACGTGAGAGAGCAAGCCTTTATATGAAAGCATTTAGCAGAATATACAGAATCTATTCAAATAGCTTTTAAATTTGTCTCCCCTCAAAATGTTTGCAATTTGATGTTCTATGTGGATTTCTGATACTTGTTAATGGAATTATCCGTTTTCTAATTTCAGAATTGATGAAATAGTATAGTCAGTAGCACTATCAATGAGTATTTTCTGATAGAAGTATTATTTGATCCTTTATAAATATGCTTATATTGCATGGATAGCAGATGATCTGCAAATGTGTCAAACAATTCCCCTGTATCTCTCACCTGAACTCTAGGATGGTAGACATGTGAAACCATACTGTCTTAATAGTCATGATGATGTTGCTGGACATTGTACAGACAAGTCAAGGCATTAGGTGGATTTATGCCATTGTAAATGTATCAAATATCACTAATATAGGTAATTTTTCAGGCAGTTGAAAGGAAGAAAGGAAATGGTTTGTGAGCACCTAGTTTTACCATTCATTTGACAAAGAGAAGCTTAAAATAATACTAAATAAATCTACTTTTCAATTTCTATAAAATATGAATAAAGAAACCTTTGTGATTTACCATGTAACTTATCAAATGAGGGCTTAAGATACTCAATGTATGGACTGGAGTTTACTATTTGTTCAATAAATTTTAGTTTCTCCCTTCCCATTCCCATTATTAAAAATTAAGTATTCTGCTTTATTTCTATTTGATCTGAGTCATTTGTTTTAAAGAACAAACCTAAACTGAAAAACAGAAAAGGATTTTATTCTTATGTGTACAAGTGATATGTGAGATTTGTTAAACTTGAAGTAAATTCAACTTTGATATGAGCATCATGCAAAACTAAGAAGACATCTATAATTTGTTTTATTTAAAACATTAAATTATGATAACTCACTAAATACCTTCAAACTATTGAGCTAAACATGTGCTCAGAAACAGTTTGACATTTAATTATGTAACAGTTTGTTTTCATAAAGCACCGTAAAATAAACATGTTGTTTAGCAAAAAGAATAGTAATTATGATTGCCAAAATTTTAATCGTTTTAAATAAGCAAATTTATTTACATATAGTATTCTGTCAACTAGAACTTTTTATCTCTTAAAACGCTTGCAACTTTTTTGCAGACCTATCAGTAAAATTAAATTTTACATACAGATTCTTTTCCTGTGCCCAAATTGAAAACACATTAATTTTGTCAATAGAACTTTCTGTATGTTTGTCCCAGATGAAGCGTTAATATTTGATAACAGGAAATTACAGAAACAGATAAAAAAAGAGTAGACCAAATCAATGTTTGAGTAAAGCTTGAAATATGTGAGAATCACAATAAGGGATAGCTGCATGATCTCATGCATGTGGTGAGGGAAGAACAGTGAGGATTTTGCAGAAAAACCAGTTTTGGAGTTGTCACTCTTCTCAACTAGGGTCACTGTTTCAGTAAAACTACTGATCTGATATTCAATGGTACTGGGGTCAGGAAGATCCTACTTGTAAAGTGAATCAGAAAGGATACATGGTGAATAGATTCTACAAAAGCATGGAAGTTTATAATTACAACATTCTCAACATTTTTGTCTCAGTTCTTTTTAAACTCCAACATATTTGTCAATTTCAGTTAGCATTGTTACTTGTAGCTAAATTAAGCATAGGTTGGGTGCAACAAACACACATTTGATACTGGTGTGCACCAGTACGTATTGTGTTATGGTCTTGGTGTAGTGCAAAAAATATAATGTAGAGGAGAAGGAAAGAAGGAAATTGTTAGGAATGAAAAAGTAAACAGGTGTAATATCATTCTCTTATTATTATACTTACTAACAAAACTTCAGCAGCATTTTCTTCATCAGGCATTCTAGGCACAAGAAAGAATTAGAACTCCCATGTGTGGAATGAGAGCTTTCATGGAGGACAAAGGGATATAAATAATTTTAAAATATAGTCAGATTTATCATTAGAAGACCATTATTTTTTTAATAATGAGGAGCTTTTCTTTTGGTTGGTGCTGTCCAGGAAGGATTGATACGTAGTGGCTGCAATTCAGGATGAACATATGTGTTTCTGTGTGTGTGTGTGTGTGTGTGTGTGTGTGTTTGAGTGTGTGTGTAGAGAGTGCTTGTATAATATCAAAAAGGAAATAGATATAAAAGAGAAAGATGATTCAAGTCAAGTTATTGTAAAATTCAGCATCAATATAAGGGAATGGACAAGACATCAAAGGAACATACATATGAATAGTCAACCCTCTTACACACAATTAGTATCTCCATAAAACAACTAGAGTAAAAGGAACTCTACAATATCAAGGATTATATTTCTAGTTTTTGGACAAATACACAATTTTTTAGTGTCAGAATTGTTGCTATTTGTTAGTCCCTGGTGAAAAAAGTAATAATAACTTGCTATTTCTAATGAAATACCAAAAGTCAGACAAACGAAAATGAAGTAAATGTAACTGAATATATTTGATCTTCAGTGTAAGTGAAAATTATGGCCAATTTTGAAATGAAATCCATATGCAACAATAGAAACTTAGATTTTACTATACTCAGTAAATGACACATACGGAGTAAACTTTGGTGAATATCTGTCATTATTTCTATAAAATGTACTGGAAACAAATATCTTAAAATATTTCCCTGAGAAGAAAATGATGAGTATAACTGTGGAACAATTTAACTCAGTGTTCAAGGAACCAACTCCCAGGCTGTTAATAAGTAGCATTTCCATACCCATTTGTTTCATGTTTCTCCTCTTTCTTAGTAGGTATAATCTTAAGAGCAGATTTATAGTTGATACCTTGTACAATCTCAATTTATTTTTCAATATTTCTATATTTTACAGGTAGTAGAACTTGATCTATATTACTTGTAATGCAGTCATGCAGAATCTTTCATCTTTCACTCTGACAAGTGGTATTGTACTCTGAAGGTTTTTAGTTGTGAGTCATTGCAGATTCTTATGCCATGCATCAAGAGAAAGATACCCTGTTTTAATTCTAAAATCCCAAAATCTAAAAAAAAGGAAAAGAGAGAGAGAATTTCAGTCTTGGTAAAATGAATACAAAGTGATACATACAAATCATACACAAATTTCAATAAGTAAATGCTACAGTTCACAATTTAATTCAGTTTTTGGAGTAGGGTATGATTGCCAAATATTCAGGTGAGTTGGAGTATACATTATTATCCTCAGTATTCCTTTTATTTCTCTTTCTATGAATATAGTTTGTTCTCAATGTAAAGATATGTATGTAGTAATAAAAGTTATAGAAGGCTGGGAAGGTGTCTCAGTGGTATAATGTTAGCCCTGCATGTATGAGGCCCTGGGTTTGATTCTTCAGCATCATATAGGCAGAAAAAGAGGGAAGGGGCACTTTGGCTCAAGTGGTAGCACTAGATTTGAACTGAAGAGCTGAGGGACAACACTCAGGCCCAGAGTTCAGGCCCCATGTATGAAAAAAAAAAAGTTATAGAATTTAGATCATCTGGTTCCTAGTGAAATCTAAGCCCTTATAATATTGGATGAGTTCAATTACTGATAGTTTTGACGTCTGATCTGAGGTTCTTGTGTTTGCCAAGCAGTTGTTGTACTATATGAGTCACAACATCAGTCTAAAGTCCATTATTCATTAAAACATATTCTAATTGTTTAGTACAAAGGCAGACAAAAAATGTCTATGCATGACAGGAAAATATAAATATGGTTTCTAATTTGGCATAAAAATAATTCTCTCAACTGTGAATAAGTTAAGGACTTTAATAGAGAAATAACCCTGAATTGCCTATTTATGGACAAGGTACTAATACATGGCCTTAGACATGAAAAGAGAGAAGTCATGTGATGCATTCTAAACTGATCCGAATGTAAATAAAGGACACAGAGGTCAAAGCAAACCAAAATCTGAATTTGTTGAGCTGTTGAAAAATGCATAATGGTGCTGTTCACCTGAAATAGCCACTAAACAAATGTGATGTCTTCACTGTAAACCACAGATTTTCAGAACATTAAGTCAGTACCAGAATGAACAACGACTATCTTCAATGAAAGGTAAGATCCAGAGAACTTAGGAGTACTGGCCAATGTTTGGAAAGACAGTGGAACCTGTATCAATCTAGGTGCTATCTAAGTGGGATGATTCTGTTCCCCTTCCCTCCCTCACACGGACATTTGACTATACATGGAAGGATTGCATGTGTGTGTTTTTGCCTGTGTGTCTGTGTTTTTGCGTGTGTAATGTTCCCTTAAACAATGCTACGTAGAATGCTTACTGAGTGCTGATCCAGAATAGCAGGTGGGGGGGATGGGATGGGAATGCAGAAAAAGGGAACCAAGTAGGGAAGTGGATGACAGGATGGTGGAGAGAAACGTGGGTTGTAGGATAAAGAAACAGCACATTCAAAGGCACAGTGTTGCTTTAAAATAAATCAGCAGTCAGAACATGGGTTCTAGTGGGGACTGAGTCAAGAAGGAAGAGGAAACCCAAAGGCCCCCAATTAGGTACTACTTCATTCTAAAGACCATGGACTATGGGAATAAGGAAGCTACTGAGCTGCAACATGAAATACTATTGGAAAAAAAACTTAACTAAAATTGAAGATTGAAAATTGAAGGTTGAAACCAGATGGGAACTTCGTCCACATGTAACGTAATGCAAGCCCAGGGAGGGTTGCTCTGGAACTCTAGGTTATAGACTCACTGTCCACTCTGAACTTCTATGTTGGTGTCCTAAGGCCTAAGAATTCAGATTGTGATAAAATTTTGAGACACGGCCTTTGATAAGGTAACAAAAAAAAAAACAGATATCATATTAAAAATGAGTGAAAAGAAGACAATGAAAGGACGACATGAGGATAGAAGCAGTTTTGAATGAAAATATGTGACAAACCACCAATCACGTGCTCGAGCACTTGAGATAAGACATAAAATGAGCCACAAGTAGCCAAAAATAAACGGGAAGGGTGCAGGAGAGGGAGGAAAGTCAGTCAGGAAGGCAGGAAGGAAAGTAAGAAGGAAGTTACATAATCCAATAAGTTGATATTCTGATATTTTTCTGTCACTCATTAATGTTTCTCTTGAAAAGTATCAGCATATGCACAAACATAACAGGCAACAGACAAACATGTCAAGTGATTTCTCGATCTGAAAATCAGAAGGCATACTCAAGTATGTGTGGAGGCTTTCCTTTCATATACTATGAAAATAAAATATATGCATTTTGTAATGTCTCAACTATAGAAGTTAAATGTTTAAAATGTTGCAAAAACATTTCTAGAAATTCCTATCATTCAAATAAAATACAGAAAAAGGTGCATATTTTGTGCGCTGGTTTTCAGCATCATGATATCACACAATTACCTTTTTCTGACAGTGCCAAATATCAGAATTACAGAGTCAAAACAGATTCACATTTCTGCTTACCAATTAAACAGCTAATGAACTGAATTAACACTTTTTCTCCTAACTGGTCCTAAGAATAATTCAACTTAAAAATCCTTCACACATGAATCACATCACATTGTTGCCAGTCAGAGAAACTGAAAATGGAGCACCACAGTTAAATATCTTTCCACACACAGAAATCATGGTGGTGTATGTTGGAGAGACATGAGAATTTCATTAAAAACATTGTCTCACATTTTTTACCTTTATAAACAGGAGAAAGATAACTGTAAACATGAAAAACCAATGCAAACTTATAAAAGGAGATCTGTGCTACACTAAAATGAATCAAATCATTACAATATCAACATTTAATAGTATGGATATACTGAGAAATTGAATGTTTCTCTCCTGAGCTTTTTTGTCAAACATTTTATAGAATATACCAGAAGTATATTATTCAATGGAAATATGAAAAGGCCAAACTTTTATAAAATATTATTCCATGGGAATGTTTGGAAATGGAGAGACTTGGAAAAAATTATATTAAGTGAAGTTAGACAGGCCAAAGAAACCTAGGTCCCATGGTTTCATTTATTTACAATAACTAGTATATGTCTGAGACAAGCAGAAAAGGTGAGCAGGTACGTTGACTTTAGGTGAAATGAACTACAAGATACGTATTAAAATGGTTTTTTTTCTTTCTTGTGATTGTTTCTAATATATTTATAAGATGATTTCTTTGTTACTTTGTGTGTCTCTCCCCCACATTATAACCCCTGCTTTCACTGTATTTGATATTGGTATAATTTATGGAGGGGAAGGAAAAAAAACATTTCATTTAAATAGGGATACAAGTGGACCCATTGCAACAATGAGGTGTACAATTCGTTATGTCAAAAAATGAACTTTACAACTTAGGCCAGGGGATAGGGGTGAGGGTGACGGTTGAGAGAAGGGATGGGAAAAGGAAACAAAGGAGGAGACAACAATGCTTGATAAGAAATATACTCATTATTTTGCCAATGTAATTGTAACCCCTCTGTATGGTATTTTTACAATAACACCAAAAAGTAGGAAGTGGAACTTGGGCTCCCATGGTAGAGAACAAACTTCGAGGAGGCAAAGCTCACAGTTTGTGATCAGGCCTCAGTTCCAGTCTCAGGACCAGCAAACACACCCTGTCCCCAACTCCATCCCACATACATTCAATATAGTGACTGTTAACACAAGGTACACTGTGGCCCAAATACTTTGTCATCCCTCAAGTCACATTAATTATGTCTATTTCCTCAGCTTTCATGATATGGTAGAAGGAGAATTATCCACCGTCTTTTTTGAAAAGAATGGTATCAGGTCATGAAATATTTTTCTGATTAGCATACTTCATCGTGGATGTGAATAAGCAGATGTCAGCAAAGACCATGCAGCAACTTTTAGAGTTTGAAAAGTGATAGTTTGTGAGCAGCAGCTCACCTCATTTTTGGATTGCCTTCTTCATCATTTTGTTTTTTGAGCATATGGCGAGAACCTAGACATTAAAACAATGCCAATCATTTTTACTATGGGATTTGTGGCCATTGGAGATTGCTTAAGGACATCATTGAGATAAAGAAACGTGTGTGTGTGTGTGTGTGTGTGTGTGTGTGTGTGTGTGTGTAATTAAATTATTTTTGTATCAGAACTTAGGGCCTGGAGCTTGAACTCAGGGTCATTTCTGTTTTTCTTTCTTTCTTTTTCATAAAGACTAGCTATCGAATTTAGTGACATCTCCACTTCAGCAATTTGGTGTATAATTGGACATTAGAGTCTTACAGCTTTTATTGCTCAGGCTAGGTTTGAACCATGATTCTTACTTCTTAACAACCTCCATATTTAGAAGTATAAGCATATGCCACTAATGATAGGAAGCTACTTTTTATTTTATAGAAAAGGGATAGCTTCTGTATAGATTTTGTCTATAGGAAGAGCCTTAACAAATTCCTTTCCACACTCTACTATCCAATCTGTTTATTAAGAATTCCTGCTTGGAGGGAAGCCCTCAAAATAGAAATTTGCCAAGTTGGCAAAACACTATATAAGTGTCTGGCACAAGTTTATTAATTTACAATCTTGAATGCAGAGGAATAAGTATTCATATATTGGCCTCGAGGAAATTGGATTCTATAACTGTTGATATTCCCAAACCTAATTACAATTAAACACATATAACTTATTATCTCCGGCTTTAAGGATGAATTGAATGTTTCCCCATGAATTTCCATAATATTTCCCAACTCTGCTGGCTCAAGTTCTTTCCTTTGCTTGTGAAACATTGATCTCATGTAGTATTCTTTGTTGACTATTAAATGGATAAAATACTTTATAGAAGGTATAATGCTTTGTCATACCCACTAGAAAGAGTAGAGAATTCAGAATGAGACTTGAAGGGTCAACTAATGATCACATTTCTTCAATAAAATATAAAACCAAGTGTCATTTGCTACTCTACTCACCTGAAGAAATTCTTTTCTCAAAAAATGGAAATAATATCCATCTTTACTACTGTTATACTTTAAATCATTTTTCTCAAATCTAAAGTATCTTTTTCACATTTAGAGTATTTCTTCGACTTATAAGTTTTTTTTAATATTTTCCTCTAAGCCAACTAGATTTTTACTGTATACATTCAATGCGTTTGCACTTTTGGATATGAGTCCTTTTTTCATTTGTGTAATTCCTTTCATACCTCAAGTTCTAACCACTATTTGTTTCCTTTCAAACTCACTCTGAAGGAGCAGTTCAGATTATGCCTTTGAGTTCTAATTATGAGATACTTTGAAGCGTATATATCCCAAAGCATTAATCTGAACAATTTCTCCACAAATAGGTATTGGCAAATTAATATATTAACCAAGATACTTTATTTTACACTTATTTTCTATGCTGGGCTTGTTCTTCATGGAATGGTGTACTTACTACCAGAAGAACAATTAATGTCTCTTTGTATGTCTTCTCTTCAGATGTAGAGTATTTTACATGGGATCAATATCTGAGTACTAATTTTACAAAGGGTGACATTCATTGTTTCATATGATTTGTATTGCTACTCTCAAGGAAACATAAGATAACATTAAGGCTATTTATCTCTTATGTAATAAAAAAGTTAGATAAATCAAATATTTGATACCAAGTGTTTAAAATATCTATGGTATAGTAATCCTCTTATTATGGCTTTTTTCTGAATTTCAAAATAAGAGAAGGATCAACTGATATATGTTCTCCCAAGCTGGAAGATATAAGGCTACTAGTCTACAGGTTTTCATTTTGTTGTAAAGCCTTTGAGTTTTTTGCATTTAATCTTTTCATGGGCAGCACACCTAAATGGATCTCATTAAAATCCTATCATCTCATAAAGCTGAAAAGAGGCGGTGTGAGACACAACATATGCTTTAGAATGATATCTCCTTTTGCAAAGAGGAGCAAAACACTTTACTCTTAACCAAATGTATCTCAAACCCTCATTTATCTTCAAGAATTTGGTTTTTGATATTGAATATAAAACCTCAGAAAGGTTTTGAAATTAGTTCTGTAATTCTGTTCTGGATGGATCAGCAGGATTTTAATTTTCTGTTTAAATTGCCCTTTTCTTTTCATTTCCTAAGAAAAGATAAAATGCCTTCAAGCACACAAGGAAATAAATGGATTCCTTTCATAAGTGTTTAGACACTCAACACTTACAACTATGACTTAATTCAACTATATACCTAGCACTAAATACTTGGTGACTTTAAAGATAAAATGATCACAATTTATTTCAAGGCTTTCTTTACCTAGTTCCTTCTAATATATTATTCATGGTTTACAAAGTAAACAGATTCCAAACGACTATTTTAAGTCATTCTCATGAAAAATAAAAACAAGGCAGACATGTAGATATGAGAAAGATTGAATCACTTCTTAGCAGAGCAAGAAAGGTGTTATTTCCTACTTGTGATTAATTTTCTAATAGTTTGTCTTTACCCACAGGCAGAGAAGGAATGCTAAATTAAATTATTAAAGCAACGTCTCATTTTCTTGTGGATAATATGATACACATGAAAATATTTTGTATCATAATTAGATAAGAATTGAACTCTATCAGAATGTCTCCAGAAACCAATTCTATCCTTTAGAATGGCACTTAAATATAAACATGTTCTCGTGTTTATAACATATATAGATGTAGCAAAGACACAACATGTGACTCATCTTTTGAGCTAAAGCAAACCAAGTATTATTTATTAATTGACAGTTTATGGACATTTCATTCTATAAAATTTACTCATGGAATTATTCACACAATCTAAGTGTTCTAACAGTATTTTCAAAAGTTCTTCATCTCCAATGACCTTGTGCTTACATAGTGCATTCATACTCATGAATACCACAGCTAATGTGTTGTGTATTACTATGAAATTTCACATAACTAAGCTTATTTACAAAATGAAAAATTGTCAGTAGTGTTGCAAGAAGTGAAGCAGCCTTCCAAAAAATACATAAGCGGCAAATCAATGTTTTCTACATAGCAATGCTGATGAAAGTTTCTAAACAATAAGTTGGGCACTGGTTTCTCTCGCTGTAATCCTAGTTACTCATTAGGCTGAGATCTGAGGCTCACGGTTCAAAGCCAGGCCAGGCAAGAAAGTCCGTGAGACTCTTCAAAAAAACCCACTAGATAACCAGAGTGACACTGTGGCTCAAGCAGTAGAGCACTCGCCTTGAGCAGGGACAGATCCCAAGCCCATAGTTCAAGCCCTATGACTGACCAAAAAAAGAAAGAAACAAAAAAGCAAATAAATTCTAAGCAATACTTATTTCCACAATTAACATGTGGAACATGAAGCTAACACTGCTTTCACAAAGTCGCATAGATAGTAAAATTCAGACAGTGGGGAGGAGATGAAGTGAATAGCAGATAAGTTAATTTAGGAAAACAATCCCTGTTTAAACATAAAGAGTTTTTGTGCACATTTTTCTTTCCTCAGCAGCATTCAATATCTCTCAACATCAATATGGATGTGATCATTCAGAAGAAATATTTGACATCCTCCTTTGGTCTCTCATAATTTTAGACATAAGAGAATTTATATTCCCTTACCTCTGAACTGAGTTTTTCAGGTCACTGATACCCTCTGTTAGTTTTATTGTCCTGCTGTATGATGATGTCTTGTTACATAAGTGAAATGGTTATTCCCATTCAGGCTTTTTTATTTTTATTTTATTTTTTGGTGGATCATGGGACTTAGACTCTGGGCTTGAGCACTGCCCTGGTCTCTTCACCTCAAGGTGACCACTCTACAACTTGAGCCACAGCACCACTTCCAGTTTTCTATTGGTTTATTGGAGATAAGTCTTATGGACTTTCCTGCCCGGTCTGGCTTTGAACCACAATCCTCAGATCTCAGATTCCTGAGTTGCCTGAATTACAGGCATGAGCCAATGGAGCCCAGCTTTCAATCAGGTTTTTTAAATTTAAAAAAAAAAAAAAGAAAATTAAAAATGGAAATAAATGGAAAAATTCAAAGATAATCAGGGCAATGAATTTGGGAGTATTTTTGTGGGATATAGTATATATACTTAGGTAACTAATGAAAAATGAGGACTGAAAGAAACTCAGTATTCCTGAGTAGAACCTAATTTTTTAATATTCTCAGCTTATTCTGCAGATTTAAATCCAATGCTCTCTCTTCTGTAAAATATCTACTTTTTTAAATTTCATTTTGTATTTTTAAAAATAGTACTGCAAATAGTTTTAAACTTTTGTGCTTAAGTAGAAATTGGAAAAATATATTTTGATTTAAAATTATTTTTATGTGATAATAACTTGATATTTATTATTTTGCCCTATGTTGGAAGACATTTTTCTTTATCAAAAATAAAACACAACAAAGAAAAAAAAACAAACAAAAAAAGGTTCTGTAAATGGAGAGTATCACTTTTTTCAACTCTTAGCCTGCACATGGCCTATTGGTTTTTCATTACGCTTTTGTCCATTACTCAATTATTTCAGTTTAAATGTTATTTCCCTAAGTCACACCATCTTCTATGCACATAGAGAAGTATAGTCCAATAAATTTAATGGTTATGTACGGTTTTATCTCATATTTATAAGAGCTATTGCTTCAATAATATTCTCACAAATTCTGATTTATTAACTAACAAGTATCTTGATTTCATGCCATCTGAAAAATGAAGTCCGTCTTTCAATGACAGGATGAGTCACCAATGGTAACTGTGTATTGCTTTATTAAAAAAAGAGTCTTCTCATGAAAATTCCAGAGTAGTTGTGAAAATTATGAATATTGTACATACTAATCAACAAATAAAATGAATAATTTGCCTTTAATTATTTTGCTTTCTGGGTATTTGTATATCGTATGCATATATCTAGCCATAATTATGTATATATAATTTATTAAGACTAAAATAACTGTATTGTATATGCTTTGTTCATGTGGAAACAGGCAATCTTTAGCACTGAGGTAAACATAATAGATATTGCTTTTATTTTTTATTTATTTTTGTTTCTAGTATCTGAAAGTAGCTGTACAAAGGAGATGCCATTCAACAAAGGAGTTTAGGAACACAGTGTGTCTTGATCAATGTCACCCCTTTTACCATTCTAAGCCTTTCCACCCAAACCACTCCTTACATCACAATTCTTAGTTTTGCAGGATATATATATATATATATATAATTATTTTTCCATCTTAAAAAAGTAGTTTATTTTTGACCTTGTCACCCAATTCCACAACGGTAATCACAAAACACTGTTTTGGAAATGAACATGTTTGGGAGGGGGTAAAGTGGAGTAAAGAGGGATAGTAGTAGGGATAGTGCGAACAATGTTTGACAAGATTGTAATTATTACCTTATTTATGTAACTGTAAACCATCTGTACACACCTTTATAACAAAAGAAAATATAATGAAAAAAAGTAGCTTATAAGGTTCTCCTATTTAAATATTAGAATCAAGTAGTGTTATAACAATGGCAATTTGAATGGTTCTATTGTAGTTGTGTTATTTCTAAGGATTGCAAGAAAGATTGCTTACTCCAGATATGCTGAACAAAGTTAAATAGACAATTTTTTAAGAAAACAATTGCTACAACGATATTGATTTTTTACTACTTTCTATACCATATATGCTCAAATAAATAGAGATTTATTTGGAAATGATGTCACTGGAGCCCACATAAGTTTTACAATTTATTATCAAAGAAACATGCAGTCCTGTTTATTTTTGTTTGTCTTTACCTTGTTGATTATTACACTTTTTCCCTTACTTTTGACAAACCTAAGCTATTATCTGGGTAATTGGATTTAAGCTTTCTATAAAATCTAAATTTAATGCCTTTCGTGTATTCATTAAATTCATGGAGACAAAGCAGATGGCCACTCGTATAATTGATTATATGTTTATAAAGAAAATAATTTAACAGTACCACTCTGGAACTCTACCTTTTTTCTTCCTTAAATTCTCATAAGCAAATGTATTGATAGAATCATCTTTACTTGGGTGTAGGCTGAAAAATCATCCACACTATTTATGGAGCTCAAAAAGCACCAAGAAAACAGAATGGAGCTTAGGAGACTGGTAGACATGGGGAAAATAAAATATTGTACGCTTTGAAGAAACTGACACCTTTCATTAACCATGAAGGGAGGATTCTTTCAGAGGTGTTGTGTGAAGAAAGTATTTATTGGTTGAAATGCATTACATGTCTGAGGGAAATTCTATGAAATGCATGCAGGAAAGTGATTATTTTGTTTTTCTTTTTGATCCTATGAAAGTTGATCTAATATTAAAATTTCTGTAATCAAGGATCATGGAAATAGGAGGCAGGAAGTTTTTATTTTGAGGAAGCTTCTCCTTGAATCCCACTTGGAAGTTATAGCAGAAAAAAGTTGAGTTTTCAACTCGCCTCTTCTTTTATTTGGACTTATAATAAGGATCAATTTGGTATCTTTGCTCTTAAATGTTAATTGTCACCAAAATATGCTTTGACTACTTTTACTACTTTATTTTTTTTCAATACTGGGGCTTGCATTCCGACTTTGTGTTCTTCTTCAGCTCTTGATATCAAGGCTGGTACATTATTACTTGAGCCACAACACCTCCAATTTCTTCAGCTTTATTTATTTATTTCAGGTTAAGTGAAAAACCTGTTTTCTGGGTCAGTCTGATCAGTATGGTTTGAATGGTGATAATCAGATCTTAGGCTTCTGATAACTGGGATTAAAGGTATGACCCACTTGTGTCAGGATTCTGCAAAAGCTTTTGAATGAAAGAATATAATTCTTATATAGAATTTAATTACTCATCACTTGAGTAGGTCCAATATGTAAGCACTTAAGAGAACAAACAAGGATTTTCACATCTGCAGTTTTTCTCAATTAGAACCAGGTAAATCACACTTACTGACTGTGTTCTATTATTAGCAAACCATTTTATCATTGCATTTCTGGTAAACTCAGTTACACTAAGCAGTTTTGCAAATTAAATATATTTTTATTGTAAATATAATGTACAGAGAGGTTACAGTTACATGAGTAAGGTAATGAGTACTTTTCCTATCAAGCATTGTTACATTCTCCTTTGTTTTTTTTTTCCTACCATCGATTCCCTCCCCACTTCCTCAACTCCCCACTCATGAAGTTGTAAAGTTCATTTTAAACATAGTGTCTTGTACATCTCATTGTTAAAATGGGTCATCCTGTAACCTTACTTCTGCATTTTGTTATTTCTCTTCCTCTTCTCAAATGAGAAAATTGTAGATACAGGGCAAAATGCAGGGCATATGAATCAAGTAGACTGAAAAAAAGGATTATATCATGGAGGAAGAACAAACAAACAAGCAAAGAAAATCACATAGTACATTATAAGAAAATTAGAAACAATAGTACGAAAGATTAAACTTCTAATGGATCTATCTTGGGGTTAATTTCTCTTTGCATCATTTTCTATAGTCATACGTACATAGCTTTTGACCATTTCAGCTTGTTGCTGACATACGCTAGTTATTGTAAATAAAGAAAACCATGGGACCTATGGGACATTTGAGCATGACTTATTTCACTTAATATAATTTTTTCCAAGTCTTTCCATTTCCTAACAAATTGGGTGATGCCATCCATCTGATGGAGGCATAGAATTACATTATATATGTATTGTGTAATTATATGTAATTATATATTTGAATATATGTGCATAGGCATGTATTTAAATACATACATATAGATGAGGTATATGATCACATATAGTATATAGTTTATATATATATGTCATTAGTATCATATATAGTAATATATATATATATATATATATATATATATCACATATATGATCCATTCATCTATCAAGGGGCATCTGGATTGGTTCCGTAACTTAGCTGTGGTGAATAGTTCTGTGATAAACATAGTTGTGCTGATAGCTTCAATAAAGCGTTGTTTGTGATCCTTTGGGTAAAAAACCAAACGTGGGATTGCTGGATCATAGGGTATCTCTATGTGTAGTCTTTTGGGGAACCTCCATACTGCTTTCAAAAATGGGTGAACAAAGGTACACTCCCACCAACAATTAAGCACGGTTCCCTTTGGCCACATCTCCTCCCACATCTGTTATTATTAGATATCTCGTGTATAGCCATTCAAACTGTGGTGAGATGGAATCTCAATTTTGTTTTGATTTGCACTTTTTTATTGTGAAAATACCATACAGAGTGGTTACAATTACATGGGCAATGTAATGAGTACAATTCTTATCAAGCGTTGTTGCCTCCCTGTTTCCTCTTACCACCCCTTCCCATCTCCCCCCTCGTCCCCGCTTCACTCCCCCCCAAGCCCCAGCCAAAGTTGTAAAATTCGTTTTTCGACACAATTTCTTGGACATCTCATTGTTGCTTTTCTTTTATGGCTAGAGAATTTGAACATTTCTTTGTGTGTCTTTTTGCCATTTTATTTCCTCTTCAGAGAGTCTCTCCTTAGCCCACTTATTCTTTTTGTGGTTGTTTCTTTGAGGATTTGTTGTGGGGATTTAATTTTTTAGTTCTTTGTATATTTTAGATATGAGCCCTTGTCTGTTGCATGGCTAGTGTAGATCTTCTCACATTCCATTGGCTTTCTATTGACATTGCTAGCTATGTCCTTTGTGATGCAGAAGCTCTGAAGTTTTATGCACTCTCATTCATCCAACCCTTCTTTGACTTTTTGTGCTTTTGGGGTTTTTAAAAAAAATTCAGGCTCTACCAAAGAGTTCTAGAGACTCTCCTGTTCCTTTCTGTAAATTTTTCAGGGTATCTGCTTTGTCTTCCAGGTCTTTGGCCCATTTGGAATTGATTCTGTTGTAGGGTGATATATAAGGATCTACATTTAATTTTGCCAGCACCATCTACAGAAGAGGTCGTCTGTCTTCCATTCTACTTTTTTAGCTCCCTTATGAAAGATTAGATGGCAATAAGTCCATGGGTTCATTGCTGGGTATTCAGTTCTATTCCATTGGCCCTCATGTATGATCTTGATCTTCTAAGTACTAAGCTGTTTTGTTTACTATGGCTTTGTAGAGATTGAAATTTGGTGTTGATAGTCCTCCACCACTGTTCTTTCTGCTAAGGATTGTTTTTGCTATTCGGAGTCTTTTATAGTTCCATATGAATTTTTGCATTTTTTTGGTGGATTTCATTGAAAATGAGGTTGGGATAATGATATGTATTACATTGAATTTGTACATAGCCTTTGGCAGTATTGCCATTTCACAATGTTAATCCTCCCCATCCAGGAGCATGGGAGATTTTCCTACATATATTGTTCTGCTTTAATTACCTTTTTCAGGTTTTTAAAGTTTTCATTATAGAGGTCTTCCATTTCTTTAGTTCACTGAACTCCTAGGTATTTTTTTGGAGGGGTGGGGCTATTGCAAAAGTAATTGCTTTCCTGATTTCAGCCATGCTCTTTGCATTGTGGGCATAGAGAAAAGTAATTGATTTTTCAGGGTTAACTTTATATCTTGCTCCTTTGCCAAAATTTCAGATCAGCTTAAGTAACTTGGGAGTGGAGTCCATGGCATTCTTTAAATACAAGATCTTGTCATCTGCAAAGAGAGAGTGTTTTACTTCATCTTTCCCTATTTGGAATCTATTTTTATTTGTATCTTGTCTTGTTGCTCTTGCTAGGTATTTTAATACAAAATTGAAGAGAAGTAGAGACAGTGGACATGCTTGTCTCATTCCTGAGTTTAGAAGAAATGGCTTTAGCTTTTCACCATTAAGTATAATACAGGCTGTAGATTTTTTCCTGTTTTTCATTTTTGTTGTTGTTGTTTTGTTACTTTGTTTTTACTTTTTTCTTTTGCTTTTTTCCCCATAGGTTTGTCATAGGCAGCCTTCATTATATTGAAGAATGTTCCATGAATTCCTAATTTTTCCAGACCGTTCATCCTAAAGGGATGTTGGATTTCATTGAATGCTTCTTCTATATCTATTGAGACAATGATATGGTTCTTATCATTACTCTTGTTGATGTGTTGAATTATATTAATAGATTTTTGCAGATTGGACTAGCTTTTCATCCCTGTAATGAATCCTGTTTGATCATGTTGTATGATTCTGTTGATGAGTTATGGAATTTGATTGCAAAATTTGTTGAGAAATTTTGGATCAATGTTTATCAAAGAAAGATGTAGAGTTCTTTTTCTTTGATGAGTCCCTGCCTGGTTTTGGAATGAGGGTTATGGTGGTTTCATAGAAAGAGTGTTGTATTAACTTTCACTTTTACTTTAAGGGTTGGGGGAGTATTGGTTTGAGTACTGCTTTGAAGGCCTTATAGAATTCAGATGTAAATTCTTCCCATCCTGGCCTTTGTTTAGGTGGGAAGTCTCTTATTGCTCTTTCTATTTCGGTGCTTGATATGGGTCTGTTAAGTTGTTTGAAATAACCAACATCAAGCATGTTTATGTCAAAAATATAAACTTCTGTGCTA
The DNA here is from genome assembly GCF_019054845.1 of Dipodomys spectabilis. NCBI lineage: Eukaryota > Metazoa > Chordata > Mammalia > Rodentia > Heteromyidae > Dipodomys > Dipodomys spectabilis. Next base: position 7,505,782 of record NW_024870841.1, on the reverse strand, counting down.
GCAATAACATTATTCATGGTATATAATCTATATCTCTACCCGAAAAACTCATTTCTAAGTGTGAAACAAGACATTAGGTTAAATTCTCAGGTTGAATTTGGGCAAACCTCAATTTTTTTCATTTTTCATTTCCATTCCCTTGATAATCAATTGTTTTCTTCTCAGTGTTGTTTTTAGAAATCAATCATTATTAATTTCCCTATTACAAATTAAGAATACACATAACCTAATAATGTTAATCTTGTACAAATCCTTTCATTTCTTTGAGTATATTAACATGTAGATTGTACAAAGGGGTGTCATATTGAATTTTTCTTACTCAGAATATGTTTGAATACTGCTCTGTATACCTAAGTACAGAAAGTTCATCTTTTGTGTTCTATATGGTTTTCAAAATATGAAGGTACATATTATTCTATCAGGCATGGCTTTATTATTCTCATGGGAAAAGGCTTGCTTCACAAATAGGATATTTGTATCAATTTAATAATTTTATACTTTAAAATTTCTGATTTAGTTCCAGCAATGTATATTTAAAAGTTCGGTAAGTCTTGTCTTTTTTTTTTTTTCTCCCAAGAACATTGTATCATCTTATAAATTCTACCATGACCATGTATATATGCTGATCTCACCAACTCCCATTAGCAGTGTATAGGGAAGAAACATCTTGATTTTAGATCTGTATATAAACCATGATCTCACAAGCCCCTTTTCCACCCTAGACTCTGTTCAAATATTCATATCCATCTTCATGTATGGTCTTAAATACCATATATATTTCTATCTGCTAATCTTATGTTTTCTTCCTTTAGCCTTCCCCAGCCATGAGGTTTTTGACATTTACTTTTTTTTTTTTTTTTGTAGTCCAGTCATGGGCCTGAACTTTGTGCATGGGCATTGTCCCTCAGCTCTTCAGCTCAAGGCAAGTGCTTTACCACTTGAACCACAGTGACACTTCCAGATTTTTCTGCTTATGTGGTGCTGAGGAATCATGCATTCAAGACAAGCACTCTACCACTGAGCTACCTTCCTAGTCCCTAAAAATTTCCTATTAATACTTTTCATTGTCATAGTTTTAATGCAAACATTGCTTTTCTTATGGGAGAAAGTACCTTGAAACTTTACTTAAATATTTTCTTTTTTTTGTTTTTGTAAGTAAATTAACTTTAAATTTATTTCCTCTTCTTTTTTAACATTAATTTTTATTTTTTGTGAACATATTGTACAGAGGGTTTACAATTACATGGACAAGATAATGAGTACATTTCTTATCAAGCATTGCAGAGTCCTTTGTTTACACTTCACATCCCTCCCCCCGACCTCCGACCTAATCCGACCCCCGCCCCTGCCCCGGCACCAAAGTTGTAAAGTTCGTTTTTGATATGACAACTTATATTTCTCATAGTTGCATCGGGTCCACCTGTATCCTAAAACGACTTGTTTTTCCCCATCTCCTTCACAAATTATACCAACATCAAATATAGTGAAAGCAATGGTTAGACTGTGGGGGAGGGAGATACAAAGCAACAAAGAAAAAATCTTATAAATAAGTTAAAAACAAATGCATGATAGAAAAAAAAAACATTTAAATACATATCTAAGGGTTCATTTTCCTAACATCACATTATCTGACCTTTTGCACTTGACTCATACATATAATAGATATTGCAAATAAGGGAAACCATGGGACCTATGATTCTTTGGGCTTGGCTTACTTCACTTAATATAATTTTTTCCAAGCATTTCCATTTCCTAACAAATGGGACAATGCCATTCTTTCTGATGGAGGCACAGAATTCCATTGTATATATATATATATACCACATTTTCTTGATCCATTCATCTACTGAGAGACATCTGGGTTGGTTCCAGTTGTGCTGGTAGCTTTAGTGTGGTCTTGTTTGTAAACATTTGTGTAAATGCTCAAAAGTGGGATTGCTGGGTCATAGAGGAGCTCCATGTGGAGTCTTTTGAGGAACCTTCATACTGCTTTCCAAAGTGGTTGAACAAGTTTACACTCCCAACAACAGTTATGAAGTAAGGTTCCCTTCTGTCCACATCCCCTCCAGCATCTGTTGTTGTTAGAGTTCTTGATTATAGCCATTCTAACTGGGGTGAGGTGTTATCCCAATGTTGTTTGATTTGCATTTCTTTTATTGCTAGGGAAATTGAGTATTTCTTCATGTGTCTATTGGCCATCCTTCTTTCTTCTTCAGAGAAGTTTCTCTTTAAGTCTTTAGCCCACTTAATTATTGGGCAGTTGTTTCTTTGAGGATTTGTTGTTGGGGGACTTAATTTTTTGAGTTCCAAGTATATTTTAGATATGAGACCCTTGTCTGTTGTATGGCTAGTGAAGATATTCTCCCAATCTGTGGGCTTTCTATTGATCTTGCTAGCTACGTCCTTTGCCATGCAGAAGCTCTGAAACTTCATGCAATCCCATTTGTCCAACCTTTCTTTGGTTTCTGGGTCTCTATTCAGAAAATTTCAGCCTGAGCCAAGGAGGCATAGGATTTCTCCTATTCCATCCTGTAAGGTTTTCAGAGTGTCTGCTTTTACACCGAGGTCTTTGATCCGTTTGGAGTTGATTCTGGTGCAGGGTGATATATGAGGATCTAGTTTTAGTTTTCTACAAGTAGTTAACCAATTTTTCCAGCACCATTTACTGAAGAGGTTGTCTTTCTTCCATTCTATTACTTTAACTCGGTAATCGAAGATTAGTTGGCTATAGGTCTGCAGGTTCATTTCTGGGTTTTCAATGCTATTCCATTGGTCCTGATATCTGTTTTTATGCCAGTACCAAGCTGTTTTGATTACTATGGCTTTATAGTAGAGTTTGAAATTTGGTATTGATATTCCTCCAGCAGTGTTCTTTCCGTTGAGGAGCATTTTTGCTATTCAGGGTCTTTTATTGTTCCATATGAATTTTTGGATTGCCTCTTCTATTTCCTTGAAGAATGAGGTAGGAATTTTGATAGGTATCACATTGAATTTGTAGATAGCCTTGGGAAGTATTGCCATTTTCACGATGTTAATCTTTCCAATCCAGGAGCATGGGAGGTTTTGCCATTTTCAAAGTTCTGTTTTGATTTCCTTTTTCAAGATTTTAAAGTTTTCATCATAGAGGTCCTTCACTTCTTTGGTTAAGTTATTTCCTAGGTATTTTATTTTTTGAGGGGCTATTACAAATTGAGTTACTTTCCTAATTTCGGCCACACTTTTCTCATTGTTGGCATACAGAAAAGCCATTGATTTTGGGGGGTTAATTTTATAGCCTGCTACTTTGCCAAAGTTTTGAATCAGTTTGAGTACTTTGGGAGTGGAGTCTATAGGATTCTTTAAATACAAGATCATGTCATCTGCAAAGAGGGAGAGTTTTATTTCTTCTTTCCCTATTTGGATCCCCTTTATGTTTGCATCTTGTCTTATTGCTGTAGCTAGGCATTCTAAAACTAGATTGAAGAGAAGTGGAGAGAGTGGACATCCTTCTCTTGTTCCTGAGTTAAGAGGAAATGACTTTAGTTTTTCACCAATAAGTATATTGCTGCCTGTAGATTTGTCATATACAGCCTTTCTTGTATTGAGGAATGTTCCATGGATTCCTAATTTTTCCAAAAACTTCATCATAAAGGGGTGTTGAATCTTGTCGAATGCTTTTTCTGCATTTATTGAGATAACCATGTGGTTCTTATCCTTGCTCCTGTTGATTTGATGAATAATATTAATTGTTTTGAGTATATTGAACCAGCTTTGCATCCCTGAAATGAATCCTGTTTGATCGTGGTGTATGATTTTTTGGATGAGTTGTTCAAGTCGATTGGCCAATATTTTGTTGAGAAGTTTTGCATCAATGTTCCTCAAAGAAATGAGTCTATAGTTCTCTTTCTTTGATGAGTCCCTGCCTGGTTTTTGGATGAGCGTTGTGATGGCTTATAGAATGTGTTCTGTAGTGAACTTTCTCTTTCAATTTCATTGAAGAGTTGGAGGAGTATTGGTGTGAGCTCTGCTTTGAAGGCTTTGTAGAATTCCGCTGTAAACCATCTGCTCCTGGACTTTTCTTAGCTGGGAGGTCTTTTATTGCTGTTTCTATTTCAGTGCTTGATATGGCCCTGTTAATCTGGTTTAACTCATCTTTACTTTTGTTTTGGCCTGTCAATATTTGCTAGTAAAATGTCCATTTCTGCCATGTTCTCAATCTTATTAGCATAAAGTTTTGAGAAGTATTCCCTTATAAGGTTCTGAATCTTGGTTGATTCTGTGGTGATGGTTCCATTCTCATCTCTAAGTTTATTTGGGTGTGTTCTCTTCTTTTTCTGATAAGATTTGTTAAGGGTCTGTCAATTTTGTTAAATTTTTCGAAGAACCAACTCTTTGTTTTGTTGATTCTTTCTATAGTTTTTTTGGATTCTAATTCATTTAATTCTGATTTAAATTTTATTATTTCTTTCTATCTACCGGATTGGTGTTTATCTTGCTGGTCTTATTCAAGGAGGTTCAGATGTCTCATTAAATTGTTAGTTCCCGAGCTGTCCAATTTGTTGATGTAGGAGCTCAGAGCTATAAACTTGCCTCTCAGTATAGTCTTTGCTGTGTCCCAGAGGAGCTGGTAATTTGTGTACTCATTTTTGTTGAATAGCATGGACATTTGAATTTCCTTTCTAATTTCTTTCATGACCCACTCGGGATTCAGCAGTGTGTTGTTCAGCCTCCATGTGTTACTGGTGTTTCATTGGTGGCTTTTGGTGTTGAGTTCTAATTTTATTCCCTTGTGGTCAGAGAGAATGCAAGTTATAACTTCAATGTTTCTGAATTTGGACAAGTTTGCTTTGTGGCCTAAAATGTGGTCTATTTTAGAAAATGTTCCATGAGCTGCTGAGAAAAAAGTGTATTCTGATGCTGCTGGGTGAAATATTCAGTAGATGTCTGTTAAATCTAGTTGATCTATGCAGCTATTTAGATCTGCGGTTTCTCTGTTGAGTTTTTACCGAGTTGATCTATCTAGTGGGGAGAGTGTTGTGTTAAAATCCCCAACAATTAATGTCTTTGGATCTATGTAGGATTTGAGGGAAAGTCATGTTTCTTGGATAAATTTGGGTGCTCCATTGTTTGGTGAATAGATATTTAGAATTGTAATATCCTCCTGAAGGAGAGATCCCTTAATTAGTATGTGGCAACCTTCTTTATCTCTTTTCACGAATTTTAATTTGAAGTCTATTTTTTCTGATATTAGGATTGCAACTCTCGCCTATTTATGGGGGCCGTTTGCTTTGTAGATTTTGCTGCATCCTTTAACATTGAAAATGTGTTTGTTTTTACGGGCAAGATGTGACTCCTGAAGGCAGCAGAAAGAAGGATCTTGTTTTTAAATCCAACTAGACAGTCTATGTCATTAATTGGAGAGTTAAGTCCGTTAATGTTAAGAGATAGAACTGAGAGGTATTTGGGGGTTCCTGCCATGTTATCCACCTTCTTGGGGGTTGGGAACCCTGGTTTCTTCATGTGGTTCTTGGATTCTCAATTTGGGTGCAGTTTCTATGTGTAGGTCATCTTTAAGAATCTTTTGTAGGGCTGGTTTGGTGGATATGTATTGTTTCCATTTTTCTTAGCTAAGGAATGTTTTTATTTGGCCTTTAGTTTGAACGAGAGGTTAGCTGGGTACAGTATTCTTGGTTGATAGTTGTTTGTTTTTAGGGCATGGCTTACATCATTCCAGGCTCTTCTTGCTTTGATTGTCTCTGCTGAGAAATCTGAGGTGATTCTAATTGGTTTCCCTTTATAGGTGATTAACCTTTTCTCTTTCACAGCTTTAAGGAACTTTTCCTTGTTTCTGAGTTGATCCTGTGTGGATTATTATGTGACGGTGGGATCTCCTATTCTGGTCTGTTGTATTTGGAGTTCTAAAAGCTTCTTGTATCTGAATAGGCCTATCTTTTTGCATGTTTGGGAAGTTCTCTGCTAGGGTCCTGTTAAACCAATTTCCTAGACCATTAACATCTGTTTCTAGGTGCTCCTCTACATCCATTATCCTTAGATTAGGCCTTCTGATGGTGTCTTCCAAGTTTTGTATAGATCTATCATATTTCTTGGACTTGTCTGGATGGTTTTATGATCTTTCTCTATTATATCTAGGCTATCTTCAATCCCCGAGATTCGATCTTCTGCATGGTCTAACCTGCTGTCAAGACTTTATACTTTGTTTTTTATTTCTTTTCCTTCTAATTTGTCAGCTTTGATGGCTTCAAATTCTTTGTTGAAGCTTTGTTTTAGAACCTGTATGGACTTCTTTACTTACTTAATTTGGTATTCAGTGTTTATTCTCAAATCACTTAGTTGATTGATTATGGTTTCCTTGGACTCCCATTCCTTCTGTTGGGTTCCATTAGGCATTCGCTTTGTGGTCTCCCTGATTTCCTTCAGCTCTTTGTTAATGGATCCCATGAGTGCCTTTATTGATCTTTGTGCATTCTCATCCTGCTCTCTCAATTCCTGTATTACTCTTTGCTTATCTTCCCCAATTCATGCCATTCTTGTAGTTCTCTTTGAGTGTTCACAGCCTGTTCACGCCATTCTTTGAGTATTCTCAAGCTGCTCACACAAATCATGTATCAGTTTTTGAGTAGCTTCCTCACGCTCATGATATTCCTGTATAAACTTTCAGATTGTCTCCTCTCTCTCCCTCTCACACTCATACAGAGTCCTTTATAGGTTTTCAATATTTTCCTGCATTTACCTTTGTTTGCCTCATCTCTCTCCCTCTCACGCTCATACAGAGTTCTTTTTATGTTTTCAATTTTTTCATTTATCATGTTTGCCAGCAGTGTTTGTAGAGCTATTTAGAACTCTCCTCTGGATTATTCATTATCTGTTCTGTCCCTTGATTATCATGAGTGGGAATGGACATCCCCAGACTTGCCATTTTTCTTGTGGTTTTCCAGCTTACTCTGCCCATTTTGGATGAAAGTAACACCAGTTTTGTGCTAGAACATTAACTTAAGGCAAGCATCAACCAAAGTCTGAATTTGCACAGTCAATAGTCTGCAGATACAAATTAGTTCAACAGAAAAGGATAAGGAAGAAAGAAAAAAGTGATCAGAAGTTCAGTTGAGCTAAGCAAAAGAAAAAAAATTTTTAAAGAAGAAAAAAAAAAAAAAAAAGAAAGAAAGAAAAACGCACACACGCACATATCCCTAAAATAAAGATTATAAGGGGGAAAAAAGTTCCTAGAAAACAATTTTTTTTCAAAAAAGATAAAAATTAAAAATTAGAAAAAGTTTTAGAAAAGAAAAAAATTCTTTTTGGAAAAGGTATAAAAAAAAGAAGAAGAGGGAAAAAAAAGCTCTTTGATTTTTTGGGGAGGGTTGGAAAAAATCCTCTATCTCCCTTGTGTCTGTAATCAGCCTCTGGTTGGAGTCTCTGGTCTGCTTGTGGTCCTGTGGCTTGGTTGGTTTCTTAAGTCAGTTTGTTTGGACAGGCAGCAAAGTGCTCTGCTTTACCCAGGATTTTTCGATCCTCCTCCCAAGTTAGTTCAATGGGAGGGGGTGTGCTTTGAGTACCACAAACGAGGGAGATGGCTTTTTCCTCAAGTTTGGAGATGCTGTGATGAGGCTAGGTTCTGGGTAGACTTGAGGCCTTTCAGCAAACTAGCTTTTCTCCGGGGGCTAGTTTGTGAGAAACTCACAGAGCCCAACCTAGAGCCACTCTCAGGGTTTCTGTTTACTGATATGGAGGCTGCTAAAGGGAGGGGCAACCTCTGGCTCTGATTACCCGATGAAGAAAGCCACTCCTACAGCTGGCGCCCGAACTGGGTGACTTTTCCCTGGGTGGAGGTGAGTCTGGCAGGTCATGCTGTTAAGTTCTTGTGACCTGCTATAGGACCCTAGTTTAATTCCAAGGCCTGAGTTGGAGCTAGCACCTCCGCCGAGCTCTGTCAGTATCCAAGATGGAGATCTCTGGTACTGGGGGGTAGGGGTGGCCTTCCCTCCTCTGCTCCCTGAGAAGGAGTGAGGACATCAGGCTTCTACTCAGGCTTCTACTCATGCTGAGTCTTGGTTCCTGGGTCATCTCTGGTCTGTGAACTGCAGGATGAAGATGTCTGCTCCTTGTTGGTTCTTGCTGGTGTTGAGTAGAATCTGCTCGCCTGCCGCTTCTGGCTCTTTCATCCTGGACTCTCTCTGTTTCAGGTATGGTGTCTGCAGCCACCACCGCCGCCACCGTTGCAGCAGCAGCAGCAGTGGCTGGCAAGAGCTCAGATGTGTCTCCTTGCCTGGATTTTCCCTCTCTGGACTAACTCTCTGTCCTGTGATGGCACATTTGGTATGATTCTCTGGCTTAGGAATGTTCACTGGAACTCTAAAACTGCTTTCTATGGGAGAACTTGTTTTGCCTCCAGCTTCTCCTCCACCATCTTCCCTGTTACTTAAATATTTTCTTGCCAGACAATTTTTAGATTTTGTAAAGACTCACGCAATGCTAAAAATAATCAATATACTTAAGCTAAAATTTGAATGAGATATTTTGTATTTCACTGGGTAGAAACTTATTTTGGTAGATAGTTCATGGAAATGTCATTACCTCGAAGTAAGAATCATTATTATTGCTAATCCCACCATATTTCCCCCATACACTTATGATTATAGAAGAACCTCACTACATGGCACTTACTTATTTAGTAGGTTCTTGGCCAGGTGGCAAAATTAGGAATAGTGATTCAGTTAATAGAGTGATGTTCAACATTGTCTTTAGACATTATTTTTATCTTAACATAGAGGTGTTTTATAAACTAAGATTGACTTAAAAAAGGATTTGATGTCATGGTATTTTCCCTTCTTTGCTTATTCAGATTGATTACTCTTATCCATAGTACAAATTTAGAGGAACACTTATAGTATAGTGGCAGCTGTCTAAACAAAGTTTTCTCTTTGTTTTCTGTAAATGTTATGACCTATGTGAAATCTGGAAGGCAGGATTATATGACCAGACTGGAATTTTTAAGGTTTGAAATATTAATATACTTACTAAAGCATGAAAATTTCTTTTTTACTTCAAACCAGTGTAAACAGCAATGCTTCCTTTTATTGTGAAATGCTACAATAAATACATACATGTGATATGTGCATGAGTACATGAGATCAGTGTGCATGTATATAGTGTTATGTTTGTTTGATATTATTTGAACTCATATAAACAGAAACATAGTAATGAGAATATTTGTTGGGCAGCAGGGGTTCATGGCTATAATCCTAGCTACTCAAAAGATGTGAGGATCATGATTCAAAGCCAGGCCTGGCAGGAAATTCCATGAAAACGTTATCTCTAATTAACAACCCCAAAACTGGAAGTAGTGCTGTGGTCCAAGTGGTAAAGCACTCTCCTGGGACTGAAGAATTAAGGGACAGGACCAGGCCTAGAATTTAAGCCCCATAAATGACCAATAAATATATAAATAGGAGAAAGAAAAAATATTTCAATTTGTATTCAAAACCAATGAATGATTAGGATATTAATAAAGTCTAACCAAGCAACCGGTTTTTGAAAGCTCTCCTATCTGAAGTGAAGAGCAAATATTCTGCACAGACCATGTAAATTTATATATTAAGAGCTTCCCACTTCCACAGTCATCAAACTAAATGACACACTAGCATGTTGGGTTTGTCTTAGATGAGTTCGTTGATTTTACTCTGTATTTCATCTATAATAAGATGATTTTTACATATGAATCCTATATCTCTATATTGCTGTCTGTACCTAAAAAGAAAATAGAAAAGTTGCTACATGTTATGTTTTAAAATCTGATTGAATAGAGAATTAATTTTAGAAAATTTGTATTACATTCAGTCCTTGATTTCTTGTACATTGTTCCTTTCACATGCTTGATGTCAATTAGGTGATTATCAGGAAGGTCACATTTACTGTGGTGAATGAAGTTTTTCAAAACAATTCATAGAACATTTCAATTTGCTCTCATAATTTGTAGCTTGTAGTGTCCCCACTCTACTATGACGATCTCTTATCTTGAGTAAATTTTGTCGTGAAAAAAATGTAGATTAACACACTGATATTTTCATAAAGATTAGAAAGGTTAAAGTGTGTCACTGCAAATATAGTGACAGGTGTCAAGCTAAATAGAAAGCCCAGACAATAGTAGAAGATTGTTTTACCAGCTACACATCAGACAAAGGCCCAACATCCAAAATCAACTTATAGCTTAAAAACATAACCTGCCAAAAGTAAACCTGCAAAGAAACAATAACCTGATTCATAAATGGGCTAAAGAATTTTGTTATTATTATTTTGGATGGGGTCTCATGTTGCCAAGTTGGACTTGAGCCTCTTATACAGCCTCCCAATTTGAGATATGCACAAGCTCATTGAAGGAATTTATGCATTTTATGAATATGTTTCACTAAATAGTAGAGGTGTACTCATGATGATGAAACATTGAGTACAATATACACACAAAGAACTAATATAATTTTTTATTATCATCAAGTAGTCATGGTTCATAATCACATGTGCTATAGCGTACAAAACTGGCATCACCATGTTTTAATTAATACTATCATAATCATAAGCTTCTGAATCTTGTTTAATGTATGATGTGTAATGTATGATGCTGTGATGATGAGTGAGACATGATAGAGGTCAGGCTTAAAGATGTAGTCCTTCATGTAATAAAACATTGTAAGGGGCATGTTTGTACTTCCTCAAGGGAATTTAAGAAATTTATGAGTACTAAGATAATTAACGATAAAGAAAGATTCAAAATATCATTAGTTTTACAAATCCAGCATTTGTTTATACATCAATATATGAGACTGTAACATTTGATAGAAGTTTATGTTCTTATTATGTAAAAACTTGAGACACAGAGAGATAACTTAGAGAAAGTATTATTTCTTGCTATTGAGAGCCCATTCCTTTCCTTTTCTTTTTTTTTTCTTTTCTTTTTTGTAGTCCTGTGGCTTGAACTCTAGGAAAAGGCACAGTCTCTGATCTATTTCTCAAGGTTAGCACACAGTGCTACTTCCAATTTTTTCAGTGATTAATTACGAAAAAAAAAAGAGTATCATGGACTTTCCTGCCTAGGCTGGTTATAAACCATGATCCTCACATCTTAGCCTTCTGAGTAATTATGATTATGGGTGTGAACCAACAGTGCCTGGCTGAGAGTCCATTTCTATACACTGTGTTCAGGCTATGTTAACCATAGCTGTGGTGCAGCTCTCATATATGTACAAGAATGAGGATGATTAAAATTTGGACAAAAGTCCTTCCCATACTTCATACAGGTGTTTCAGAGAGTAAAAAAGGCCTTCACATAGTATGAATCACTTAGAATTAAATATTCACTGGCAATTATTAACTCTAACATTGAAACTATAAATTAACGCAAGTTGCTTCAATGTTTCTTACTGAAAGTTGGGGATGTACAAGATAGCATACATGCAATTCCTGAAAATAAATGTACACGTAATATTTACCAGATCTATTTCTACAAGAGGACAGAAAAATAAACCTCTGCAAATGTTGCCTCCTTTTGTGAGAAGAATTCAGAGGAGAGTACATGGGATTTTTACTGGTATATGGGCAATCCTTATGATAATGGAATTGATTAACACTGTAATAGAGATAAAACTCAGTGCTTGAATTGCCGATTTACATTTTCTTACAAAGCTCAGCATGTTCTAGGTAACTAATATTCCAAATAATTTGAGATAGTATTCTATGTGTTACTTTTTTTTTTTTTTTTAATTAGGAAATTTGGATGAAGCAACAATTAGATCTCATTTCAAAGTTGATGAGAATTTAGAAATAATGTATTTTAAGAGACACAGGTGGGGCTTGGAAGGTGTTTCAGTGGTGAAGTGCTTGCCTTGCATGCCTGAGGATCTGGTTTCGATTACTCAGCAATACATAAACAAAAAAAAGCCGGAAGTGATACTGTGGTCTATTAGTAGAGTGCTAGCTTTGACTAATGACAAAAGACAGAGAGCCAGCAAGCAAGCAAGAGAGAGAGAAAGAGAGAGAGAGAGAGAAAAGAGAGAGGCTTGACAAATGATCTATTATATGAAAAATATTTATTGTCACAAATCCATCATTATAATACTACAATAAATAACAAATTGAGTTGCTCTATATACCTATTAAACAATTGAGCAAGCAAAAAGAATTCAATTTTTTGTTTATTACATATTTAAAATTAATCATAGCTAAAATATAAATGAATAATTAGTAAAAATAATAGTTAATAAGGGAAAATTTATACAATACTAAATACATTGCTTTATGACAACATTTATAACTGTTTGAGAAATTTTCTTTAAAAAGCAATCGGGATAATAAAAATGTAATATTTTCTAGTTGTACTAGAATTTGAACTCAATGCTAAGCACCTACCACTTGAAAGAAATTTCCAGTCTTTGTGGCTATTAATTTTGTTTTCCAACGACTGTCTCTTAGTTGTGGGAGAGGTGGCTTAGTCCAATATTCTCCTTCTTCCACCTTCCACATAGCTGGGTATATAGGCATGCATCACTAAACTCAACCTGGAGGACTGAAGAGTTTTAAATGAGAGAATTCAAATTCAAATTCATATCAAATTTTATAAGATATGATAGAAATAAAATTTACTTAAAAGTAGACATTTAAATGAGAGCCAATATGAGGATTGTCTCTTCCTGCTTACTCTTAGACAGACTCTTCACATTTTTAAAATTTTTCCCTTGGTAATAGTGTAATATGAAAATGAACATATTAATTATAGAAGGTCAATAATCCTGAAAACTAAAATGCATATTCTTATTTACATAATCTCAAAGAAGAAATTTTATTTAAAGAAAACCTACCACATTAGTTTTATATCTGTCTATCCAGCTATTCAGCTAGCTATTTATCTATCAATAGCGAAAGTGAAGCTAAAAGACTGCCCTTAGAAAACTAGGTTCAATGTAAACGCTCTCAGATTTTTTTTTTTTATATTTAGAGCAGGTATGGATATTAGCATGTGTCTTCATGCCCACAGAAGTTATCTGGGTCAGCCCTGAACTATTTTCGGTTAATTTTGATTGTGGCCCTGATATGTCGGTATCACCATCTGCTTCAGTGTTCCTTGTTACTTTCGTGATTTTAGGTTAAACAAGAAAATAGTAATGAAGAGAAATATAATAAGAATCCATTAATACTTTTGTGGCTTTTTCATTTCTTTTTTGAGAACCTATATTTTTTATAATTGTACAGAAGGGTAAGGTAATGAGTAGCTTTCTATTGATCATTTAGCATTCATACCTTTAAGAGTGTACCATGCTAAATATAGGATTACCTTACACAAAATAGTTAAAAGTGCACACAGATACACGTTGACAAAGTAAAATAAACATTTTCCAATCTCAGCTATTTTTTGGATTCCTCCTGGTTTCATATCTCTGTGTTCCATCTAAGCTGTTTTTGAAGACATGTCCAGCCTCTGAAATAGGTGGTTGTACTGAAGTATGTGACGTTATTGGTTACCTAAAGATTATGGAATTAGCCAGTGTAATTTTAGACTAGGCTATGCAGACAAATGACTAATTTTTTGGTATAAAAATTGCCTGGTTTTCTGACCTATGATGTTTAATTAGCCACATGGAATTCATTCATGATTATAAAACTCTCACTCACATTTTCCTTTCTTGTATTTAAAACATAAGATTTTATCTCATAGCTGCAATAAAAGTAATTAATTTTTCAGCTGTAGAAATTGGACTTCACTATGCATCTGAGGTCTATGTCTTTCCATTTGTATAGCCCCACATATTCTACTAACCTATAATAATGAGGGATAGAGAGAGCTTGAGAGAGATGGGGGATTAAAGAATGATTAAGATTAATTATATTTATGTAATAATTTTTGAATGGCAATTCCTTAGAACAGCTATTTAAACACTAAAACAAAAGAATGAACCTAAACAGAAACTGTTTGCAATTATGTGAAATTAATGATCTCTAATAGGAAAAAGAGTAAAATTGAAACTGGGATAGGAAAATGTAAATATACTGGTAAATCGGCTGAATGAAAATTTGGACACCATGCATAGGATTATAAGAGAACATAATTAGGCAAACCATCAGCTAATAGATGAATTCATGGCCTCCACAAATAAAAGAATAAAGGAACTCCAGCAGAGTGAGAAAAACTTAATGAAAATTTAGAAACCCAGATAAATGTGTGGAAAAAGAATTCTGAAAAACAACTCCAGGAGGTAAGCCATCTATTCCAGAAAACCTTAATAAAGAGCTGTCCACCATTAAGAAAGACTAGCAAGAAGGAAAGGATTTAAACAGCAAAATAAAAAGCCTTGAAAGCAGGATGGAGAAGAATATCACAGGCAGAAGACAGTTTAGAGGCAGAAGAAAATATTGGAGGCAGAAAATTGTTTAGAGGGCCTGGGAAAATGACTCAGTGGTAAAGTGTTTGTTTTGCCTGCGGGAGTCGCTGGATTTGATTCCTCAGCAGCACTTTGCATATGTGAGTCCCTGGGTTTGATTCCACAGCAGCACTTAAACAGTAAAAGACAGAAGTGGTTTGGTGGCTCAAGTGGTAGAGCACTAGCTTTGAGCTGAAGAGCTGAGGGACAGCCCCAGTTCAAGCCCCATGACCAAAGAAAAACAAACAAACCAAAAAAAAAAAAAAAACACTGTTTAAACTCACTAGCAAAAGAGCACACAAATATTCATAACAAAACAAGAAATTCAGGATACATTCAGAAAGCCTAATTTGAGATTAATAGATGCACAAAAGGGCCTGGAGAGGTAATCCAATGGATTAGGAAATATATTCAGCAGAATCCTAGCAGACAACTTCCAAAATAGACAAAAAGAGCAGACCCATCCAGATATTAGAAGCTTTTTTTAACCCCAACAGACCAGACCAGAACAGGTCTTCTCACCACCACATTATAATACATACCAGATCAATAGCCACAGAGAAAAGAATTCTTAAAGCTTCTAGGGAGAAGAGAACAATTACATATAAAGGGACCAAAACAGAATTACCTCAGACTTCTCAGCACACACCATAAAAGCAAGGATGGAATAGAAAGAGGTATGCCACACGCTGAAGTCAAATAACTACCAACCATGAATAATCTACTCTCATTCCAACACTTAATATTAATTAAGCAACCGATTGTCCAGTTGGATCAAAAAGAATGATGCTTCTGTCTGCTGCCTTCAAGAGACATAACTTGAGGACAAAAATGAACATATTCTGAAAGTGAAAGTCTGGAATAAAATCTATGAAGTAAAAGGTCCACATAAAAATGCGGGATTTGCAAGCCTAATATGAGAGAAAATAGATTTCAAATTAAATCAATGAGAAGAGATAAAGAAGACCACTATGTACTGAAAATAAGGGATCTCTTCTTCAGGAGGATATTCAATTCTCACCAAATAACGTACTCACCAAATAACGGGGCACCCAAATTTATCCAAGAAACACTACTTTCGCTCAAATCACACATAGATCCAAAACCAATAATTATTGGTGAATTTAACAAACCACCACCCCACTAGATAGATCCACCTGACAAACTCTCAACAGAGAAAACTGTGATCTTACCATTCGCAATATTAACAAGACTAAACATTTCCCAAATATTACACCCAGCAGTATCAGATTAAACCTTCTACTCAGCAGCACATGGAAGATTCTCCAAAATATACCACATTATAAACCACAAAGTCAATTTGTCAAATGACCTGTATGTCTCTGACTACAAGGAATACAATTAGAATTCAACACCAAAACAGAGCAAAGAAAATCGTGCAACACATGAGGCTGAACAACACACAGTTAAGTCACCAGCAGGTCATCGAAGAGATAGAAAGGAAATTAAAATATTCATGACATTTAACAAGAATGAAGTAAAAATCTATCAGCTCTTCTGGGACAGAGCAAAGGCAGTACTGAGGTGCAAATTTATAGCTCTCAGTTCCTACCTTAACAAATTGGAGAGATCTGAAACTAACAATTTAAAGAGGTACCTAAAGCTCCTTGAAAAAAGCAACAACTTAAACCCCAATCCAGTAGAGATAAGCAAATAATTAAAACTAAATCAAAATTAAAGGAATTAGAGTCCAAAAAAACTATAGAACGAATTAACAAAACAAAGAGTTGGTTCTTCGAAAAAAATAATAAAATAGACAGACCTTTAGCAAATCTTACCAGAAAAAAAGAGAACACAGCCAAATAAAAACTCAGAGATGACAATGGAAACAGAACTACAGAAACAGCCAAGGCTCAGAATATAATAAGGGGATACTTCTCAAACTTTTGCTAACAAGTTTGAGAATCTGAAATACATGGATGAATTTTTATATTGCCATTCCCAAACTAAAAAAAGTTGATTTAAACAAACTTAACAGACACATATCAAGATTCAAAATAGAAGCAGCAATAAAAGGCACCCCACCCAGGAAAAGCGCAGTACTGGACGGATTTATAGCTGAATTATACAAGGTCTTCAAAGCAGAACTCACACCAATACTCCTCTAACTCTTCCATGAAAGTGAAAGCAAAAATTCATGATCACCCTCTTTCTTTAAGCCAGCATAATCCTCATTCCATCATGAAGAGACTCATCAAGAAAGAGAACTACAGACCTATTTCTTTGATTAACATTGATGCAAAACTTCTCAATGAAATCTTGGCCAATCGACTTCTGCAACTCATTAAAAATCATACACCATTAACAAACAGGATTCATTTCAGGCATGCAAAGCTGGTCCCATATACACAAAAACATCATTTTTTTAAATTCATCACATCAACAAGAGCAAGGATAAGAACCACATGATTGTCTCAATAGATGCAGAAATAGCATTTGAGAAGATCCAACACCCCTTTTTGATGAAAGTTCTGGAAAAAGGAGGAATTCATAGACCATTCCTCAATATAATAAAAACTGTATATGACAAACCTACAGCCAACATTATACTAAAGGCGAAAATTTAAAGCCATTTCCTGTAAATTCAGGAACAAGAGAAGGATGTCCACTAATTCCACTTCTCTTCAACCTAGTATTTGAATGCCTACCTAGGGAAATGAGAAAAGATGTAAACTCAAAGAGGATCCAAATTTGGAAAGATTAAATAAAACTCTCCCACTTTGCAGATGACATGATTTTCTATTTTGAGAACTCCATGGACTCCACTCCCAAGTTACTTAAGCTGATTTGAAATTTTGGCAAAGAAGACAGGTATACACTTAACTCTCCGAAATCAATGGCTTTAGTGTATACCAATAACCAGAAGAATGTGGCTGAAATTAAGAAAACAACTCCTTTTGTAAAAGAACCACAAAAAATAAACCATAGTTAACAAAAGAGGTGAAAGTCCTCTATCATAAAAAACTTTAAAAACTTGAAAAAGAAAATTAATGCAGAACTGAGGAAGTGTCAAAAATTCTCATGTCCCTGGAATGGAAGAATTATCATTAGGAAAATGACAATACTGCCAAAGGCTATCTATAAACAATGCGATACCTATCAAAAATCCAACCTCATCCTTCAATGCAAAAGAAGAATCAATCCAAAAATTCATGTGGAACAATGAAAGAACCCGAAAAGCAAAAAATAATATCTCCTTATTGGAAAGACCAGCACTGGAGGAATATCGATTCCAAATTTCAAACACTACTACTAAGACATAGTAATCAAAACAGCTTGATACTGGCACAAGTACAGACCTTAGGACTAATGGAATAAAACTGAAGACATAGAAATAAACATACAGACCTCTAACAACCTAATCTTTAATAAGAGAGCTAAAATATTATAATGGAAGAAAAACAGCCTTTTTAATAAATGGTGCAGGCAAAATCGATTAAACACTTGTAGAAATCAAAAGGTAGATCACTATATATCACCCTGCTCCAGAATCAACTCCAAATCGATCAAAGACCTTGCAATCACAGCAGACTCATTCAAAACATTACAAGAAGAATTAGGAGAAACTCTAGTGCTTCTTGGCACAGGCTAACATTTTTTAATAGAGACCCAAAAACAGAAATTAAAGAGAGGTTGAATAAATGGGATTGCATGAAACTGCATAGATTCTGCAAGGCAAAGGACATAGCTCGCAAGATCAATAGAAAGTCCAAGGACGGGAAAAAGAGCTTCACTAGCCATAAAACAGACAAGGACCTCAAATCTAAAATATCTGTAAAACTCAAAAATCTAAATCCTCCAACAACAAATCCTCATCGTAACAACTGCCTTATTAATAAGTAGGCTAAGACTTAAATTTAAAGAAAGACTTCTATGAAGAGAAAAAAAAAGAATGGGCAATAGACTGTTTAAGAAATGTTCATTTTCTCTAGCCATAAAAGAAACACAAATCAAGTCTTGGTTGGGAGACTACCTCCCCAAAATTGGAATGGGTATAATCAACAAATCTGATAACAACAGATGCTGGAGGGAATGTGGCCACAAGGGAACCCTACTGCATTGTTGGTGAGAGTGTGAACTTGTTCAATGACTCTGGAAAACAGTATGGAAGTTCCTCAAAAGATTCCAAATAGAGCTTTCTTTATCACCCAACAATCCCACTTTTGGGCATTTACCCCAACGATTACAAAGAAAGAAACACTAAGGCTTATCACCACAACTATGTTTATCATAGCATTATACACCATAGTTAAGATATGTAACAAACCCTGAAGCCCCTAAGTATATGAATGGATCAAGAAAATGTGAGATATATATACATATATAAATATATATATACATATATATATATATATATATATATACATCACAGATAGATAGATATAGATCTATATATAATGGAATTCATGTCTCCATCAGAAAGAATGACATTGCTCTATTTGTTATGAAATGAAGACTTGGAAAAAAATATAAGGTAGCCAGGCCCAAAGAAACTTAAGACCCATGGTTTCCCTTTTTTGAAATGACTAGTAAATGTCTAGGACAAGAATAGAGTCAAAGGTCATTGCATATGACTATATGAAATAATGCTAAGGAAATGTATCCCAAGACAGGAGCACAAGCAGTTTCTTCCTTGCTATTGTTTTTAATGTAGTTATTATGCACTGTGTGATTTTTTTTTATTTTTTATGTGCTTCCCCAATGGTATGACCCCTGTTCTCATGCCAGTGCCTTGCATCTTTTATATATACTTCTCTAATTTGGGGAGGGGAAGGGATATAGCAGAATGCTTAAATGGGGATACAGGTTAACCCACTGTGACGATGAGATGTACAGAACACTATGTTGAAAACGACCTTTATAATGTCGGGGGGAGGTAGGAGAAATTGGGGATGTGGGGAGGGAAAAGATGAAAGGGGAAAAACAAAAGAAGAGGTAACAATGTCCCAGAGGAAATGTACATATTACACTACTCATGTAACTGTAAACATTCTGTACAGTACTACAAAAATTTATATTAAAATTTTAACATGATGTCAATTATGCTATTGATGATTGAAAAATATTTAACATTCTTTAAAATTTTAAGGTACATTCTTGATGTACTAGGGAGTTTATTCGCATTTCCAGAATGAAATGGCCATAATTATTTACACAATACTATATGGCAAGTCCTTTGGTCTTAAATTCTTTCTTTTCTGCATAAATGAATAATAAAATAGTAGTCTAAAAAGATATTTATTTTCCTTTGGAAATTAATATGGGGAATCTTTGAAAGACTAAAAAGGCCAATTATGAGTAAAAAAAATATCTGTTGTGAACAACTGTGAATCTGTAAGTTATTTGTTACTTGTGGAAATGTAGAGCTGCTCAAAATAGATCTGTAGCTGAATATAAAATGAAGCAGGATTTTAAATTTTCTTTTTGTTTTTCTAGACACAGTGATTCTTGGGTGGCCTTTCATTTGGCAGCTCCTGCTTAAGTCTTATGTAATACCAGTGTAGAAGCCTTGGTCAGACAATAATTTTTAATGGACATGTTGACAAATTAATTGGAAATATACACGTTCTCACTCCTTGGTTTGTTATTATTTATAGTGTTCACATAGAAAATTAAACCTTAATTTTTGTCTGAATTTATTTAGATAAATCTTGCTGTCCTAAGAAAATGTTAATCTCTAATTGATAACATATGTCAACTTAAAGTTTCCATTTATCATGTGATTATATAATAGGGTTGATAACCATTTAGTCATTTCTATCATACCTTAGGAAATCTAAGCATAATGTTTAAAAAGTGAACTTGAATTTTTTTGGGGGGGGAGGAATCCGGTCGTGGGTCCTGAATTCTGGGCCTGGGCGCTGTCCCTCAGCTTTTCAGCTCAAGCCTAGAGCTCTACCACTTGAGCCACAGCACCACTTCCGGCTTTTTTCTTTTTGGTTATGTGGTTCAGAGGAATCGAACTGAGGGCCTCAGGCACGCAAGGCAAGAGAAATACCACTGAACTACCTACCCAGCCCGGCTTGAATTTTTTTATAGGCAAAAGTAATACAGGCTGTGGTTTTGTAAATTATCTAGAGTTAAGGTATGTTTTCCAGAATTGTTGAAATATTGCTCACTTTTAATGTATGCATTACTTAATAACAATGTAGATATTATAAGTACATGAACTTTATATTGAATGTCTTTTAGTCGATTGATGTGTCAGAAGTGTTTTTTTTTTTTTTTCCATCAGTTTTTAGAAGGCTTCTCTAAGGAATGCCATTTCAGGTAAATCTTGTTATCATAAATAAGTGAACATCAGAGAGAATTCAAGGAAAGAATTTCAAGTCATTTTAAGATCCGATAGAGACAAAAATCACATCATCATTAACCAATATTTCCAAATTGGCTTCTCCATTTTTGGAGAACCTTTGCAAATATCAAGCTTTAGAATTTCTTGATATAATCATATCAATTTGCATCTACTATCCCCTTGAATCATCCCAATCTATAGAGAAATCTAAAAAATTCTTAATATATCATTTGATAGAACAATGAAAAGGAGGATAAAAATTGCAAAGGAGAATCTCTGTCTTTATATGTTACAATAAGGAAAAAGAAACTAATTTCTTCTACCTCTGCATGAATTTTTATAAAGCAATTCAGATATCACCTTGACAAGTAAAAAAATTAATCATTTGTTTAGGAACCGCATTTCAATAGTTTGAAATAGGCACCAACTTTTAATAGGCAGAGGTTGTAAAAGCTGTTCTGAATTCAGTACATATAGCTTAGAGAAGTCTTACCAGGATTATTGAAGACACATTGGCCAATTTTTATTGGGACTAGTATTTTTATTGTGCTTCTATTTATTCTGGGACATTCTTCTCAGAACATTTAGAAAAGCAGTAATTTATTTATGGAGTTGGAAGTGATGGGATGGGAGGAGACTGGGGAGGAGGCACAATACTCAGTAAGGAGGTTACTCATTGCCTTGTTCGTGTACTTGGGGCCGCTCTGTACAGCATTTTTGCTTTAATATGTACTACTACTATTAATAATAATAATTGTTCAACTTTCAGTCCTAATTAGCTCAGCTGTCACCAATGAACACAAATATATAAGAGTTCGTTATTATTACCTATATTTTTACAGCACGTTAACCTAAATGATATTTAAATTCTGAGGTTTAATTTTAATCATCATTACTGCAGCTTTGCAAATACCAGTGGATGTTGATTATTGCCATGAAAGGCTTATTACAAGTAGACCTGGCTATAACATACTGCAGAAATAACTGAAAGTTAAGGCCAAAGTTGTTTATTTTCTGAGGTTAGCTAAGATCTCCTATTATGCAGGAGTAAGGTATTGACATCAGTATAAAAGAATGCAAAAGTAAAGAATTCTTCTTAGCATACATCTTGAAGATACATCTCCTAACAACATTTCTCCATTTATTTTCATGGTAAAAATAATCAGTCTTTTTGAAAATTGAGGTGCATTATAATGTTGTAGATGCATTTTAATTTAGACACACAATCTTCATGTGTGGATGATGTGCTGAATATCCTATTTCTAATTTAAAATCTATGTTGAGAGGTTTGGGGAAATCTATAACTAAAAAAATCTATATAATATATGTAAAATACAATATATTGGCTTTTATATGTCCTCAACATTGTTTTGAGTTGTCTCTCCCATTTTTCAGGGAGCTTTACTGAACTCTAAAATATTTAATGGGCATATCCTTCCACATAGTTCTTAATGTTCAACATTTCTTTTGGTCATTAGCCCTTTTAAAAGGGCAAGATATTGATTTAAATTACAAAGCTAGCCAAATGAAAATATGAAACAAACAAAAAAGAGCCTTTTGCAGATACTTGAAATAAAAAGGACAGTTCTTGAAATTATTCTTATTCTTATTCTTAAAATCACTGACCATTTCTTCATATATTCATATGTATTGTTTCCTTCTTATCCACCTAAGGTAAGCTACAACATCTGGAACATTCCAGTAACAATAATCGGTAGGATTCAGTGTTTTATTTTACATAAGAATGTATTAGTGCTCATACCTATAATTCTTGATATTCAGGAGACTGAGATCCCAGGTTTACTGTTTAAAGCCTGTTCTAGTAGAAAAATACATGATATTCCATTTCAAAAATATTAATCAGAAAATACAGGTCTAGAGGTGTAGCTGATGTGATAGAGCACCAACCTAACAAGAAAGCTATCAAAAATGCGATTAATGCAGTGGCTCATACTTGTAATCCTAGATGCTCAGAGGCTGAGATCTAAGGATTACAGTGTAGATCCAACCTAACTAGAAAGTCCCAAGACTCTATTTCAAATTAATCGAAAAAAGCCAAATTTTGAGATATGGCTCAAATAGGAAAACAATGGACTTGAGAACATAAGGCTCTCACAGGCCCTGAATTCAAGTTTCTAGGATTGTCAAATTCAAAAATGATAATTTCTTTCTATATCTAAGGGACAAATAATGCATGAGTTATACACATAAAAAAAACACCTGGGTATACATGTATAAAATAACACACACTATTTATCTATGCTTAATCTCTCTGAGGTTTGATGACTGTCCTAGGAGGCTGGAAACAAATCCTTTGCAATGATTTATTTAACAGAGGATTTATTTTCATACATATTATACCTATTCTACATAATTACCTTTCTTTCCATCTTTTGTTTATGTTTATTCCAATGAAAAGTTTTCTTGGTTACATAAAAGCAATTCTGGCTTCCCAATAAGGAATTACGTTAGATAGTGTTCAGTCTTGAAGTGCATTGCAATGAACTTTTATATAATGACTTTGTCAATGACAGGTGTCTGTGACCTGAAACAAATGGCAACTGGTCCTCAGACATGCAGTCTTCACTAACACCATGAAAATTCAGCTACAAAAATAAATGTCCAGGAAAAAATATAAATGAAAAATTAATTTCATAACAGAGATATCAAAGTAGAAGTGATTCTCTAATTGCTTATACATTGAGTGTTGCCAATGGTAGTGAATGTTGCTTGTGACTCCATAATCCCAGTGGGAAAACATATGTTTAGCTATAAACCTAAAAAATATCATTGCATCTATCATATATATCTCAGATATCAATCACCTAAAATATAACTGAGTCCATTTTAAAAAGAAAGGGGAGTAATAAAGGAATACAAGTCCCAAGTGTTTTGAATACTAAGCTAAATACTTGTGTTCCATTTGTGTTAAAAATGTGTTTTATATTTTAACAAACATGAGT
Source organism: Dipodomys spectabilis (assembly GCF_019054845.1). Taxonomy (NCBI): domain Eukaryota; kingdom Metazoa; phylum Chordata; class Mammalia; order Rodentia; family Heteromyidae; genus Dipodomys; species Dipodomys spectabilis. The sequence continues at coordinate 7,482,101 of NW_024870841.1, read as the reverse complement.
TGCTCAAATGTACAGTCTATTAAGTAAATTTATTATTCAAAACAAATTTTATATTATTTTCACACGGAATTCAACTAATTGAATTGTTACATATGCATCATAAGCATTATAATATTCTCAGTAAACATTTTCAATAAAATATTTCAGTCATATTCTACATTATTTATTTATTCATTTATTTATTTGCTTATTTGTGCCAGTACCAGCATTTGAACTCAGGGTCTAATGTTATTTTACTTAGTTTTTTCTCAACTATACAGCTCTAATACTTGAGCCAGATCTTGGCTGACCTTTTCCTGGTTACTTGCAGAAGACTCCTTTGAATTCCAATCCTTCAGAATAGCTAAGATTATAGGAATAAACTACCCGCAGCAGCTGTAATTGGTTTTAAAATTGCCTTTCCCTTGAGTCCATGAAATTTTGTCCTATTTTCTTTCATGTCAATCAAGGAGAATACATTCCTAAATAGTAAAGGCATAATAAACTCTAATGAGGAAAGGGAACTAAAAAATGTCATAAAGAATTATGAGAGAACACAATTTCTCTAAATGAATTCATGGCTTCTCTTTAAAGATAAGTGCATTTCTTCTGACAGGCAAATATTATTTTAGAAACTTTTTATTTTTTGAAGAATTATAACAAGAACCAAAAAAAATGAAAATTTTCAAAATGAAAACTAAAATTACAGTATTAATCAAGTATCTAGATTAGTAAGTGAATGTCTGAAAGCAAACAGTAAGACCATAACTCAGCACCAGACTGCATCTGCTAAAGGCAAGAAGAAGTAAAGATATACTCTAATTCAATCTCATTTCATTTTATCCTGTTAATATATGCTTGGGAGGGAAAGACATACTGTACATATTTCATTATCTTCATATTAACAATTAATTGAATGGATCTCAGTATCTCAAAATAAAAACCCATGAAATACAATAGAATTATTTGATATTATTACTGGTTGAATGTTGTGTTTCTTGTAAAGTTTGCACACTAAAAATCTGTATGATCTTCCTTTTGTGTGTTCTGAATTGCTATGATTTGTTCACAAATTTTTAGTCAAATCAGGTTTGAACATAGTGAGAAAAGTTTCCCTAACCAACAGCCTTTCTATAGCAATTGAACATTTATTACCTTTTATTACATTTTTTTCATCAGACTGTAGGCTTTTCATTAAGTGATGTCAGTAATAAGTGTAAAATGCAAAATCTAGTTATTAATTATTGCAAATGAAATGTAAAAAATGTCATAGTGTGGTCTTGAGAAGTGTGTGACCCAGTTATAAGTGATTTTATATAGGTCAGTCTCATATCCATTTTCAGCATGTACTTAATAAATGCTAAACCTTGCATTTCCATATTTAGTAGTAGTTAGTACAGAAATATTTAAAAGTTGTGTTTCCAATTATGCTGTGGACAAAACTCTACACTTTTTAGCATATGTCAACAAGCTCGGCATGTTTAAAACTCAACAATCCATTTGTTCACCAGCTCAGGAATATGAAAATGACCCATATTTGGAAAAAACCAGGGTATTTACACCTGTACATGAAAATATTCAAGAATATAAAATGGGAATCTGTAAGTAGATAAATGTATTTTACTGTATTCATGAATAAAACTGCGCAGGATGAATAAATTATTAGAATATGAATATCAGTTAAAAGAACGAGGGCCTCTGTAGTATCTGTGGCCTCACTAGGTAGCATCCACTGTAAGTTACACAGAACAATAAAAAAGGAGAGAGAGAAAAAATAACTCACATAAAATGTCTAAGAGGCTTTTATAGATGTTCATATACACAATCAGGTTTCTCTTACAAGGCAATGGCTACTGCCTAATAAATATTCTTTTCATCACCAAAGTCTCACTAAGAGAAAGTGAGACGTTAAGAAAAAAAATCACTGAAACTTCTACACTACTCTTTTCATTTTAAGGCTGAGACCAAAAAAGTTAAGTAACTTCTTTGAAGTCATATCTTCGGGAGAATATGGGACGAATCTGATCTCTGCACTACAGTATATGTCCATGTCTCCTGTATTTCCCTTTCTATCTCTTAGCAGCAGAAGTTGAGGTATTCTACTATTTTTTCCAGATTGGGAATTTTGAAATAGAATTTAAGAATTTAAGTCTTTTGGGCTGGGAAGGTGGCTCAGTGGTAGAGTGCTTGCCTTGCATGCAAGAGGCCCTGGGTTTGATTTCTCAGCACCACATTAGCAGAAAATAAAAAAGCCAGAAGTGGTGCTATAGCTCAGGTGGTAGAGCGCTAGCCTTAAACTGAAGAGCTGAGGGACAGTGCCCCGCCCCAGAGTTCAGGCCCCAAGATTGGACACACACACAAACAAAATAGAATTAAGATCTTTTCACTCTTCCAAGCTTGTTGTCACCTCAGGGCTTCCACCTCAGAATCCAAACTTTTTCTCTACCAGAAAAACTTATTATCATGTTACATTCCATTATCTCTTCAGTGCTTCTCTACCTGCTATATGTCTACAGCTGTGCCTCTGTCCTCATTTTATTCTAAATCGGACATCAAAACAGCACTAAGTTCATGGTGTTCTGTCTCTGTAGCTTATCTTCCAGCACTACCTAGAGAATGTGGCAAAGGGTAATGTCCCTATGATGGATAAGCTCCAAAAGCGGGGCTTTTCAGAGAAAGAGCAACATGGAAGAGAATCAGACTACAGCACCCTTTTATTTTTTACCTCGCAGGAATTTTGTATTCAACATATCATTGGGCCCTTCGTTCTGAGTATTTCTAACTTAGGTACTCTCAACAAGAACGAAGAAAAAAGGAAAAAATTAAGGAAAAATGGAGGAAGATCACAGAGAAGCTGGAGGCTAAACAAGCTCTCCGACAGAAAGTAGTTTTAGTGTGCCAATGAGCAGTCTAGGCTAGACAGTCATACCAAGTATGCCATCAAAGTGCAGAGAGTTTGGCCTGAGAGGGAAAATTCAGGCAGCTTGTTTAAGGAGACAAAGCTGAGCACTTGCACCTATCAGCAGCTGTGGTGATGGTGGCTGGAGCCAGAGCTGAGCTACCATATCAACAAAGAGAGCACAGGACAAACGTACCAAATGCAATGTATGAGCAGATACTATTCACTGTCACCAAGAACTGACAAGGAGCAGAAATATTCACCCTGCTGACCTCAGACCGTGGATGGCTCGCAAACCAAGAGACTGCAGTGAGTAACCCTAAGACATCCTCATATTCTTAGAGCAGTGGTCGGAAGGTAGCTCCTCCCCAACCATATTTGATACTGACAAAGACCTGCTCCGAGCAGTGATCTCCAACTCAGGCCTTGGAAGAAAAAAATAGGGGCACTTAAACAGGTCACAGGAACCTCACCTGACATGCTCACTTCCACCCAGGAGGAAGTTGCCCTTCCCAGGCAGAGAAAGCTCTGTCCCCAGAAGGGTGAGTTTCTTCACTATGTAAACAGAGCCAGAGGCTTTCCCTCCCCACTGCAGCCTTGTCTCAGCAGCAGGAGGGGTAAAAGCAATCAATTCAAACTCAGTAAACATGAATCCTGAGAAGATCTCCAAGGTGGGCTCTGCAAGTCTCAGGAGCTAGCCCCTAAATGAAAAGCTCCTGATTGCTGATAAGCTTCAACCCTACCCACAATGTAGCTCCATCACAACAGCACCAAGATAGATGAAACAGCCATCTCCCTCTTTTGTCTTACTCATCTAGCTCCATCACAACAGCACCAAGCTAGATGAAACAGCCATCTCCCTCTTTTGCCTTACTCAATACAGATGTCCATCCCACTGAACTAGCCTGGGAGGAGGATCAAGAAGTCCTGGATAAAGCAGCGTTGTCTTCCTGCTCAAACACACTTAGTTTAAAAACCAATCAAGACACAAGTAAACCAAACACTACAAGCCACACAGACTACACCAAAAGACTGGTCATACAGAAAAGATCAATCACTTAGAAAGGGAAAATAGTTAATGTGACCTAAGATTTCTCAGCAGAGCCAATCAAAGCAAGAAGAGCCTGGAATGATGTATGCCATGCCCTAAAGACAAATAACTATCAACCATGATTACTGTACCAACCTAAACTTTCCTACATAACAGAATGTCAACTAAAAATCTTCTATAGCAATGAAAAATTGAAACAATGTATCTCTACCACTCTAGCCCTGCTAATGCTATTTAAAGAGGCCCTACATGTATAAAACCAACAGGAGCATAATAAAGGCCAAGAAACCACCACCCAATTGAGAATCCAAGAACCATAGGAAGAACCCATTTGTCACCACTACCAAGGATGTGGATAACATGACAGGAACATCCAAAAAGCTCTCAGTCCTAACTCTCAATATTAATGGAATTAACACCAATATAGTGACATACACTGTCTAGTTGAATTAAGAAGCAAGAATCTTTTAACTGCTGTCTTCAAGAGTCACACTTTGCCAATAAAAAACAAAAGTAATCTGAAATTGAAAGGCTGTCATAAAATCTACCAAACAAACAGCCCCCATAAACATACACAGTTGTAATCCTCATATCAGATGAAATAGATTTCAAATTAAAATTAGTAAGAAGAGATAAAGAAAGTTGCTACATACTAATTATGGGATCTATCTTTCAGGACGATCTTACATTCCTAAATAACTATTCATAAAACAACGAAGCACCCACATTTGTCTAAGAAGTCCTATTTTCCCTCAAATATCACACATATCCAAAGACGTTAATTGTTGGGGAATTTACCACCACCATCTCTACTAGATATATCAATTGTGCAAAAACTCAACAGAGAAAATTCATATCTAAACATTTGCATAGGTCAACAAGATTTAACAGACATCTACAGAATATTTCATTCAGCAGCATCAGAATATGTTTGTCTAAGAAGCACATGGAACTTTTTTCAAAATAGAGCACATTGGAGGTCATAAAGCAAACTTGTCAAATTCAGAATCATTGAACTTTTGCGGTGCATTCTCCCAGTGCACAGGAAAGAAATTAGAACTCAGCAGCAAAAGCCACCAAAGAAAATCTTGTAAAACTTGGACGCTGAAAATACACTGTTGAACCACCAGTGGGTCAAGGAAGAAATTAGAAAGGAAATTAAAATGTTCATGATACTCAACAAAAATGAACACACAAATTAACAGCTACTCTGGGACACAGCAAATGTAGTACTCAGAGGCAAGTTTATAGCTCTGAGGTCCTACATCAATTGGAGAGAGCTGTTACCAAGTTCATGAGACCTCTGAAGCTCCTTTTAAAAGAGAAGCAGGCTAAACCAAAAACCAATAGATGGAATCAATAAAATTTGAATCAAAATTGAATGAATTAGAACTCCCGCAAAAAAGAAAAAAATCACAAAACAGATTTGTTTGTTTGATAAAATTAAGAAAATTGACAGACCTTAGCAAATCTAATCAGAAAAAGAAGAGAAAACAGTCAAATATCCTCATAGAGGAGAATGGAAACGTCACCACAGAAATAACATTGATTCAGAAAATAATGGAATACTTTTCAAACCTTCATTCTAATAAGTTTGAGAATCTGGAATAAATGCATGATTTCCTTGGAAATATCAACATGCCAGAACTAAACCAAGTTGAGTTAAACCAACTTAACAGACCCATATCAAGCATCAAAATCAAAACAGCAACCAAGAGATATTCCATCTAAGAAAAGTCCAGGGGTGGATGTATTTACAGTGGAATGCTACAAGGCCTTCAAAGCAGAACACACACCAATACTTCTCTAACTATTCAATGAAATTAAAAGAGAAAGTTCTCTACCTTACTCTTTCTATGAAGCCATCATAACCCTCATTGCAAAACCCGGCAGGGACTCATCAAATAAAGAGAATTATACAGCCATTTCTTTGACAAACATCAATGCAAAACTTCTCAATGAAATCTTGGCCAATCAACTTCATACACCACTATCAAACATGATTTATTTTAGTGATGCAAAGCTAGTTCCATCTATGCAAATCAATTAATATAATTCATCACATCAAAACGACCATGGATAAGAACTACTTGATTATCTCAATATATGCAGATAAAGCATTTGACAAAATAAAAAACCCCTTTATGATGAAGGGTCTGGAAATATTAGGAATTCATGGCCCATTCCTTAATATAATAATGTCTGTATATGACAAATTGATAGCCAGCATTTTACTTAATGGTGATAATCTAAAGCCATTTCCCCTAAACTCAAGAACAAGACAACGTTGTCACCTACCTCCACTTCTCTTCAATTTACTATGAGAATGCTTAGCTACAGCGAAAAGGCAAGATGTAAATATAAAGGGCAACTAGCACAACTATGTTCCATAGTAAGATATGGAACCAACCCAGATGCCCCTCAGTAGATGAATGGATCAAGAAAATGTGGTATATATACACAATGCAATTCTATGCCTGCATCAGAAAGAATGACAGTTCCCCATTTGTTAGGAAATGGAATGGCTTGGAAAAAATTATATTAAGTGAAGTAAGCCAATCCCAAATAAACAAAGGTCCAATGTTTTCCCTCATTTGCAATATCTAGTATGTGTATGAGTCAAGCAGGAAAGGTTAGATAATGTGATGTTAGGAAAATGGACACTAAGATATGTATTTTAAAAGGGTTTTTTTTTTCTTTCATGCACTTGTTTCTAATGCAATTATAAGATTATTTCTTTGTTGCTTTGTATGTCCCTCCCCCACAGTATAACCCCTGCTTTCACTATATTTGATGTCAGTATAATTTGTGCAGGAGAGCGGGATAAACAAATCGTTTAAGGATACAGGTGGACCCTATGCAACAATGAGAAGTACAAGTTGTCATGTCAAAAACGAACTTTCCACTTTGATGCGGGGGGAGGGGGGATTGGGTAGGGGGGTAGGGGAAGGCTAGGAAGGGATGTGAAGGATAAACAAATGAGGAGGCTGCAATGCTTGATTAGAAATGTACTCTTTAGCTTGCCCATGTACGTGTAACCCCTCTGTAGAGTATGTTCACAAAAAATAAAAATTAAAATTAAAAAAAATAAATATAAAGGGCATCCAAATAGGGAAAGATGAAGTAAAACTCTCCCTTTTTGCAGATGATATGAACTTGTATTTTAAGATTCCCACAGACTCCACTCCCAAGTTACTTAAGCTGATCTGAACCTTTGGTAAAGGAGCAAGGTATAAAATTATCCCTTAAAAATCAATGGCTTTTCTGTATACAAACAATGAGAAGAGTGCAGTTGAAATCACCAAAGAAAAGCCTACATTTTTAATAGCCCCACAAAAAATAAAATACCTTAGAGTTAACTAAATAAGTGAAGGAGCTCTTCGATGAAAACATAAATTACCTGGAAAAGGAAATCTATGCAGAATTTAGGAAGTGGAAAAACATCCCATACTCCTGGATTAGAAGCATCTTAGGAAATGGAAAAACCTCCCATGCCCCTGGATTAGAAGGATCAACATTGTGAACATAAAAATACTTCCAAAGGATATCTACAAATTCGATGTGATACCTATGAATATGCCAACCTCATTCTTCAATGAAAATGAAGATATCCAAAAATGCATACAGAACAATAAAAGACCCCAAATAGCAAAAACAATCCTTAAAAGAAAGAATAATGCTGGAGGAATATCAATACCAAATTTCAAACTCTATTGCAAACCTATAGTGATAAAAAGAGTTTGGTACTTGCACTACAACTGACCTAAGGACCAATGGAATAGAATTGAAAGCCCAGAAATGAACCCACAGGCCTATAGCCACTTAATCTTAGATAAAGGAGTTAAAAAATAGAATGGAAGAATGACAGCCTCTTCATTAAATGGTGTTGGCAAAATTTGTTAATTACTTGTAGAAAACTAAAGTTAGATCCTTATATATCACCCTGCACCAGAATCAATGCCAAAAGTCAAAAACCTCGGAGTCAAAGGAGATATCCTGAAAACATTACAAGAATAAATAGGAGAAATGCTAGGTCCCCATGATACAGACTGAAATTTTCTTAATAGAGACCCAGAAACACAATAAACCAAAGAAGGTTTGTACAAATGGGATTGGATGAAGCTGCAGAGCTTCTGCGTGGCAAAGAACATAGCTAGCAAGATCAATAGAAAGCCCAGGGTTTGGGAGAAGAACTTCACTAGCCATACAACGAACAAGGGTCTCATATCTAAAGTGTACTTGGAAATTAAAAAATTAAATCCGCCAACAACAAATCGACAAATAAACAACTGCCTGATAAACAAGTGGTTCAAAGACTTAAAGAGAAACTACTCTGAAGAGGAAGGAAGAATGGCCAGTAGACACATGAAGAAATGCTTAACCTCTTTAGCCATAATAGAAATACAAATCAAAACAAACATTGAAGCTGGACACTGGTAGCTCACCCTTAAAATCCTATCTACCTGGGAGGCTGAGATCTGAGGATCTCGTGTCTCAAAGCCAGCCTGGGCAGGAAAGTCTGTGAGACTCTTATCTCCAAAAAACCATTAGAATACCGGAAGTAGCACTGTAGCTCAAGAGATAGAGCACTTGCCTTATGCTGAAGAGCACAAGGAAAGCGCCCAAGCCCAGAGTTCAAGCCCCATGACCAACCAAAAATACACAGAAGAACAAAAAACATTGAAATTCCATCTCATCCCAGTTAGAATGGCTATAATGAAGAACATATGACCATATAAGATGATGGTAGGTAGTGGCGCTGTAGCTCAAGTGGTAGAGCACTCGCTTTGAGCTGAAGAGCTGAGGGACAGAGCACAAGCCCAGAGTTCAAGCCCAACGACTGACAAAAAAAAAAAAAAAAAGCTAGTAAGCAAAATGATCCTAAGATAGGGACACAAATATCTTTTTTTTTTCCTTTCTTGTTATTGTTTCTAACGTATTTATAACATACCATATGACTATTTCTTTGTATGTTCCTCCCCCAAGGTATACCCCCTAATTTCACTGTATTTGATGTTGGTGACTTACATCTTGTAAATACATTTCTCTAATTCAGGGAGAGGAAGGGAAAATAATGCTTAAATAATGATAGAGTTTGACCCATTTGAACAATGAGATTTACCAAACATATAATATAATGCTTAAATAATGATAGAGTTTGACCCATTTGAACAATGAGATTTACCAAACACTATATTGAATACTAAGGTTACAACTTTGGTGGCGGCAAGAGGGAGGGAGTAGGGAGGGCAGTGGGTAGTTTGTGGACATGGGACAGAGGGATGACAGGGGGAAAACAAAGGAGGAATTAACAATGCTCAATACATAAAGTATTATCTTCCTCATGTAAGTGTAACCCCATATGAGGCCTCTAAAGCTGAATACATTAGACACTTTTATAAGCTTTCCCTGTACTTAGTAGAAATTAAATTTTTAAAAATATTCAACAGTTACTTTCATATTTATTGTGGTTTTAAATAAAGCTCTCTCTCTCTGTCTTTCTCTCTCTCTATACATATATATGTGTGTGTTTCTATGTGTGTGTTTATATATATGTATATATCTATATATATATATGTATATATATATATATATGTGAAAAAGTCTGAAGCCTATCAACAATATCGATTATTTTTTTGTTATCATTTCATATAGTCCTTGGATAGCTTATCATTAATATCGAATTAACAAACAGTTTTCAAGTGAAAAATTAAGCCTATTTTAACTTATTTGCATACATTTGTATTGCAGAAGGTACAATACAGGCATAATTGCACATGGGAATCATGTTTTCTTTATATGAGGAAAATATAACTGAATTTATTACTTTGTGAATTAAATATATTTGAATTAGTAAGATCAAACAGACATATTGAGTGAATAACCATGGCAATTGGATATGTATAATTGTTTTTATGAAAGTTCAATAAATAACTCAAGAAAGCACCAAATGCAATTTTAATTCTTATTAAGTTTGTAATTAAAAGATGTTCAGTGCATAAAATATGTCATAAATTTTACTTTAGGATAGTAGTGTGAGAAATATGATAATTGTATTATTTTTCTAGAAAATGACAGTTAAACTACTGCCTCATGCCTTATATTCGAGTGGATACCACTCTACTCTGGAATAGAATATTAAAAATTGTGCCACCAAAATACTCAGCTAACAACATAAACACATGCAGTATTAGGAAACAAATATTCAAAAAAGGAAAGAAAAAATGTTTTTTTTACTATTGCCATTTTATAGATTCTGCCTCTGAATTTCATATAAAATTTAATTTTCAAAATGTCAATAGCTAATATGACTTTTATTAAAATAGCCATGAAATACTTAATCTTCCCTTAGCGACTGGTCATATGAAAAGTTTCTGAGCAGTGAAAAACATTAAAAAATCTTAGGCACTTAAGTCTGTAGATTTGTTGTTCTTAAAACAGGAAGTTTCTGTTAGCAAGAGAAGGCTATGATGGTGCTCCCGAAAGAAACACCAATCATGTGAAACTTAAATTGGCAAAAGTAGGGTCTGTACATTGTATTATAAAAGTTAAAAGCAGTTTATATGGAAAAATTGAGAAAGGAGGTAGTCACTTGAATGCAAAATGTCTTTTAGTTGTACTAAGGGAATGTGTAGAAACAAAACCCTTATGTATCTCCTTCTTAAGGAAGAAAAAAAATGCAAATAAAAACAATATTGATATCCCGCCTCACCCAAGCTAGACTGACTATAATCAAGAACTCTAATAACAACAGACGCTGAATGGGAATGTTTCCCAAGAAGGGTATCTTGCTGCATTGTTGGTGGGAGTGTAACTTGTTCAAAAAAATTGGAAAGCAGTATGGAGCTTCCTTAAAAGACTCCACATAGAGCTCTCTATGACCCCAGCAATCCCATTTTTGGGCATTTACCCCAATGATCACAAAAAAGACCATACAAGAGCGACAAGAACAATTAGGGTTATTGTAGCATGATTTACCATAGCTAAGATAAGGAACCAACTCAGATGCCCCTCAGAAGATGAATGGATCAAGAAAATGTGATATACATACATATGTGTGTGTGTGTATATATATATATATATATATATATATATACACACATATATATGTATATGTATATATATACATATATATGTATTTATATAGACATATATGTATTAATGTATGTATGCCTCCATCGGAAAGAATGACATCGCCCCATTTGTTAGGAAATATCAAGACTTGTAAAAAATTATATTAATTGAAGTAAGCCAGACCCAAAAAATCTGGGTCTCATGGTTTCCCTTATTTGTAAAAACTGCTATATGTCTGGAACAACCAGAAAAGGTCAACAGCTATGTATATAAGACCATATGAGATAATGTTAAGGAAATGAACCCCAAGATAGGAACACAAGTTTTTTTATTTTTCTTTCTTGTTATTATTTCCCATATCCCACGTACTTATAATGTAACGAGGTTTTTTTGTTTCTTTGTATGTCCCAGAGACCGCCCTCGCCGCACCCCCCTCACACCCTCCCACTGTATAACGCCTGTTCTCACTGTATTTGATATCAGTGCCTTCTCTAATTCTGGGAGGGGAAAAATGCTTATATAGGGATACAGACTGACCCTTTGTAACAATGAGATGTAGAAGACACTCTGTAGAAAAACAAAATTTACAATTTAGTCGAGGTGTTGTGAGTGTAGTTATTAATATTGGAGGAAGGGATTGTAGGGGAAAAACAAAGGAGGAGGCAACAATGCTTGATAACAAATGTATTCATTCGCATGCTCATGTAACGATAAGCACTCTACACAGTATTTTTACAATAAAAAAAAGTGTATTAAAAAAAAAGAAAGACACCAAATACAGTGAAAGCGGGGTTACACTATGAGGGAGGGACATATAAAGCAACAAAGAAATAATCTTATAAATGTGTTAGAAACAATTGCATAAAAGAAAAAAAAAAAAACCTTTGAACACATATCTTAGTGTTCATTTCCCTAACATCACCTTATCTGAACTTTTCTGCTTGACTCAGACATATACTAGATATAGCAAATAAGGGAAACCATAGGACCTATGTTTTTATGGATCTGGCTTACTACACTTAATATAATTTTTTCCAAACCTTTCCATTTCCAAACAAATGGGGCAATGTCATTCTTTCTGATGGAGGCAAAGAATTCCATTGTGTATATATACCACATTTTCTTGATCCATTCATCTACTGAGGGGCATCTGGGTTAGTTTCATATCTTAGCTAGTATATAGTGCTACAATAAAGGGGAAAAACAAATCGTTTAAATAGCGATACAGGTGGACCCATTGCAACAATGAGATGTACAAGCCGTTATGTCGAAAAATGAACATTACAACTTTGGTGTGTGTGTGTGTGGGGGGGGCTTGTAGCGAGTAGAATTGGGTGGGAGTAGGGGGGAGGGTGGGAAGGGATGGGAAGGGGAAACAAAGAAGGAGGCTACAATGCTTGATAAGAAATGTACTCATTATCTTGCCCATGTAATTGTAACACTTCTGTGCAGTATTTTCACAATAAAAAATTAAAAATAAATATAAGGAAAAAAAGTAAAGAAAGATGCAATAACTTTCACAAGAAGGTCCCCATGTTGATAACTATTTTTTTTTAATTTTTCTTGGTTTAAGGCTGCCCTAAATTACATCACTTAAGAGTATGAAGGCATGACATTTTGCCCAGTTTAAATAAATGGTAAATGAGTTGAAGAGATGTTAGATGTTAGCTGCCTGTTATTATCTATCATTATTTCACCAATATTGTTACTAGTTACACAAAGAAGTTATTGTTCCCACTGTTTCAAAACTGTGATGAATTTTAAACAGAAATTTGTATAAGAAATTTATTTAAAAAATTAAAAGCTACCCTTTGCCACTACTGCTTTCTTTCCAGCTCTGTCATATGATATATTCCCTCCCATCTTGATAGGTAGCCATTGTGATTATTATGATTAACATTATGTATGTACTTATGTCAGATTTCTGATTGAAAATCTTATTCAAACTTTTCTATGTGAATACTGAAGATATAGGACTTGAGCTAAAAATTGATTACGATAATGGAAAAACGCAAAATCAATCACCTAAATAGTAAAAATTCAAAGCATCTATTTATAATACATGTGCAATCTAAGCTGAGTATTAATAAAAAATCTTAGTACTTTCAAATATTAGCAGTAAAATATGTAAAATAGTGTCATATCTAGAGGCTACAATACTAGTAAAAGGGTCCAAAATTTGTACTTTATTCAGGACCTTAATTTTTGCAGTTTCTATTACTTACAGTTAACTACATTCCAAAATAACTACAGTGAAAATCCTCAAAATAAAAAAAAAATGTTAGAAATCTGTAGTATTCCAACTAAAACAAGACTTTGTCCCATGTCTTTCCATCCTGCCCTAGCTGTGAACCATTCTTTTGCCCAGAATTTGAATGCTAGATATACAACAACCTGTTAGTCACATAGTACCAATCTTTCCAGTGCAGTAATCTGCAATGTCTTTGTTCATATCACTGTTACTATACTTAATCGTGATCCAAAACTGAGTATGATGCGGGTAATGTAATCAAACAAAATGTAATTGCTATAAATGAAAAGGTGAAACATCTTGACATAGTAAAAATGTAAAATAAGCTCATTCTACAGTTGCTAAATTCCATGACAAGAAGGAGACTTCTGTATGCGTTTATTTGGAGAAAGAAAATTAACTTTCTTGCAAGAGTTTTACATAGTATTAAACTATAAGTATAGTGGAAAGGTGGTTATTTAAAATAAAACATACATCAAATTTAGGGAAGACATAATCATAGCTGATTGAAAGCAATGCATTAATGTGTTAAACCAAAAAAAAAAAAAGTCTGTTATCCTCACTGCATTACTTCAAAGACACTTTTGTATATTAACCAATTCACACCAACTTTGAATCCTGCTATTCAGAATGTGCAAATCATGAGGACCTATTTTCAGGCTTAAGCTTAATCTTAACAAGATTCTTTACGAAACATGTTTTTCTAGCTTTTAATCTCAGTTATGTGAGAAGTATAAGTGGGAGAATGATAATTCCTGACAGCCCAAGCAAATAGTGTGAACCTTTGTAAAGTTAATCTAAATTAATGTGTCTGAAGTTACAGAGAGTACAAGACCACAAATTCAAACATTTAACCTTGAAATTATGCAATTCACACACATACACACACATATGCAGATATATATTTTGCACACTATACATTTGAACAATAAATATTACATATTTATATATGTGTATGTATATACTCATAAAATAATAGAACAATTGGTAAACAATAATAAATTTAAAGAGAGACCAAATTTATGCAACTTGTATTACAGTATTTCTTTAATCTGGTTGCTGTAACTCACTATTGCTAATCACTTACAGCATTGTGTTTTATTATGTGTATGAACAGAAACAAAACCTTCTAAGATTCTTCTTTTAATTAAGAAGCAAAGGCTCTATCCCTACTAATGAATTCAGTCACTGAAAAGTAATTGTATCATGAAGTTCCGGCCTAATGAGTATACTAATTCACAAATTGATTCATAATTTGATCGAACATTTGGGAGATGAAGAAAAGAAGTGAAGAAAACATGTCACGGCATTTTTTTCTAAGGGAGCTTCTTCTCTCTCTTTACTTCTGCCTCTCTTGCTCTTCCTTTCCTTCTCCCTCACCATTTCCCTCTTTCTCTTTCTTCTCCTCTTTCTACTTCCTTTCTGTTCTATACGTGTGTAGTTCTGAACTCCCAAGCCTTCTGCCATGTTTTCCTGCCTCACTGCACATAGATCCTGGAGATACATGCACTTACTGACAGTACAACAGTAACTCTGAAGCTATGAGCCAAAATAATTTTTTTCTCTTTTAAAACTGTTTCTCATAAGTATTTCTCACAGTAACGAAAAGTCTGAAGAACAGAGTAGAATTTGTGTACCTGTGCTAAAAAATGCCTTGGAAAGTTTCTCCCTCAGCTAAAGTATGCATATAGGAAATTATTGGTAGACAATCATAGCTAGAGAAAATGTGACTTTATATGTACCATAAGCAAGAAAATAGATTCATAAAAACATTGATACTACAGTACTAATAGTTTTTTACAACCAGGTTCCAGGGCTTCACCCTGCATTTTTAGCTATTCAGGAGGCTGAGATCTAAAGATTGCAGGTGGAATCCAGCCAGGCATCGAAAATTTGTGATAGTCTTATTTGCAATAAATCACAGTAAGAGCCAGACGTGGTGCTATAACTCAATTGGTAGAGCACTAGTCTTGAGCAGAAAAGTTCAAATACAGTGCCCAGGACGAGCATTTAAGCCCTAGAACAATTCATCAAACCATCAGTTAATCAATGAATAAAAGTTTATTCCATAAGGCAGCAGAGTGAAGTTGTCTGATAAAAATAGCTTTATAGAAATATTAACTAGTAGTTTTTTTAGAAGTAGAATTGTGACAGCAGTGCATATATGTCATGAAACTTGTGGAAATTAATTGGCAAGGTAGCAAAAATACTCTGAGTGCAGATCTGACACACTACATGTAGGAGTCACAGGAATTAGTGGCAGCCTAAGAAAGCTGGCTCCATATTTCTGTCTGTATCTGAAACATTATAGACTGAAATTTCAAGTCAGCAAAGATAGCAAGCAATTTGCCTGGAAACCTACCTCTTCAGGAGGCAGAGAGTAGGAGGTTCTTGGTTCAAATCTAGTGGGAACAAAACAATTCGGTGACATATTTTTTCAACTTAACTAGCAAAATTTCAGGTTGGAGGTATAGTTCAATGGGTAGAATTCCAGCTATCAGACCAGGGGCCCAGACACACCACAAAGAGTGAAGAAAAAAAAAACACAAATCACAAACTGATAAAATATTAGGTTTTTGGAACAAAGTGAATCTGGCTTTAGAGAAATTACATTTGAGGAACATGTAGCATATGTGGATCAAATTATAAATGTGTTTGAAAATATGTGTCTGAAACTCATGTGAAAGCAGCCCACACATGTAGTAACTTTCAGGTTCTAGCAACACCTAAACTTGATGACATGGATTTAACACAAAGGAGAATTATTGTACAGCACACTGTTCAAACATGGATACTTATCATAGTTCAATGTTATATCTTTCATTAATTTTATGCATTTTTTACATTCTTTTTTGTTGTGGATGTTTTAGGTGACTATACTGAGTTTGGAACCCTGGGACTCATGTTTGTTTAGCTTTTTATTGCTCAGAGTTGTCATTCTTCCACTTGAAACACATTTACCTTCCTTCCTTGTTCCATCTTTCCTTCCTTCTTTCCTTCCTTTCTTCCTTCCTTCTTTTCCACCTCCTGCCTTCCTTTCCTTCCTCCCTCCCTCTCTCCCCTTTCCCCATCTATCTATTTGACTCAGTCTTTCTTTCTTTTTCCTTTCTTTTTTTCTTTCTTTCCTTCTTCCTTTTTCTGTATCTCTCATTTGTCTGTTCAAACTGGATTTAAAACATGGTGCTCAATATTCACCATCAAAAGTAGCTAGAACTTGAGGTGTGACCAACTCGTACCTGTCTTACATTCCTTAATAGTGAGAAGCTATTCTGTGTCTCCCAAAGGAATATTTCTTATCAGTGAACCTGATGTGTGCAAATAGACCTACTTTTCCAGTTCTTAGGAGAAGGGAACAACAATAATCTCTTGTGTTATACTAAATCAACAGGGCTCATATTAATTAATATTTTAGACACTTAGTTGCTTGGATTAAGGCCAATATTCTACACAATCTTTTCTTTGATCAAAACAGGAAGTAAGTAAAGTCATGGGAAATGATAAGGAAAAGATTCTAAGAATTATACCGTGAATTATTTGAGAAGTTATACACATAAAAGGAATAAGGGAGACCTAGATTTGGGAATTATATTGTTCATAAATATAACAACTGGAATTAGTAGAAAAATTGAAAGTAGGATTTCATAAAAAGAATGTAAGGTGATGAACAGGAGGCTTACAGTTACATTAGAAAGGTAATAAGTACATTTCTTTTATAGTGTCACCCCCCTCTATGAATTTTTCCTTCTCACCCCTCCCCACTCCCATCTCTGCCAAATTGTAAAGTTCATTCCAAGATAGTGTCATAGTGTCTAGTGGGTATCATTGTTGCATTAGGTCGTTCTTTGTCCAGCTGTTTCTGTTTCCCTTTCCTATGAGAGTAGGATTTAAATATCATATATTTAAGGTAGAATTATAGAAGGGAGCACTGGAACAAATATAGGAAAATAATTTATATAGGCTAAAAAGATACACACTGCTTTGCAATACATGCTAAAGAAAATGAAGCAGGAAGCATAAATAACTCTCTCAAGATTTAAATATGAAAAAATTTTGAAGGTTGTGGATAAAGGAATAGGAAACTCATGATATGCTACACAGTTAATAGGAATATTACTGATAGGTGATATGGAATAGAATATCTAACAAAAACGGGTGAGCTAGCAATGGTTTCATAACTAGGAAGAAGGGAATTTTAGTAGTTGGCTTCTAAGTATGGATTTTTTTTTAAGTTTTGGATAGATGATTTATTCGTTGTATTTTAAATGTTTTTTTTTTCTTTCATGCATTAGTTTCTAACGCAATTATAAGATTATTTTTTTGTTGCTTTGTATGTCCCTCCCCCACAGTATAATCCCTACTTTCACTGTATTTGATGTCAGTATAATTTGTGGAGGGGAAGGGGAAAAACAAGTTGTTTAAATAAGGATACAGGTGGACCTGTTTCAACAATGAGAAGTACAAGTTGTCATGTTGAAAACGAACTTTACAACTTGTTGGGGGAGGATTAGGTGGGAGGGAGGGAGGATGGGAAGGGATGGGAAAGGTAAACATAGGAGGAGGCTACAATACTTGATAAGAAATGTACTCACTATCTTGCCTATGTAATTGTAACCCCTCTGTACAGTATTTTCACAATAAAAAAAAATTAAAAAAAAAGAAATTCCAAAAGAGTAGGCTATAAGCTGGATGTCTTAAGTCCCAACATCAATATTATAAGCAGGTATGATTAAGATAGAATATATATCTGAAACAACAGAACTATATTGTGTCATAGCTCTGAAGCCTATACTTTTTAGATCACAAGACTGACAGAGCCATGTTGTCTCTAAAGATGATAGAAAGAATCAGTTATCACCTACTCGCGCAATTTAGGCCCGTGACTTAAATCAGAATAAATTCAATCTTTATAGGACATAATTATATGTACACTTCTTTGAGTGCCCTTTTATTGATACTGTTGTTTTTAGAAAGACTAATTATTAGGTTTAAGGACTACCTAACTCTAGTATAACCTCATATCAACTAATTTCTAATCGCAGTTGAGAACATAATCAGGAATATTAGTTTTTATGATTTATTGTGTGAATATTGGGGCTTAACCCCAAACAAGTGTCGATTAAGGGATGTGACAAGCATATAAAAGTTAGGGAAAAGAGGATGAAAAATTCACGTCTTTTTTGTTGTTGTTGTTTTTTGCTTTTCAAAGTCAGTACATTAAATAAATCCTAAGTATGAAAAACCCAGCAGGTTTTTTTCCTATCTTCTTGGCCAGATATATCCAGCTTGGTAATAACATGAGATTTCAAATTATTCCACTACCTGAATGGTGAATATCTGTATCTATCACATACACATGTACATCTTTACATAGACTCAAGATGGGAAAATTACACTAAAATGAGTACAGTTAACAGACAAATGGACAAATATAGACCAGTAAAAAGCATGCATATAACGTGTGTTATGTGTGGAGTAAAAATATGTAGTGATATAAGCAATGACAAGAAAGAGCTTGAAAATATATGACAACCTTAAAACTGTCTTCAGGCATACAGGAACAAAATAGCCACATCGACTGAGATAAAATTGGTGTGAGTTGTACTGAGCAGCATTTGGATTTTAAATATCTAAGAACCAGTGGCTGGGAAAACCTAAAATATTAAGTAACACTGCTTGGTACTAAATATTTAGAAAAAAGTCCCTATCTCCAGATAACGTCCATTTCAAGGGCTGCTTTTATCCAGGAAGAGAGATATTTTTTATAGGCCATGAGTCCCAGGCACATCATTTCTAATAAGAATATTGCACAGATAACGTTCTAATATCTAATCCATCCCCAGCAAAAATTTACTATGGGTCTTTATTAGTTGGACCCTGGCTTTAATATACCATATGAAGTGTAACCTCAGTAATTTGGCATTTAAATTGTCTTTCCTTGGGGAAGTTTATGTTCCTTTCTAAAATATTCTTTTATAGCTGCTTAGCTGTCAGATGAGCTACTCATTTTCTCAGTATAAACTGAGTTAATATTCAAGGGTCATTTATCATTTAAAATTTTATATAATGAGCAAATCATGAAAATATTTACTAACTATATGCCTTCCAACATCCTAGTGTACACATTTACTTAAATCTTAAGAATCAATATGTTCAGCAGTGATCGTGTAATGTTTACATGGGAAGTAAATTTTGACTAATTTTTTAAATTATCCCATGATAATGATTACCATCATGGCTTATATGAGAAGTATAATCTTATGTGAGATGCCTTTAAAGTGCGGCAGCTCATGGCCCTGTCAATCACTACCTTCTAGCAGATTTCCTTTTAAGAAATTTACTTTTTAACTTGATGCTAATTTCTTTTGCCTGCAGTCTGAGCTGTTCAGGAAGCTGACACTGGAGGATTTTTGACTTCAAGCGAGCTCAAGCAGAAAGGTTTTCCAAATTCTAATTAACCAGTAAAAACCAAACAAACAGAAACTAATACTAAAAATTACTACCCAAAATAAAACACGCTAGAGTATATATTAAATTTATCAAGTAATCTGAACATATGCAAAAATAAATAAATGGGTCAGTGCATAGTCAGTTTGGGTAAGGTATAAAGACAATATCTTTACTTCAAGATGTAAACTTATTTCATCTTCCTATCTCAACTCAAATCTTACAAACTAGATTTGAAAGCAGGTAAGAGAAAAAAACAGACCATCTCCAGAAAACAACAGAAATTTAGAATAGTTTGGGTTAGAATTTTATAAGAAGAATTCTGTGAGAGGGGCATGGCATTGATGAAAATATATGCACTGTCTTAATGTACAAATATGTTGGAAAAAAGTTATGGATTGAGGGCTTTGAAAATGACATATTCCAAATAACGCTGATAATTAGAAGTAATCAGTAAATTCTGAAACACATAAAATCACAAAATATTAGTTCTTTTATTTTTGTTTTGTTCCAACGCTGGGTTTAAACTCAGGGTCTGGGCAGCATCCTTGAGCTTTATCTATTCAAAGGCATTGCTCTTTCACTTGAACCATACATTTACTTCAGGCATTATTGTTTGTTACTTGTAGATAAGTGACTCAGAAGTTATCTAGGCCATGCTGGCTTTGAACTTCAATCTTTCAGATGACATCTTCCTGAATAGCTAGGATTACAGTCATGAGCCACAGGTGATTGACTCCCAGGTCTATTGTTATTCATGCCTTTCAACTTCTGAAATTCTCTAAAATTTAATATTGTAATTATGTTTAAAGATTAATATTTTAGAAAGACTAATAATTGCTGTGATTTTTAACTGTGCTCCTTATGTTCATTTCTGTTTAGAAAAATACTAAAGTTTCTGGGCCCTACCTTTTTGGGATTCTGATTGAGTAATGCTTTGGTGAGACCTAGTACCAAGAAGTTTGGGATGTACTCTATGTGGTTCTAGTGAATGATCAAGTGCAAGGACAGAAGAAGGAGAGCTATTCAATAATTATACCTACATTCTCAGTGATGACTATGGAAGTTAAAAATAGGTCATTAAACAATCTAAAAATATAATAATAATAGACAAAGATTAGTATATTCATCAAACAGTTATATGAATATATGAAATGAGCCTCATTATTTTTCTTTATTTATTGTATGAATTCAAATTAAAATGAGAAATTTTATTATTAACTCATTAAAATATTAGGGAGAAATGACTCTCATTGTTGTCTAAAATATGAAAACTATCTGTTCTCTCCTATTATTAGTAAGAATGCAATATGTTGTATAGCATCAGGCCCAAAGAAACATTGGTCCCATTGTTTCCCTTATTTGCAATAACTAGTATATGTCTGAGTCGAGCTGAAAAGGTCAAATAAGTTGATGTTAGGGAAATGGAACCTAAGATAAGTATTCAAATGTTTTTTTTTTTTAATTTCATGCTAGTTTCTAACACATTTATAAGATTATTTCTTTGTTGATTTCTATGTCCCTCCCCCACGGTATAGCCCCTGCTTTTACTATATTTGATGTTGGTATAATTTGTGGAGGGGAAGGGAAAAAAAACAAATCGTTTAAATAGGGATGTAGGTGGACCCATTGCAACAATGAGACCTACAAGTCATTATGTCGAAAACGAACTTTACAACTTTGGAGTGGGGGAGAGAGGAGGGTTGGGTGAGGGGTATGGGGGGAGGACGGGATGGGAAGGGGAAACAAAGGAGGAGGCTACAATGCTTGATAAGAAGTGTACTTATTATCTTGCCCATGTAATTTTAACCCTCTGTACAGTACTTTCACAATAAAAAATTATTAAATAAAAGTTAAAGTTCCCTGTCCAGGACAACAAAAGAGGTGGGAACGATGCTCAACAACACATGTACTCATTACCTTACTCCTGTAACTGTAAACCCTCTGTACACTATCTTTACAATAACAATTTTAAAAATTCTTATGAAATCTAATTTAAACAATGATATAAGAAAATTTTTTTAAATATATTTGTGACTGTTTAGAACAATCCTAATATTTGCTAAAATATAAAAATATAAATATTCCTTCAGCCAATGTTCAGGATGAAAACTCTTATACTATGGAATGTTACTGACTGAGCAACAGATGATTGTGCACAGTCATTACACAAAGGAAATTACAAATCCATTAACCTATGTATGAAACCACAATCACATATAAGTATGAATAATTTTATACATAAAACAAACATATTGAATTTAAAAATAGCTATTTTCATAGGGGTTTTAGAAAAGGGAAAACGCAAGAAATGGAGATGAGATCAGTTGTAGATTTCAGAGGCATTGACAATATTATGATAGTGATAACAAAGAGAAAACCTTGTGATTCAGGTAGCAAAATAATTTCTATATATTCTAATGGCCTTTGATATGTTTTTCAAACCCACACAACTTTAAACAAAAATTGAGGTTTATATATGCTACATATTTTTAAATGATGTCAGACAAAATATCCCATCTGCACTCTTTAAGGTCAAAATTTGTTTTCTGTTGATGGACGACTGACACGTAGACATGATTTGAATTTAATAATTAATTGTTACTGAATGCATGTGATTAAATGAATTTTAAAAAACTGATATGAATTTATAATGTCTTAGGTTCTATTCTATAATTCATAAGAAGTTGAGATAAAAATCCACTCAATTAATATTCAACAGAGTAAAATAATCAATTAAAATACAGAAATAAGTGCCAGTAAATGAAAACTATTTAATCTAGAACTTGTTAAACAGACAGCTATACTTAATGAATAAAAGTATAGATTTTTACTTGACAATAATATAATCACTTTTGTTATGTATTTCAAAGCTTCTAGAATATTATACACCTGTTAATCTGCAAAATATGACATTTTTCCCTTGATATAGACAAGGGAAATGGAACCTAAGATATGTATTCAAATGTTTTTTTTTTTAATTTCATGCTAGTTTCTAACACATTTATAAGATTATTTCTTTGTTGATATCTATGTCCCTCCCCCACGGTATAGCCCCTGCTTTTACTATATTTGATGTTGGTATAATTTGTGGAGGGGAAGGGAAAAAAAACAAATCGTTTAAATAGGGATGTAGGTGGACCCATTGCAACAATGAGACCTACAAGTCATTATGTCGAAAACGAACTTTACAACTTTGGAGTGGGGGAGAGAGGAGGGTTGGGTGAGGGGTATGGGGGGAGGACGGGATGGGAAGGGGAAACAAAGGAGGAGGCTACAATGCTTGATAAGAAGTGTACTTATTATCTTGCCCATGTAATTTTAACCCTCTGTACAGTACTTTCACAATAAAAAATTATTAAATAAAAGTTAAAGTTCCCTGTCCAGGACAACAAAAGAGGTGGGAACGATGCTCAACAACACATGTACTCATTACCATACTCCTGTAACTGTAAACCCTCTGTTTTTTTTTTTACAGCATTCCTTAACCTAACTGGTTTTAATTTATTAATCCACCTAATAGAAATGCTTCCGTTCTGCTTCTCTGTCAATATGTAATGGTTGTACTACTAAAGAATAAATGGATGTGAATAATTTAGATGAGGGTCTTGTGTGTGTGTGTGCGTGTGTGTGTGTGTGTGTGTGTGTGCGCACACTCATGTACACGTGCACATGTGTGAATGTTTGTTTGTGTGTAATTGAATAAATAGAGAAAATGAAAATAATACAAGTAAAATTTAGGACTGACAGCTTTCTACTTAATTATCCTGCACCTTTATGAAAATGTGAAATGTCAATACATCTTAATGACATTTAGAAATTGGAAGGATGAATTAAACAGTTCACTGGGTCATTTTTGGTTTAGAATTCACATTTGTGCCCCAGTAATGAATATATAAGCAGTCTGACCACTCCTCTGTAGGAAAATGTGATCACATGGTCACATATATGTAATTCATACTGTGCTCAGAATGCATATGCAAGTTCCTGTCATTTGTTTAATCTGAGAAAGGTGACCTTTTGCTATATGGTTTAAATTACAAAATCTTACCTCACTGGTAGAAGTGAATAGATCATTTGCCTGTAGGACCCATAAAAATCATTCTTGGTGTCAACTTGAGAAATTTGGGCTTGATACTCATGTTTCTCTTCCATGTCATAGAAGAAAAGCAACACTTTACATAAGAGAACCAAGATTGAGTCATGAGAAAATATGAAATATAACCCACTCCTGTCCTTAACAGATCCAGAAACTACATACTATAAAGCAGAATCATACTTTTTGTTGGTATATTTGGCCAAGACATGTATTTTAATTTTCCTTGAAAAAACATGGGTTAAAGATGAAGCTGAATGATACTCTTCAAACAATTTCCAGAATAAGAGAATTTAAGTTTAGAGGGTTTAGAATAAAATTTAAGTGCAGAATAGGACACTCTCTAATTCCTACTAAAATGCAATATTTGCTACATAACAGATTCTTATTTTTTGTAGCTATACAATAAATACCAGCTTTACAATTTGAGAATAATATTTTGCTAGCATCAAGCCAAATTTACTAAAATGATTATTTCATTACTCTTATTTGTAATCAGAAATCTGTAGCAATAAGAATATTATGCACATATACATTATATAAATTATTACACATTTACCTATATAATTATGTAGTCATATGTGGTAACATCTACACTTTTATATATGTATATATACATATGCATATACATATATAGCAAATCACAATGAGGAAATCTGCAAGCTGTTATTTATCAAATAAATTCACTCAGTTTGAACTATGTATACTGTGAGGGGGCAAGCTTGTTTCTAAAATCCATCCTTTACAAATGATTAGGTCACCTGGCTTTTTGTTCTTAGCTGTCTTAACTATGTTATGCAATAGGCCTGGAAGTTAATAGGGTGCAACTTGATGGAAGCACATGTAAAAATTCATCATAACAGATGGGTTCTTTACATAAGAAATGGGAATAAAATTTGAATCAACCTCTTCAAGTGTACATGCTGCCTTGTGGTATAAATGTGGTAGACTTTTGGCAAATTCTAAGGAGTAGATAAACAAAAAAGTGTAAGTGCTTTTGCTGAAAGGATTTTCAAATATTTATCTTTATATTTTAATCTTTTGTGTGGATCAAGAAATTAGGAGAGCGAGTCACCATCTACTTAGTTTCTTCCCCCTTTTCACCATTGTTGGTGGTGAGATTGACTTATTTAAATTCTAAGTATATTCAGGCAGCAGATTTTGCAAATTATTTAAAATTCCATGTGGTTGATGAAATCTATTTATTCTAGTAATCGTAATTCCACACCCACTTTACTCTGTTGGTAAAACCCATGGACATAGTCTTCATGATGGTAGTGATTTTTCTAAGTATTAATGACAATCAAGTAATTTAATCATCAATTAACTTTCATCTACCCTGTGGGCAGTATATCTGAAGCATACAAAAAAGGTATTTTGGGGGTATAAAAAACTTTAAACCTGAGGTACACACAAATTATTAGATAATACATGACCACCCCAATGGACTCCCCATAATAAACACATTTGAAACTCTTTCAAACAGAGTTAATACTATTTATTTTGCTGTTCTAAGTGTGTCACTGTTTTATCTCAAAATTTTGTTTTTAATGTCTTACTTTTATGTAATGGCATCAATTTGATATGTCATCTAGATCATTGTTACCCCTTTTGCCAATCTCCATCTATCTCAACCCCACATGTCCCCTCAAAATATGGCTGCTTTCACCTTCTTTTAACACAATTGTTATATAATAATGACATATAATAATGACATATAATAATGACATATAATAATGACATAAAATATCAGATTCTAAGCTCTGATTACTTGGATTCACATCTCTTTCTTAGTAAAATACTTTATTTCCCTTTTTGTTAACTGTGAATGAGTATCAAAAAGGCTCAATATGTGTGTGCATATGCTCATATAAAATGATGTTTCAAATAATGAGACAAAGGACAAAGTTGTTTTGAGATATCACAATGTTATTATGATGCCACAACTGCATTCTTATCTCAGAATGCATTTGTGATGTCACAATGCTCTTGAGCTCCCATTAAGTCAGTTTTGTTACAATACATTGGCATAGTGGATAGCAATTTTCATTAACTCAAAATTAATATATCAGTTAACAAAGGGATTGACATGTCTGCAAAAGCATGTGTTTTCACAAATTTTATGAAGTGCTAACAGGTTTATGATGTCATTGTGATCTGATATCATATCATTATGATGACACTGTGATATCATTGTCCCACTGGTTTTTCACAAACCTATTACACATTAAAACATTTATAATGGCGGGGAGGGGGGACGCTGGGAAGGGATGTGAAGGGTAAACCAAAGGAGAAGGCTGCAATGCTTGGTAAGAAATGTACGCATTATCCTGCTCATGTAATTGTAACCCCTCTGTACAGTATGTTCACAAATAAAATTAAATTAAATTAAAAAAAAACATTTTAGAAAAGTCATGGCTTTGGGATTTACACTCCTTCTCTGAACTCCTATCCTCATTTTGAACTAGAAGCCATTGCAATTGTACACATGATTGTGATATTACAAAATTTTTGTGATATCACAAAACCAAAGATATATCATTACTGTGTGTTATCATAAACCCATTGTTATCACATTGCAGTTACGATATCATGATCACATTGAGACATTAGCAAACTATTATGAACTTTTAGCTTCTTTCAAAAAACAAATGTCCTTTCTGACATCACAATCCCTTTGTTTCCCATATTCTCATTGTGACTTCATGACAATTGAGATCAGACATGCCATTGTAACATCACACACTTTTTGACATCATCAGCAGTATGACAGCACATTGTCATCATGATACCATCAACTCATTTGTGACATCACAAAACTATATTTGCATCATAAGATTGTGACATCTCATTGACACTGTAACTATATAGACATTGTGCATGCCTATTCTGTGATTTCATTCTATCAAATATGTCATGGGAGTTGATGTCAAATGCCATTGTGGCATTTGTGTTGATGCCAGAAGCCCATTTTGACCTCATTACCATTGTGATGTCACAATCCCTTTGTGACATCACATTGCCATGGTGACATTACTAAGCCACGACATCACAAACCTGTCCTCATAACTTTTGTGACATGTAGCCATTGTGATATCTTAGGTCCTTTGTGAACTCATCAGTATTGGACCTCATAATATTTCAGGTATGATATGTCATATCAGAAATACACTGACATAATGAAAACTGTGTCATCAAACTGCCAGAAATCATGACATGTGTCACATTGTGACTTCACAAACCTGTTAGGAGATCATCACATTTGTGACACCGCATGAGTTTGGAGATATCAGAGTCCTTTTGTGAATTCATATAGTCATTGTGAGTAAATGAAAATTGAGATCTAGAATGCCATTGTGACATTAAAACCCATTTTGACATCACAAAACTATTGTAACCTCATCTCCATTATGGCATCACCAATTAATTATGGCATCAAAACAAGATTATGATGTGATTCTGTGCCATGACATTGCTGTTATAACACTATCACATTGTCATTCCCAAACCTATTAAGATCTTTTAGCACCTTTGAAAAAACACATGGCCTTTGTGACATCACAGTCTCTTTGTGTACCATTATCTTCATTGTGACCTAAGACAATTGAGACCAGACATGCAACTGTAATATCACAAACACTTTGTGGCATCATCACATGTGACATCAAATTGACTTTGTGACGTCATCCATTCATGGGACATCAGCAAAGTACGACATCAAAGCATTAGGTTTTTACATTGTCTTTGTGATATCATACACACATTATAAATGCCTATGCATTGGTTTCATTTTATATCAAATTTGGCATGTGGGTTGACATCAGAAATCCATGTGACTCATAACCATTGTGACCTTACAATCACTATGTGAAATCACATGGCCATTGCAATATCACTAACTCACTGTGACATCACAAGTCTTTATTGTTCTTATATGCTGCCAAAGTGATGTCTAAGTCTATTTGTGACTCATAATCTGTTTTGACCTCATAATATTTCAGATATGACATGTGATAGCAGAAATCCACTGTGATATCATGACCATTGTGACATCACACTGCCAGTCATATGAACCTTGTGTCACATTGTGACATCACCACATTGTTAGGAATTCATTGCATTTGTGACAACACATGTCCAAGGAAACATCTCGGTCTCTGTAAATTAATATACATATTGTGAATTAATGAGCTTTGATATCAGTAATTCCATTCTGACAAACCCAACCTAATTTGACCTCAGAAATTTATTTTGACCTTATCATCAATATGTCATCACCACCTAATTGTAACTTAAATACCTTACTATGATGTGATATTTTAAAATCATAATGACATTGCGATATCTCTGTAACATTGTGTTTTCACAAACCTATTATGACCTCAAAATAATTTAGAATATTCATGAACTTTGAAACATGGAGCTTCTGCTGAGAACTCACATCCTCATTGTGAACTAGTAAAATTGAAAGTGAACATTTAATTTCTATATTACAAACTTGTTGTGACATCACAAACCCCTTGTGATATCACATTACTATTCTGATATCAAAAACCAACTGTGACATAACGCTGTCTTGTCCTTAAAACATTAGTGACATGCTGCCATTTGATATCTTAGGACTTTTGTGAGCTCATAATCTGTTCTGGACCTCTTAACATTTCAGATATGTCATATGATATCATAAATGAACTGTGATATTATGACCTCTATGACATCCCACTGCCAGATTTCATATTGTGATATTGTATCACAAAACAGCTAGGACTTTATTACATTTGTTACAACACTTACCTCTGTAGACATCACAGTCTCTTTGTGAACTCATATACTCATTGTGAGTTAAAGATTTTTATGTTTCAGCATGCCATTGTGACACCACCAACTTATTGTGATATCACAAATCTATTATGACTTCTTCATCATTATGGCATCACAAACTAGTTGTGATATTAAAACATTATTATCACATGATGTTGTTACTTAAACATTTCCATTGTGATACCCTTGTCTTATATTTTCGCAGCATGCTGTGGCTTCATAACATTTTAAGAAGTTCATTGACTTGGGACTTCAAGCTCCCTCTGTTAATTCATATCCTCATTGTTAAGTAGTAGCAATTGAAATTGGAGATATCATTGTGATATAACAACTCATAGTGATATCCCAAAAATTTGTAACACCAACACCACTGCAAGATCACAAACTGATTGTGACATCAGATTTCTGTTGTGACATCATGATCACGTGTCATCTCAAACATATGACCTCTTAGCACCTTTTGAAAAACACATGACCTTTGTGTCTTTGTGACATCACAATCCCTATCCATATCCTCATTGTGAACTAATGACAACTGAACCACACATGCCATTGTAATATCACAAGCCCTTTGTGACATCATGTCAACTGTGGTATCTCATTGTCATGAGACCATCAGCTCATTGTGATATCATAAAACAGCAATGGCACCATAATATTATGACATCACATAGTCATTGTGATATCATAGATACACTGAGAATGTCTATTGTGTGATTTCATTCTATTTCAAATGTGGCATATGTGTTATCAGAACCCCATTGTGACCTCATAACCATTGTGATATCACAATCCATTTGTGACTTCACATTGCCATGGTGATATCACTACCACAGTGTAACATCATAAAACTGTCCTCATAACATTGTGACATGCTTTAATCATGATATCTTAGGCCTTTTGTGAGATTGTAATCTCTTTTCAAGCTCATAATATTTCAGGTATGGCATATTTTATCAGAAATCAACTGTGACATCATGACTCCTTTGAAATCACACTTCCAGACATCATGACCATTGTGTCATATTGCAACCTCACAAACCTTTTAGAATGTCATCACATTTGTGTTTAGAAACATCCTATTTTTTCTGAGTTAATGATAATTGAGATTTGGCACATCTTTGTGACATCATCATCCCATTGAATCCTCACAAATCTACTGTGACCTCATCACCAATTTTGCATCACCAACTAATTGTGGCAACAAAATATTATTATGGAAGGAGGGCCCAGATGGCAACAGAACAGTCATGAATCACCACATCTCTCTCCAACCAGAGAGTTCAAGTTCCAACTGTTTACACAAAAAACCAACCGCAGCAAAATGTTTAACACTCAGAGAAAACAGAATGTATAAAAAACAAAAGAGTTATATTTCAGAAGAGAAAAGCATGAAGACCTTCCGCCACCCATTGAGGGTGGTGCAAATCCATGACAAACTGTGGCCATCCCAGCCCAGTGCTGCCAGTGAGCCCAAAGCCACTGTGGATCATCTGCAGAATGCCAGCGCAGTGGACTCCCAAAGTACTAGACCTGGTGATTTTAAACAGAGAATCCTTGGAGTTTGGAACCTTCCCACACCCCTCATCGGCAGAGCAACTCCGCATCATCCCACTATGGCCAACCAGCATGACAGACATGGGGGGGAAACCCCCAAAACAGGGGTCTGTCCAAAGAATGCCAGTACAGAGGACTCCCACGGGTTCAGTTCTAGCCCCAAGATTACAAACAGATAGAATCACCAGATCTCAGAACCTGCATGAAGACCCTTCCCCCACCCCTTGCTGGTGGCACAACTCCATGCCATGCTCTAGCATGGTGCAGTCCAGAGTTGCCTGATGATTGTAATCAGAGCAATCTTGGAGCTTGGAACCTACACAAAACCATTCCTACACACCTCATGAGTGGAGCAGTCCTGCACCATCCCACCAAACCATCGGTCCCCACAGCTTTGGGAGGAAACCCAAGAAATACAGAGGTCTATCCACAGAATTCCAGTGCAGAAGACACCCAAGATGCCAGTGCTAACCCAGACAGTGCAGAGAAAGAAATCTTGGAGTTCAGAACCTTCATGAAGACCCTACCCCGTTCCTTGCCAGCAGATGAGCTTCTCACCTTCCCACCAAAGCCCAACACCCCCAGGACTAGAATGCCCCATGCCATCGCAAAACAAGCCTATGGCCCTGACATGAACAGCATAAACAGGCACAGATGGTGTGAAAATAAGACCCTGATCCACCACTACCATGCGGCCCAGTTCACAATTATCTCAATGGAATTCAGAATATGGTAGCAATCAGTTTCCAACAGCACACAGAAACAGATGTGCCACAGCACTACTAAAGAGCTCCCTACCTGCTCTAGGATAAGTGAGCACTCCACAGACACAGCCTTTCTCCCAAGGGAGACCAGTGCTGGAGGTAACCCCCAAAGTCTGACCTGGATCCCTCCTCCTACCACCTGGACTACAGGCACTATTAAACTTGAGAAACATGCTAGCTCCCCATTAGCCTGTGTAGTAAAACCAGCCCACCAGGTTTGACCAAGTGTGCCCTAGGGAAGGAGATTAAAGGCTCGAGCTAGGAAGAGCACCCATGGGCAACAAGAGTCAGCAGAAGAAATCCAAACTGCATACACCAAGGAGGACATCCAGCACCACAGGTCTCACCTGAAACCAAATAGCCTGTCATAGTCTTAGGACAGGAGCCAGGGCCAGGCTTTGGGAATGAGTTCTTGAGCCCCATATCCCACCTGTCCTGAGTGAAGTGAGAAGCTGAATACATGCCTCAAAAAGGGTGGAAAGTAGGGAAACACAGCCCTTGGGAACCATGTCCATGATGGTAAAAGATCTATGTATCCAGGGAGGTAGAACCAGAAGCACAAATCTCACCAGAGCCAAACCTATATATCGTGGGCTGTGGATTGGACAGCGCAGGGTACCATCACATGAGTATAGTCAGGAATTCCTAGCAGACTCCAGCAACTGGAGCCAAGAGCACCTATAGGAGGGAGCAGGAGCAGTCTAGGCTGCTTAGTCCTTGGTTGAAGAGGGGAACTGCCTGTGATCTCCAGAAGACAGGTGAGAGTCCTATGTGCATCAGATTAGAACTTGGAGGTTGGCCTATCTCCCATCAGAACTGAGACCTGGTAAAGACAACCAGGTTGGTCCAGGAGCCAACCAAGAACCAAGCCAACTCAGCCAGGTATTGACCAAAGCAGTCAAAGTTTGCAAATGTTCTACAATAATCCCTGAAACCTCATGCAAAAATCAAAGCAAAAAATTATAAAATTTATCAATAGCCAAGATACAAAGCCAAACCCAAATACCAACAGCCACACAGAAAAGAGCCCCAGTGAAATCAACACAGAAATTTAAGACAAATACTACATCCAAGATATTGTAGATACAATGATTCAAGAATTAAAGCAAGACAAAGATCAGAAATTTGAAGAATAAAGAAATGAATTATTAAAAGTGATACAGAATTTTCAAATGGAAGGTGCATCCAAAAATAGATGCAATAATCTGAGAATTAACATTAAAAAAATACAAAGAATACTATATATTAATACAGGGAAAAATTCAAGAAGAGGATAGTATTGTTATCGATTTATACTCCCCAAAACTTGATGCACCCAAATATGTTTGGTAAATACTCTCAGACTTACAGAATAAACTAAACCTAGGAGATGTTAATACACCAAAGGACAGATCTACCAACTAGAGAATTGACAAAGAAGCCTCTGAATTCAATGATGCCATATCTCTAGCAGAATTCATTGGTATCAATCGTGTTATCCATCCTAGAACAATCAAGCAGCCCATGGAACTTTCTCCAAAATAGACCATATCATAATTCATAGAAAGAATTTAAGCAAGTAGAAAACATTACAGGATGGAATAGGAAAAACCCTAGGTCTCCTTGGCTCCAGCCGAAATTTTCTGAATAGAGACCCGGAAACACATCAAATCAAAGAAAGGTTGGACATATGGGATTGCATGAAGTTGCAGAGCTTCTGCATGGCAAAGGACATAGCTAGCAAGATCAATAGAAAACCTACGGATTGGGAGAAGAACTTCACTAGCGATACAACAGACAAGGGTCTCATAACTAAAATATATCTGGAACTCAAAAAACTAAATCTCCCAACAAGAAATCCTCAAAGAAACAACTGCCCAATAAATAAGTGGGCTAAAGACTTAAAGAGAAACTTCTCTGAAGAAGAAAGAAGGATGGCCAATAGACCCATGAAGAAATGCTCAACCTTCCTAGCATAAAAGAAATGCAAATCTAAATAACATTGAGATACCACATCATTACAGTTAGAATGGCAAAAATCAAGAACTGTAACAACAACAGATGATGGAGGGGATGTGGACAGAAGGGAACCTTATTTCATTGTTGGTGGGAGTGTAAACTTGTTCAACCACTTTAGAAAGAAGTATGGAGGTTCCTCAAAAGACTTCACATAGAGCTCTCCTATGACCCAGCAATCCCACTTTTGGGCATTTACACAAATGATCACAAACAAGACCACACTAAAGCCACCAGCACAACTATGTTTATTGCAGCATTATTTACCATAGCTAAGATATGGAACCAACCCAGATGCCCCTCAGTAGATGAATGGATCAGGAAAATGTGGTATATAAACACCATGGAATTCTGTGCCTCCATCAGAAAGAATGATATTTCCCCATTTGTTAGGAAATGGAAAGGCTTGGAAAAAATTATATTAAGTGAAGTAAGCCAAGCCCAAAGAAACATAGGTCCCATGGTTTCCCTTATTTGCAATATCTAGTATATGTATGAGTCAAGCAGAAAAGGTAAGATAACATGATGTTAGGAAAATGAACCCTTAGATATGTATTTAAATGTTTTTTTCATGCATTTGTTTCTAATGCATTTATGATTATTTCTTTGTTGGTTTGTATGTCCCTCCTCCACAGTATTCACTTTATTTCACTATATTTGATGTCGGTATAATTTGTGGAGGAGATGGGGAAAAACAAGTCGCTTAAGGATATAGGTGGACCCTTGCAAGCAATGAGAAATACAAGTTGTCATGTCGAAAACAAACTTTACAACTTCGGTGCAGGGAGCGGGGGGGGGGGGAGAATTTCCTGGGGGACGAGCGGAGGCTGGTAAGGGATGTGAAGGGTAAACAGAGGAGGCTGCAATGCTTGATAAGAAATGTACTCATTATCTTGCCCATGTAATTGTAACCCCTCTGTACAGTATGTTCACAAAAAACAAAAAAAGAAAAAAAGAATTTAAGCAAGTAAACCTAGATGGACATAGTCCACTGTAAGCTATCTGACCATAGTGGAATCAAGACAGTTCTCAATAACAAAGCCCACCATAGAAATTAATCAAATATATGGAAATTGAACATGCACTTCTCAGCAACCCCTGTGTAACAGGAGAAATTAAAGAAGAAAATAAGGGCTGGGAATGTGGCTCAGTGGTAGAGCACTTGCCTTGCATATGTAAGGCCCTGGGTTCAATTCCTCAGCACCACATAAGCAAAAACAAAAAAGCCGGAAGTGGTGCTGTGGCTCAAGTGGTAAAGCACTAGCCTTAAGCTAAAGAGCTGAGGGACAGCGCTCTGGTTCAGAGTTCAGGCCCCACGACCGGACCCCCCCACCAAAAAAAAAGAAGAAAATAAAAGTTTGTAAAATTCAATGAAAATGAATACAAATCACAAAAAAACCTGTGGGACACAGCAAAAGAAGGGTTGAGGGGCAAAATCTTCCTCTCAGTGCGTACATCAAAAAAAAATAGAGACAGATCAAGTAAATAATGTCATGTTGCAACTAGAACTTCTATCAAAGCATGAACAAATTGGACCTAAAGGTACCAAATGGAGTGAGATAACCAAAATTAACAAAATTCACAGACCCTTAGCAAATCTCATAAAAAACAGAAGAGAACACATCCATATAAACAATTTCAGAGATGAAAATGGAAACATCAACACAGAAATAAGCAAGGTTAAGGACATTATAAGGAAATACTTCTTATAACTTTATGCTAATAAGTTTGAGAATCTGGAAAAAATGAACAAATTTTACCTAATATGGACGTGCCCCAACTCAACAAGTTGACTTAAACCAACGTAATAAACTCATAACCAGCATTGAAAGAGAAACAGCAATAACAGTCCTCCCACCCAAGGAAAGCACTGAACCAGATGAATTTACAAGGCCTTCATAATAGAACTCACATGAATACTCCAACTCTTCAATGAAATTGAAAGTGAAAGTTCAGTACCAAACTCTATGAAACCATCATAAACCTCATCCCAAAACTAGGCATGGACTCATCGAAGAAAGAGAAATATAGAACCATTACTTTGATGACTATCGATGAAAAATATCTAACCAAAATTTTGGCCAATCGGCTTCTACAATTCACCAAAGAATGATACACCACTATCAATAGGATTAATTTCAGGGATCCAAAGCTGTTTCAATATATTCAAATCAATTAATGTAATACGTCCTGTCAAAAAGAGAAAGATATGAACAAAGGGATTATGTCAATGGATGCAGGAAAAGCATTTGACAGGTTCCAACACTTCTTTATGATGAAAGTTCTGGAAAAACTAGGAATTCATTGAACATTCCTCAATATAATAAAGCCTGTGTATGATTAACCTACAGAGAGGATTATACTTAACAGCAAAAAAATAGTCATTTCCTTTAATAAAATGAGACAAGGATGTCCTCCACTTCTCTTTTAATTACAAGGCGTAGGAAGATGTAAATATAAAAGGAATATATGCAGAGAAAAATGAGGAAACACTCTGATTCTTTCCAGATGACATGATCTTGTATTTAAAAAAAATCCTATGGTATCTACTCAGAAATTACTTGAGCTGATCAGAAATTTTGGCAAAGTAGCAGGATAAAAAAAATTAACCGTCAAAATCATATGCCAACAATGAGAAGAGTACGGCTAAAATCAGGGGAAAAAAACAACTCCTTTTGTAATAGCCCCATAAAAATAAAGTACTGAGGTGTTGAGTTAAATGAAGAAGTGAAGGACCTCTACGATGAAAACTTTAAAAACCTGAAAAAGAAAATTAAAACAGAAGTAAGGAAGTGGAAAAAAGCCTTCCATGCCCCAGGATTGTGAAGGTTAATGTGAAATGACAATACTCTCAAAGGCTAGCTACAAGTTAAATGCAATACCGGTCAATGTTCCAACTTCACTTCAATGAAATAGAAGAAGCAACCCAAAAATTCAAATGGAATAATAAAAGACTCTGAATAGCAAAAACACTACTTAGAAGAAACAACCATGCTGGAGGAATAACAATACCAAATTTCAAACTTTACAACAATGCCATAATAATGAATACAGCTTGGTACTGGCCCAAGAACCCACCTGGGGACCAATACAATAGACCTAAAGACCCAGAAATGAACTCACAAATCTATAGCCAACTAAATTTCCATAACTGAGAAAAAATAGGATGGAAGAAAGACAGTCTTTTCTATAAAATGTGCTGACAAAAATTGATTAATCACCTGTAGAAAACTAAAGCTGGATGCCTGCAATAGAAAAAATTGCAAATGATCAAAGACCTCGAAGTCAAAGCAAACACTGAAAATATTGGAGTAAGAACTAGGAGAAACTCTAAGGCTCTTTGGCACAGGCAGAATTTTTTTAATAAAAACCCAAAACTCAAAAAATCAAAGAAAGTTTGGACATGAAAATACAGAGCTTCTGCATGGCCAAGAACATAGAAAGACCAATAGAAAGCCCATCAACTAGAAGATCTTCACTAGCTATACAACTGACAGGAGTCTCAAACCTAAATATACTTACAAGCCAGGCCCTGGCGACTCAGACTTTAATCCTAGCTACTCAGGAGGCAATGATTTTAGGATCATAGTTCAAAGCCAACTTGGACAGGAAAGTCTGTGAGACTCTTATGTCGAAAACCAATACAAAAATAGGCAGTGGCCCTGTGGCTCAAGTAGCCCGCCTTGAGCTTAATAGCACAGAGATAGAGTCCAAGCCCAGAGATTAAGCCTTTTGACAGACCAATAAATAAATACAGAAATAAATGAAATATATTAGAATTCAAAAAATTAAAAACCCAACAGAAGATCCTCAAAAAAAAACAAACTGCCTAATAAATAAGTGGAGTAAACTCTGAAAGAGAAGCATAATAAGCAGAAATAAAAATGGCCAATACACAGAGGAATAAATGCTCAACTTCTCTAACTATAAAAGAAGACACAATTAAGATTCCTACTCATCCTAGATAGAATTTCTATAATCAAGAAATCTACGGAACCTTCCTCGATACAATAAAGGCTGTATATGACAAAACCTTAGCCAGCATTATACTCAATCGTGAAAAACTAAAGCCATTTCCTCTTAACTCAGGAACTAGACAAGGATGCCCACTCTCTCCACTGCTCTTCACCCTAGTATTAGAATGCCTAGCTACAGCAATAACACATGATGCAAACATAAAGGGAATCCAAATAGGGAAATAAGGAAAACGCTCCTTCTTTGCAGATGACATGATCTTGTATTTAAAGAATCCCATGGACTCTGCTCCCAAATTACTCAAGGCGATTCAAAATTTTGGCAAAGTAACGGGGTACAACATTAACTCTCAAAAATCAATGACTTTTCTGTATGCCAATAAATAGAAAAATGTGGCTGAAATTAGGAAAGCAATTCCATTCATAATAGCCTCACAAAAAATAAAATATCTAGGAATTAACTTAACCAAAGAAGTGAAGGACTTCTATGATAAAAACTTTAAAACCCTGAAAAAGTAAATTAAAACAGAAGGTAGAAAGTGGCAAAAACTCTCATGCTCCTGGATTGGAAAGATCAACATCGTGAAAATGTCAATACTTCCCAAGGCTATCTACAAATTGAATGTGATACCTATCAATATTCCAACCTCATTCTTCAAGGAAATACAAGAGGCAGTACAAAAATTTGTATGGAACAATAAAAGACCCCGGTTAGAAAAGTGATCCTCAACAGAAAGAACAATGCTGGAGGAATATCAATACCAAGTTTCAAACTCTCCTACAAAGCCATAGTAATCAAAACAGCTTGGTACTGGCACAAGAACCGACATCAGGACCAATGGAATATTATTGAAAACTCAGAAATAAACCTACGGACCTATAGCCATCTAATTTTCAATTAGGGAACTAAAAAGTAGAATGGAAGAAAGCCTCTTCAGTAAATGGTGCAGGCAATATTGGTTAACTGCTTGCAGATAACTAAAGCTAGATCCTTATATATCAACCTATACCAGAATCAACTCCAAATGGATCAAAGATCTCGGAGTCAAAGCAGACACTATGAAACCATTACAGAATGGAATAAGAGAAACCCTATGTCTCCTTGGCACAGGCTGAAATTTTCTTAATAAAGACCCAGAAAAACAACAAATCGAAGGTTGTCCAAATGGGAATGCATGAAACTGCAGAGGACATAGCTACCAAGATCAATAGAAAGCCTATGGATTGGGAGAAGATCTTCACTAGCGATACAACAGACAAGAGTCTCATATCTAAAATATACCTGGAATTTAAAAAATTAAATCCCCCCAAAACAAATCTTCAAAGAAACAACTGCCCAATAAATAAAGGAAAACGTCTCTGAAGAAGAAAGAAGGATGGCCAATAGACACATGAAGAAATGCTCAACCTCTCTAGCTATAAAAGAAATGCAAATCAAAACACATTGAGATAACACCTCACCCAGTTAGAATGGCTATAATTAAGAACTCTAATAACAACAGATGCTTGAGGGGATTTGGACAGAAGGGAACCTTACTACATTGTTGGTGGGAGTGTAAACTTGTTCAGCCACTCTGGAAAGCTGTATGGATGTTTCTGAAAAGACTCCACATAGAGCCCCCCTATGACCAATCAATCCCACTTTTGGGTGTTTATCCAAATGATCAAAAACCAGACAGTACTAAACTTATCAGGACAACTATGTTTAGTACAGCATTATTTATCTTAGCTAAGATATGGAACCAACCCAGATGCTCCTCAGTAGATGAATGGTTCTACACAATGGAATTCTATGCCTCCATCAGAAAGAATGACACTGCCCCATTTGTTAGGAAATGGAAAGACTTGGAAAAAATTATATTAAGTGAGGTAAGTCAAGCCCAAAGAAACATAGGTCCCATGGTTTCCCTTATTTGCAATAACTAGTAGATGTCTGAGTCAAGCAGAAAAGTCCAGATAAGATGATTTTAGAGGAATGAAGCCCAAGATAAGTATTCAAATGTTTTTTTTTCCCTTTCTTTTCATGCAATTGTTTCTAACATATTTATAAGCTGATTTCTATGTTGCTTTGTATGTCCCTCCCCCCATGGAATAACCTATGCTTTTACTGTGTTTCATGTCGGTATCATTTGTGGCGGGAAAAGGAAAAAAGACAAATCGTTTAATTAGGGATATGGGTGGACCCATGGCAACAATGAGATATACAAGTCATTATGTCGAAAAGCGAACTTTACAACTATGGTGGAGGTGGAGGATCATGTGCGGGAAGTGGGGGAGTATTGGAAGGGATGGGAAGAGGAAATGAAAAGGAGGCAACAATGCTTGATAAGAAATGTACTCGTTATCTTGCCCATGTAATTGTAAATCCTCTGTAAGATATTCTCATAATTATTCATCACATCAACAGGAGCAAGAATAAGGACCACATGGTTATCTCAATAGATGCAGAAAAGGCATTCAACAAGATCCAACAACCCTTTATGATGAAGGTTTTGGAAAAATTAGGAATCCATGGAACATTCCTCAATACAATAAAGGCTGTATATGACAAACCTACAGCCAGCATTATACTCAATGGTGAAAAACTAAAGCCATTTCCTCTTAACTCAGGAACAAGACAAGGATATCCACTCTCTCCACTTCTCTTCATTCTAGTATTAGAATGCCTAGATACAGCAATAAGACAAGATGTAGATATAAAGGGGATCCAAATAGGGAAAGAAGAAATAAAACTCTCCCTCTTTGCTGATGACATGATCTTATATTTAGAGAATCCCATAGACTCCACTCCCAAATTACTCAAGCTGATTCAAAACTTTGGCAAAGTAGCAGGGTATAAAATTAACTCCCCAAAATCAATAGCTTTTCTGTATGCCAACAACGAGAAAAGTGTGGCTGAAATTAGGAAAGCAACTCCATTTGTAATAGCCCCACAAAAAATAAAATACCTAGGAATTAACTTAACCAAAGAAGTGAAGAACCTCTATGATGAAAACTTTAAAATCTTGAAAAAGGAAATCAAAACAGAACTTAGAAAATGGCAAAACCTCCCATGCTCCTGGATTGGAAAGATTAACATCGTGAAAATGGCAATACTTCCCAAGGCTATCTACAAATTCAACGCGATACCTATCAAAATTCCAATCTCATTCTTCAAGGAAATAGAAGAGGCAATCCAAAAATTCATATGGAACAATAAAAGACTCCGAATAGCAAAAACGCTCCTCAAGGGGAAGAACACTGCTGGAGGAAAATCAATACCAAATTTCAAACTCTACTATAAAGCCATAGTAAACAAAACAGCTTGTTATTGGCATAAGAACAGACCTCAGGACCAATGGAATAGAATTGAAAATCCAGAAATGAACCCACAGACCTATAGCCATCTAATCTTCGATAAGGGAGCTAAAACAATAGAATGGAAGAAAGACAGCCTCTTCAGTAAATGGTGCTGGCAAAATTGGTTAACTACTTGTAGAAAACTGAAGCTAGATCCTTATATATCACCCTGCACCAGAATCAACTGCACATGGATCAAAGACCTCGAAGTCAAAGCAGACACTCTGAAAACATTACAGGATGGAATAGGAGAAACCCAAGGTCTCCTTGGCTCCGGCCGATATTTTCTGAATAGAGACCCAGAAACACAACAAATCAAAGAAAGGTTGGACACATGGGATTGCATGAAGTTGCAGAGCTTCTGCATGGCAAAGGATATAGCTAGCAAGATCATTAGAAAGCCCATAGATTGGGAGAAAATCTTCACTATCCATACAACAGACAAGGGTCTCATATCTAAAATATACTTGGAACTCGAAACATTAAATCCCCCAACAACAAATCCTCAAAGAAACATCTGCCCAATAAATAAGTGGGCTAAGGACTTGAAGAGAAACTTCTCTGAAGAAGAGAGAAGGATGGCCAATAGACACATGAAGAAATGCTCAACCTCACTAACCAGAAAAGAAATGCAAATCAAAACAACATTGAGATACCACCTCAAGCCAGTTAGAATGGCTATAATCAAGAACTCTAACAACAACCGATGCTGGAGGTGATGTGGACAGAAAGGAACCTTACTTCATTGTTGGTGGGAGTGTAAACTTGTTCAACCACTTTGGAAAGCAGTATGGAATTTCCCTAAAAGACTTCACATAGAGCTCCCTTATGACCCAGCAATCCCACTTTTGGGCATTTACTCAAATGTTTACAAACAAGACCACATAAACTACCAGCACAACTATGTTTATTGCAGCATTATTTACCATAGCTAAGATATGGAACCAACCCAGATGCCCCTCAGTAGATGAATGGATCAAGAAAATGTGGTATATATACACAATGGAATTCTATATGTCCATCAGAAAGAATGACACTTCCCCATTTGTTAGGAAATGGAAAAACTTGGAAAAAATTTTATTAAGTGAAGTAAGCCAGGCCCAAAGAAACACAGGTCCCATGGTTTCCCTTATTTTCAATATCTAGCATATGTATGAGTCAAGCAGAAAAGGTCAGATAATGTGATGTTAGGAAAATGAACCCTTAGATATGTATTTTAATGCTTTTTTATTTCATGCATTTGTTTCTAAGACATTTATAAGATTATCTCTTTGTTGCTTTGTCTGTCCCTCCCCCACAGTATAACCCTGCTTTCACTATATTTGATGTCAGTATAACTTGTGGAGGAGATGGGGAAAAACAAGTCTTTTAAGGATACTGGTGGACCTGTTGCAACAATGAGAAGTACAGTTGTCATGTCGAAAATGAGCTTTACAACGTTGGTGGGGGCTGGGAGGGGGGCCGAGGGGGGAGGTTTGGGTGGTGGGGGGGTAGGGAGGAGGTAGAGAAGGGATGTGAAGGGTAAACAAAGGAGGAGGCTGCAATGCTTGATAGGAAATGTACGCATTATCCTGCCCATGTAATTGTAACCCCTCTGTACAGTATGTTCACAAAAAAAATTAAATTAAATTTAAAAAATTAAAAAAAAGATATTCTCACAATTAAAAAAATCAGATTCTGGAGGAGATGTGGCCAAAAGGGAACCCTGCTGCATTATTGTTTTGAGTACTCTTGTACAACCACTTTGGAAAACATTATTGAGGTTCCTCAAAAGATTACACATAGAGCTCCCCTCTGACCCTGCAATCCCATTTTGGGGATTTTACCAAATGAGCACAAACAAGGATATATTAAAGCTTACAAAATGATGTTAACACAGTACTATTAACCATACCTAACATATGGATACAACCTAGATGCCCATAAGTAAATGAATCGATCAAGAAAATATGATACATATATATACATATATAATATATACATATACATAATATACATTATACACGTACAAACACACTAT
The DNA here is from genome assembly GCF_019054845.1 of Dipodomys spectabilis. NCBI lineage: Eukaryota > Metazoa > Chordata > Mammalia > Rodentia > Heteromyidae > Dipodomys > Dipodomys spectabilis. The sequence goes on along the minus strand of NW_024870841.1, from coordinate 7,439,837 downwards.
GTATTTCTGCCTCCATTAGAAAGCATTGCAATGCTCCATTTGTTGGAAAATGGAAATTGTTGAGAAAAAATTATATTAAATGAAGTAAGCCAGGAACAAAGTAACATAGTTCTCATGGTGTCCTTTATTTTCAATAACTATTGTATGTCTAGGACAAGCAAAAAAATCTCAAAAACTAAGTACATATGACAATATAGGATGATATTAAAAATGAACCCCAAACGAGGGACAAAAGTGCTTTCATTTTTCTTGCTATTTTTTAATAGATTTATAATATATTATGTGATTTTTTGTGTCTTTTGTATATTCTTCCCCTGGCGTTTTAATTCGAGATTTCACTGAATTTAATGACGGTGCCCTGCATCATATATATATATATATATATAATATATATATATATAATATATATATATGTATATGTATGTATATGTATATGTATATATATACATATATATATCATATATTATATATATTCTATATTATAGAAGGAAAGAAGGAAGGAAGAAAAGAAGCAAGAAGATCCAGATCCAGATGCTGATGGCTTACACATATATGTTATGTGAAAGTTAAAATAACATCAACAAATATTAAGAAACCAGGCATAGTGGTGATTATCTATAATCCCAGCATTTGAGAATTAGGCAGGAGTATATTGGGTTTAAGTGAATGTGGACTACTTGAAATGTTCAAGATGAACCTGGCATATGAAATGAAGACATTGTTACCCCAAAATTATAACTGAATACCCCTGACTGTTACCTATAATCCAAGGTCCTTTGAAGGCATGGAATGGAAGAATCGAAGTTCAACACAAGTCCAGACAGAAATGTCCTTGAAACAAAATCTTGACCAAGGGAAATTGGAAGTGATGACCTGTGCCTGTCATCCCAGCAACAAAAGGAAACCTATAAAATATAAAATTGTGGTCTCTAGGTGTGTGCCTGAATAGCAAACAGAATCCTTTCAAAAATAAATAGGAAAGCATAGAATGAGATCTACCTCAAAAACAACCAATGGAAAAAGAGGCTGAAGATGTGACTGAGCACATACATATTAAAGGAAAGTGGTAGGGAACTTGTCCAGTAAGTGTGAGGATCTAAATTAACATACAGAAGCATCAAAAGAAAACAAAGAAAGCTGAAACAGGCTGCAGATTATTTTATAAAATTGATTAATTTCACCATATCTCGATGTATTATAATTTTTTGTATTGCTAGTTCCAGTGGAGTTTTGAACAATCACTTTTTAAAATGTTCAGCATACATTTCCTTTTTATGTAGGTCCTTCAATACGAGTAACTACTGGAACATAAATCTTTCATATTATTTGAATCACTTTACTCAATGATCACCTCTTACAGAGTGATTCTGTCACAACTCTGAACAGCAGTGTGTTCATGTCTAAAAATAATCTTGAAAGTGCTCCCTCAATTGTCGTTGTGCATCTTGTGCATGGAGCATATAGATCTCTATAACAGTTCTATATGATACCAAATTTTCTAATGATTTATTTAGTATTAAAATTTGTATGTAAAGTGAAACATTTAATCACTGGTAAATCTAAAACAGGGAAGACAGTACAATGCTCTTTACTGTACAGGAAAGCATACATATATTACAGTGATTTTATTGAAGATTCGTTACCCTTAAATTACAATTCCCAGGAACAATGAATTAACTTATTGTGAGACAAAAAGAAACGATTTTTGTTTTGAAGCAATTATGAAGAACCATTTTCTGTTTCCCTGCAAATGAGAAGCATGCCCTTTCAAAAAGTTGTTCAGATTGAACAGGAGGAAAAAAATAAAACTCTTCTGATCTTAATCATCACATTTATTTACTAAATCTCAGTTTTGGAAATGAGAAATGTTTCAAATGGCCTAGAGGGGTTCATGCAAAAGATTATGACAAAATCTTATTTATATATTTCCTAAGCAAAAGACCTTAACATACATCCTGTAATGTGGAACTAAAACAATTATACTCAGGAATGATCTAGATATCAGAATTTTACAGATAGCCTTGGCTAATTAACCTAAAATTCTTTTGTTCTCTATTTGTTTTGTATATCCAAAAAGGAGCTAATGACACCAGTAATATTCAAAGAATTACTAATAGATATTATCATTCTCATCTGTTTCAAAGGGAGTTGAATATGGGATATGTACCACTAGTCATCCCATCTTTTTTTAGGATTTATCTTTTATTTTTATTTTAATTTTATTGTCATGGTGTTATAGAGAAGGGGTATAATTACATAAGAAAGCTAATGAGCACAATTGATGTTGAACATGCTACCCCTTTCCTCATTTATCTCTCTCTTTCCAATCATAATCCCTTCCCCAAGTTTTACAGGTCATATCCAGCATATTTTCTTGTTAGTGTTTCTAATACATATGTTTCTCCATTGTCATTTCTTACCATTTTCTTGTTATGCGAATCATTGCAGAAGTTCTATAGTTTCAGTCTACTTTTTCCAATTTAATGTCATGGCAAATGCATAACCTCCAAAATTTTTGTAACACTTTTGGAAATACATCTCATTTATTAACCCATGTACGTTCGGGAATTACAGATATTCAAAAATCATCACAGGAAGTGATATAAAAATACAATATAATGTACTAACTTTGGAAATAGTTAATTCATGATTTTATATGAATTCATCACCCATTTTGTTCTCTGTTGCTGTTTTCCTAAACTCTTGCATCTCACAGTGTGATGCAATATGCCTTGTTCTGTTGCGAAGACTAACATGAATTGACAAAAATTATAGCCATATATGCAAAATATCATAGTGATGTAATAAATAATCTTCAGTACAATTACAAAAGAAGTGTCATAGATAAAATTTCACCTATGTTCAAACACAGAATAGTCTTAATTCCATTAGGAAGTGTGAAATATGCAAATGTTTGCAACATAATAACAGTCACAGAAGGTAGTGTTATTAGGGACCAATTCAGAATGATGTGGAATAATTAGTTATCTTTTCATAACTATATAAATGATTCATGCCTGTGAAGAATAGTTCAATTCTACACATCAATAGGAGGAGATTCTAAAGACTGACTCCCGTTAAAAATTGTTTTATCCTATCTGTATCTTGAGAACTCTAGACATCAATATTTGCCATGCGTGCAGATGATAGAGCACTTTGTGGTTATCCAAATTAGGTGATAGGAAAGCAATAGTGTGGGATGGAGTAGGGTACAACTAATTTATATTAAATAGTATTGCAAGGTGCCATATTTCACTTATCTGTGTTTAGGTTAATCCCTTTAAAATAATGAGACCATTGATGATTCCCTAATTAATATAAGAAAATTTTCATTTTTGCAAGTGTGGAGGTACAAGGTGAAACAAGACTGCACCATGTCAAAATAAATATTTCATACGCAGGCATATGAGACACAAAAAAAATGGCATGAACATAGAAAGGCTTAAGCACACACACATTTACACAGTTCATCACTAAGAAGCAAAACAATGATTTAAAGAGTATATCGAGAAAGAATGGAAAGTATTGATTGGACCTTAATATTTTCAAATGTTCTCTTAAGACAAATCTCTAGAATATTGAAATTTTCCCTTCCAGAAGAATTATAATTTAAACAGCAAGTCATATTCAGTATGAGGTTTAAAGCTTTGAGTTATCATGGAGTAATTAAATGGTGTTGCCTCAGTTTGTAACTTGGAAATATCCTATGTTGACATGAAAAGAATTGCAATATTATCTCAACATATAGTACAGGAGTAAAACTACTAAATTTGTTTGACATCCTATTTTAGATATGAAGAACTCTCAGAATTTCCTCCATATGTATTTTGACCTTAAAAGTGAGTAGTGTTTCCGGAATTAATCCAGTGGTATTGTGTATATGAAGGATATGTAGACAAATTCACAGAAATATTTGATTTATAACCAAATTTTTTATAAAATTTATTTCCATATAAATATTTTGTTTACTGAATTTCATAATGCTTTTACACATTGTGGATCACAGTTCAAAATTATGCCTGAGTATTCTCTGGATGCTCCTGAAAATATATTTTCATAGAAAAGTTCATGGGACTGGATAATGTTATTTTTCCAAAGTATACATTACTACTTACCTGCCTTCTATTAAGGACTGCTGGAGGGACAGTGAAGATTGTTCAGTGGTAGAGCACTTGCCTTGCATGCATGAGGCCCTGGGTTCGATTCCTCAGTACCACATAAGCAAAAAGCAAAACCAGAATGGGGGTTTGGCTCAAGTGGTAGAGCACTAGCCTTGATCTGAAGAGCTAAAGGACATCACCCAGGCCCTCAGTTCAGGACCCACAACTGGATCACCCCCTCCAAAAAAAAAAAAGAAGAAGAACGAACTGAACTGCTAGAAAAAATTGCTGAATAGCATCCTAGAAAAGTCTACAGCGTAAATTTCCTGAGTTGTAGAATATTCAGGAAGAATTAAATGATTGGTGCTGTCATTCCATGATACAAAAAATGCTTCAGAGAGTAGTGTCCAGGCATTTCAATTAAACCTAGAAAACTAGACATAACAAAGAAGCTGCAGGAAGATAGCAGCTGATATTCAGAAAATCTCTGAATATGAGTAATGTTTAGCCCTAAGAATAAAAGCAGTAACATAAATGGGAAGAATGATAAGAATTATGTGCACATTAAGGTATCTGCTAAAGATAAGGAGACCCATCAAAGATAACAGGAAGCCCCTCCATCAAATAGGCATATCATTTGCAGTGATCACTTCCAACGTCTCCTCTGTTTGGTTCCATACTTAATGTAACAATGACGTAATCATTCACGTTGAGGATTTCGGGTCCTTCATCATCGCACCAGCTGTCTCAATTGAAATGCTCCCTTCTGGCCCAAAGACCAAAGGGAAGATTCCATTTCTGAGTGCTATCATTTTCGTCATAGAATTCACTGGAATTGTGCTAAGCTTTGATAGAAGTGTTCTGCTGGTGTCTTCTTAGCATCTATTTCATTAGAACTATTATCGTACTTTTTATAACTACATAGAAGTTACTTTATATGACCCTTGTTTCAATGGTCTGTTTGATCTAGGGAAGTATATATCAATGTGCTAAAAATACTTCCAGCAAAAAAATAATAACTGCATTATATTTCAGCCACTGAAATAGGGCTAATGGAGGGCAGTGTACATTTCTCCTCAATGAAGTTTATCCAGCAAGGAATGAAGTAACCACTTGCAAATATAAATATCTTAAAGCTGAAGGTGAGCACTCTACCACTTGAACCACAGCACCACTTCATGTTTCCTAGTGCTTCATTGGAGATGAGTTGCACGGTCTTTCCTGCCCAGGCTGGCTTTGAACCATTATCCTCAGATCTCAGCCTCCTGAATAGCTTAAAAAAGTAACTTAAAAAAGTTACTTGGGCCGGGCACTGGTGGCTCACGACTGTAAACCTAGCTACTCAGGAGGCTGAGATCTGAGGAACATGGTTCAAAGCCAGCCCGGGCAGGAGAGACCGTGAGACTCCTATCTCCAATAAACCACCAGAAAACCGGAAGTGGTGCTGTAGCTCAAGTGGTATAGCGCTCGCCTTGAGCTGAAGAGCTGAGGGACAGCGCCCAGGCCCAGAGTTCAAGCCCCACGACCAACAAAAAAAAAAAAAAGTTACTTGGTGTTTATGAAAAATAATGATATGAAACCTATATAATACTATAAATGTGCCATATAAATAATGTACCACCTCTTATATGTCACAAACACTTCAATTCTTCTTGCAAAACTAGGCATAATAACTTCATATTTCATTAAGACCTAACTGAATTTCATGTGTCCTACATAAACCTGTCAATAGATTCTTGATTTGCAAATTCTATAATCGAAAGTTATAGTGCAGGAAACTTGCATGTAGTTTATATTATTGGTGATTAAATAATGCAAAGGCATTTCTAAAGACATACATTCAAAAGTATTTTTGTATAGCTTTTATATGTTTATTTTATAGTATTTAAAACATTAATATTTGTGTAAGTTAAAATATATGATACATAAATGAAGAAATTAATCTGTAAACTTGTTTCTCTGTTGCTGCTTTCATTTAATATTTGTGACTATTTGCTTTGAGAAATCCTAGAGTACATTAATCTTACTTTACATGAATTTTAATAAAAAATGTGAATTAAAAAATATGTACAAAATCAATCATATCTACAAGGAAGGCTAAGGAAAGTTTTTGGCAGAAGGTGATTAATTTCTAGAAGGATCTTTTTGTGAAACTGTCTGCTAATAAAAATATTGATGAGTAAAGAAACTAAACAAGGAAAGAATACTATGTAAAGAATGATTTATTGTGGCTATATAGACCATAGTAAGTGTACAGATGTTTAGGCGGAACATTTTACATAGAACCAGTAGTTGATGTGGAGATCAAATGTGTGACACATCCTTTCACATTATTGCTCTACTGAATACTCCCACATTTCTATTATACTGAATTGGAATCCACCAATGGATACCAAAGAGAAATGAGACTTTGTCTTCCGTGTTCAGGCCAGAAGTCAACACTTGCATTATCATATCCGGAAGTACGGCTGAGTTCCATCAGTTGGTAAAATGGAAGTGAGATTTATGAGATACATCACAATAACGGTGGCCCCATGCAGAGAAGTCATTATACAGAAATAGCTGTCGCTGTTTAAAACCTACTAGTGGGACATCGTCTGTCGTGGGGAGGAAGAGATACTGACTTGTTTGGTGAATCCAGTTAACTGAACGAGACAGGTCAAAGTCCCTTGCCCTCTTTTCCTACTTTTACGTCTTAGACATGGAAATCATCATTTTGGCTCATGTATGTGACTGGGCCATTTCTCGTTGACATCCCAATTTTAGTTCTTATAATTTTCTCCAACTAGACAGTATTGTTCATTGGTATTATATTGAAAATTCTTCACTTCCTTGGGCTTCAGAAAATGCCTATTTCCATTCTGGGGAATTTAAAATTTACATGTATTTCCATCACTTTTATGTGTGTTAAAATAGTCATAAGTTTAATTCCTTCTGGCTCTGCTTCATGACCCTGGACACTGTAGTACTGAAGTTTACTCCCTATTGAACGACAGCACCCATTTCAAACTTTGACTCTATGGTTTCTCAATGATTCCTTGTCTTTGTGATACATATCTTCTTTAAGAAGCAGTTACCCGAATAATACTCCATACTGATCTTATAATCTGAATAGAAATCACAATATATCTATGAGAACAGCAAATCCTCCTTCAGATAAGTGCATATTTGCAATAGGTAATACATATTTGTAAAATGGAATTTGGAATTTGTTAATTCAGACATTAATAATTTAGAAAACCTTTTCCACATTTCCTTAAAAGTTGTCATGATATATCAACCTCTGTTTTGGTATGATAAAGAAAAATGCCTGAAAAATATGAAATATTTTGAATTAAAACTTATACATTTCTACAGTTTGCTATAAGTGACCATAATTTGTGAAGTAGACAGATCAATATATTTCAACTCAAATGTATCTAGCAAAAAAATGTATTAGAGATGAATAGGTTCTACCAAGTTGTTTTTCATATCGCTGATGGAATCACAACGTGTAAGACATGTAGTTTTCAAGTATTTAGTCATGTTTTCTCTCAGAGAATGTTTTAACCTGCAGGACTTGCTGATATTTATCTGTCTATCACAATGGAAAAAGGTAAATATGTTGACACATTTGTTATTGGAAAATATTTTAGAAGATCTAGTTCATGCTATTTCTTTTTCTTGTCTGGAAAACATATTGACAAGAACTGAGAGGATAGGATAGTAGGATTCATTTTGATTGAAACTGAAACTTTAGACATTTTGATAATTATAATTATGACTTTTGATGTGCTAGATTGAAAGGTGCAAAAGAATGTAAACTATGGACACATTCTTGATTGAAATGTCAGAAAGCAATTAAATCAGAGGTACTCAATGGATGTGTTCTTTCAGAAGATAAAAAAAGAAGCTAACAGTTCCATTTGACTCAAATAAATAATTTTTTAACTAGGATATTTTTCATAATAAAAATTAATAACTACCTAATAGGAGCTGAGAGTACATCAGAAGTTAAATTCCAGAGTAATACCCTTTGTCATATTTTGAATCTATATTCCCCAAATAGGGATTCCTGAGCTAAGGTAGAGTTAATATGGGAAACAACATTGAAGACTTGCATGTTCCCCAATATACTGATTTTCCCAAGGTATTTGTTCTCTTTCAGAGGAATCTGTGGATCCGGAGAGGTTATTGCAGTGTCCTTACGATAAAAATCACAAAATCAAGTCATGCAAGTTCCCATACCATCTTGTGAAATGTAAAGAGGTAATGTTTCTTTGGAACATGTTGATATTCCATAACTTCTTTATTTCATGGATAAATTTGAGTATTGTTTTTGTAATAAGTTGTGGGAAATGTATGTGAAAATATGAGAGACACTGTGGGCATAAATGTCATAGTGAGATTTTTGTATTTCTTCTGATATCTCAGCAGCATGTACTGGAAAGTGAGACAATCGTAGTCCAACTTGTTTATATGTAGAGAGTTGTTTTTAGATCCCTATTCAAAGCAAAACAAAGGCAAGATGTTTTGTGTGGTCAATTATGTCAAACTGTGTGTGCAATATTTCACAAATATTAGAGGTGGTTCCCTTTTTCTCCCTATTGCCTAATGACCAAAATGAAAATTAATGGTATTCATAAACGTTAGATTATTTTGTTAAAACACTCATTGTATTATCATATGGCCTATAATTCAGTTTGGGTACTTTAGTTTTCATGCCATAGTTATAAATATAACATGGGAGATGCATTGTCTCTTTTCTATATTGAGGATGTTTATTACAAAATTGCTCTTATTTTCATCAAAAATTTCACAATATTTGAAGGTTCACTGTACTGTTTGTAGAAAATTATTTTTTATGTTCATGTAACACTGCTACATAAGTTCCAAAGCTTTAGGAGAGGCATAGTTTCTGCTATTTTGTTTGTAAAAAGACACATGTGATGACCCTCAATTTTGGATATTTTCAAATATATTTTAAATCACCCAAACAATGCATTGTAAATTCTATATAAAATCATATTTGAGTAAACATAGGTCAAATTGAGTATATATGTACGTTTCTACAGGTCCATATACAATTTATGGATCCTGGCACTCTTTCCTCATTAAAGAAATATTATCAACCCAAGAGTTTGAGATCACTGTATCATTTTTTTTGTAATGCTAGCCCCACAGGAGAGTCATAAACCTTCTTATCTCCACTATCAAATGAGAATAGAAGAATTGCTACGGCTAAAATCATAGAAATCGAGCCCTGTGCGAATGGATGCACTTGTTTTTTCCCTTCCTCACCCCAAATTAGATAAATGTGTATACGATGCAGTGCACTAGAATTAAATATAGTGAAAAGAGGGTTTATATTATGGGGGAGGAACACACCAAAGGAAAAAACGAAATCACACAGTTTATTACAAATACCTTAAAAACTATAGCAAGAAAGTTGAATCCCTATCTTGGTGTTAATTTCATTTAACATCTTTTTTAAAAATAAGTTTTTTATTGTGAAAATACTGTACAGAGTGGTTACAATTGCAGGAGGAAGATAAGGAGTGTTTTTCTTAACAAGCATTGTGGCCTCCTCCTTTAACTTTCCCCTGCCATCCCTTCCAACTTCTCCAGAACCACACTCCTACACTCCTTCCCACTCACTTGCATAAATTATAAAGTTCATTTTTTTGTGTGTGTCTGGTCGTGGGGCTTGAACTCTGGGCCTGGGCACTGTCCCTCAGCTCTTCTGCTCAAGGTTAGTGCTCTACCACTTCCAGCTTTTTTCTTTTTGCTCATGTGGTGCTTAGGAATCGAACCCAGGGCCTCATGCATGCCAGGCAAGCACTCTACCACTGAGCCACCTACCCAGCTCCATAAAATTCATTTTTGACATAACGTATTTTTAAATAATTTTTTTATTGTGAAAATACTGTACCGAGGGATTACAATTGAGTGCATTTCTTATCCAAAATTGATGCCTCCTTCTTTGTTTTTCCCCTGCCATCCTGTCCCTCCAACTCTTCAAGTACACCACCTCTGCCCATCCTTATCCCTGCCTACATTGTAAAGTTCGTTTTTCAAAATAACGTCTTGTACATCTCATTGTTGCAATGGGTCAATCCGTATCCTTATTTAAGCAGTTTGTTATTTCTCTTCCCCATCCCAAATTATACAAACATTAAATACAGCGAAAACGGGGGGGGGGGGGACATACAAAACAACAACAAAAAAATCACATAGTCCCTTAAAATACGTTAGAGAGAATAGCAAGGAAGAAAACAAAAAACACCCTGTGTCCCAATCTTGGGATCATTTCGCTTAACATCATCTTATCAGACCTTTGCTGCTTGTCCCAGATATATACTAGTTGTTGTGAATAAAGGAAATTATGGGACTTATGTTTCTTTGGGCATGGCTTACTTCACTTCATAAAATTTTTTCCAAGTTTTTCCATTTCCTAACAAATGGGGCAATGTAATTCTTTTTGAGGCATAGAATTCCATTGTGTATATATACCACATTTTTTTGATCCATTCATCTACTGAGGGGCATCTGGGTTGGTTTCATATCTTAGTTATGGTAAATAATGCTGTAATAAACATAGTTGTACTTGGAGTTTTAGTATGGTCTTTTTTGTGATCATATGGGTAAATGTCCAAAAGTGGGATTGCTGGGTCATAGGGGAGCTCTGTGTGGAGTCTTTTTGGGAAACTCCATACTAGTTTCCAAAATGGGTGAATAACTTTACACTCGCACCAAGAATGCAGTAGGATTCCCTTCTGGCCCCATCCCCACAAGCATCTTTTGTTATTAGGGTTCTCGATTGTAGCCACTGCAACAGGTGAGGGGGAAATCTAAATGTTGTTTTGATTTGCATTTCTTTTATGGCTAGAGAGGTTGAGCATATCTTTGTGTGTATTTGCCATTATTATTTCCCCTTCAGAGAACATTTTCTTTCACTCTCTAGCCCACTTATTTATTGGGCAGTTGTTTCTTTGACGATTCGTTGTTGTGGGATTTAATTTTTATAATTTCAAGTATATTTTATATATGAGACCCTTATTCGTTGTATGGCTAGTGAAGATCATTTCCCAATGCTTGGGCTTTCTATTGAAATTGCTAGGAATGTCCTTTGCCTTGCAGAAGCACTGCAGCTTCATGCAGTCCCCTTTGTCCAAACTTTCTTCGATTTGTTGTATTTCTGAGTCTCTATTAAGAAAATTTCGGCCTGGGCCAGGGAGACCAAAGGTTTCTCCAATTACATCATGTAAGGTTCTCTTGGTGTTTGCTTTAACTCCAAGGCCTTTAATCCACTTGGAGTTCATTCTGGTGCAGGGTGTTATTTAAGGATCTACAAAAGCTTTAGTTTTCTACAGGTGATTAACGGATTTTGCCAGAATCGTTTACTGAAAATGTAATCCTTCCATTGTAGTTTATTTAGATCCCTTATCAACGATTATGTGGCTATATGTCTGTGAGTTAATTTTTGCCTTTTCAATTCTATTCTATTTGTCCTGAGATCTCTTCTTGTGCCAGTATCAAGCTGTTTTGATTACTGTCTTTTTAGTAGAGTTTCAAATTTGGTATTGGTATTCCTCCAGCATTGTTCTATCTGTTAAGAGTTGTATTTGCTATTCAGGTTCTTTTATTGTTCCATATAAAATTTTGGATTGTTTCTTCTATTTCCTTGAAGAATGAGGTTGGAATATTGATAGCTATTGCTTTGAATTTGTAGATAACTTTGGGAAGTATTGCCATTTCCATGATGTTAATTCTTCCAATCCGTGAAGATGGGAGGTTTTTCCACTTTCTAATTCCTGTTTAGATTTTCTTTTTCAGACTTTTAAAGTTTTCATTATAGAGTTCCCCCACTTCTATGGTTAATTCCTACGTATTTTATTTTTTGTGGGACTGTTATTAATGGAGTTGCTTTCCTTATTTCAGCTGCTCTCTTCTCATTGATGCTTTGAAGGTTAATTATATAACCTGCTACTCTGCCAAATCTTCAAGCAGCATGAGTAATTTGAGAGTGCAGTCCATGGGATTTTTTTAATTGTGAAAATACTGTACAGAGAGGTTACAATTACATGGGCAAGATAATGAGTACATTTCTTATCAAACATTGAAGCATCCCCCTTTCTTTACCCTTCACATCCCTTCCCAGTCTCCCCCCACCCCCCCTACTCAAATCTACCCCTCCACCCCCGCCCCACACCAAAGTTGTAAAGTTCGTTTCGACATGACAACTTGTACTTCTCATTGTTGCAACAGGTCCACCTGTATCCTTATTTAAACAACTTGTTTTTCCCCTTCCCCTCCACAAATTATACTGACATCAAATACAGTGAAAGCAGGGGTTAGACTGTGGGGGAGGGACATACAAAGCAACAAACAAATAATCTTATAATTGCATTAGAAACAAATACATGAAGAAAAAAACATTTCAATACATATCTAAGGGCTCATTTTCCTAACATCATATTATCTGACCTTTTCTGCTTGACTCATACTTATACTAGAAATTGCAAATAAGGGAAACCATGGGACCTATGTTTCTTAAGGCTTGGTTGACTTCACTTAATATAATTTTTTCCAAGACTTTCCATTTCCTAACAAAAGCGGCAATGTCATTCTTTCTGATGGAGGCATAGAATTCCATTAATTATATATACCACATTTTTTTGACCTATTCATCTACTGAGGGGCATCTGGGTTGGTACCATATCTTAGCTATGGTAAATAATGCTGCATTAAACATAGTTGTGCTGGTAGCTTTAGTGTGGTCTTGTTTGTAAAAATTTGAGTAAATGCCCAAATGTGGGATTGCTGGGTCATAGGGGAGCTCTATGTGGAGACTATTGAGGAGCCTCCATACTACTTTCCACAGTGGTTGAACAAGTTTACCCCCCCCACACCAACAAGTAAGTAAGGTTCCCTTCTGTCCACATCCCCTTCAGCATCTGTTGCTATTAGAGATCTTGATTTTTGCAATTCTAACTGGGGTGAGGTGGTATCTCAATGTTGTTTTGATTTGCGTTTTTTTTAATGACTAGGGAGGTTGAGCATTTCTTCATTTGTCTATTGGCCATCCTTCTTTCTTCTTCAGAGAAGTTTCTCTTTAAGACTTTAGCCCACTTATTTATTGGGCAGTTGTTTCTTTGGAGATTTGTTATTGGAGGATATAATTTTTTGATTTCCAAGTATATTTTAGATATGAGAACCTTGTCCATTGTATGGCTAGTGAAGATCTTCTCCCAATCCATGGGCTTTCTATTGATCTTGCTAGCTATGTCTTTGCCATGCAGAAGCTCTGCAACTTCATGCAATCCCATTTGTCCAAACTTTCTTTGATTTGGTGTGTTTCCGGGTCTCTATTAAGAAAATTTCGGCCTGCCCAAGGAGACCTAGGGGTTCTCCTATTCCATCATGTAATGTTTTCAGTGTGTCTGCTTTGACTCCGAGGTCTTTGATCCATTGGGAGTTGATCGTGGTGCAGGGTGATATATACATACCTAGCTTTAGTTTTCTACAAGTAGTTAAGCAATTTTGCCAGTACCATTTACTGAAGAGGCTGTCTTTTTTCCATGGTGTGTTTTTAGCGCTCTTATCGAACTTTCGATGGCTATAGGTGTGTAGGTTCATTTCTGGAATTTCAATTTTATTTCATTTGTCCTGAGGTCTGCTCTTGGGCCAGTACCCACATGCTTTGAATCCTATGGCTGTATAGTAGAGTTTAAAATTTGGTATTCATATTCCTCAAGCAGTGTTCTTTCCATTGAGGAGCGTTTTTGCTATTCGGGGTCTTTATTGTTCCATATGAACTTTTGGATTACCTCTTCTATTTCCTTGAAGAATTAGGTTGGAATTTTGATAGGTATTGCATTGAATTTGTAGATAGCCTTGGGAAGTATTGCCATTTTCATGATATTAATCTTTCCAATCCAGGAGCATGGGAGGTTTTGCCATTTTCTAAGTTCTGTTTTGATTTCCTTTTTCAAGATTTTAAAGTTTTCATCATAGAGGTCCATCATTTCCTTGGTTAAGTTAATTCCTGGCTAATTTATTTTTCGTTGGGCTATTACTAATGGAGTTGCGTTCCTAATTTCAGCCACACTTATCTCATTGTTGGAATACAGAACAGCCATTGATTAATGGGAGTCAATTTTATACCCTGCTACTTTGCAAAGTTTTGAATCAGGTTGAGTAATTTGGGAGTGGAGTCTATGGGATTCTTTAAATACAAGATCATGTCATCTGCAAAGAGGGAGAATTTTATTTATTCTTTCCCTATTTGGATCGCCTTTATGTTTGCATCTTGTCGTATTGTTGTAGCTAGAAATTCTAATACTAGATTGAAGAGAAGTGGAGAGAGTGGACATCCTTGTCTTGTTCCTGAGTTAAGAGGAAATGGCTTTAGTTTTTCACAATTTAGTATAATGATGGCTGTAAGTTTGTCATATCCGGCCTTTATTATATTGAGGAATGTTCCATGGATTCCTAATTTTTCCAAAACCTTCATCATAAAGGGGTGTTGGATCTTGTCGAATGCTTTTTCTGCGTCTATTGAGATAACCATGTGGTTCTTATTCTTGCTCCTGTTGATGTGATGAATAATATTAATTGATTTGCGTATATTGAAACAGCTTTGCATCCCTGAAATGAATCCTGTTTGATTGTGGTGTATGATTTTTTGGATGAATTGTTGAAGTCGATTGGCCAAAATTTTGTTGAGAAGTTTTGCATCAATGTTCATCAAAGAAAGGGGTCTATAGTTCTTTTTCTTTGATGAGTCCCTGTCTGGTTTTGGGATGAGGGTTATGATGGCTTCATAGAATGTGTTCGGTAGTGAACTTTCTCTTTCAATTTCATTGAAGAGTTGGAGGAGTATTGGTGTGAGCTCTGCTTTGAAGGCCTTGTAGAATTCCACTGTAAAACCATCTGGCCTTGGCCTTTTCTTAGCTGGGAGGTCTCTTATTGCTGTTTCTATTTCAGTGCTTGATATGGGCCTGTTAAGATGGTTTAACTCATCTGGTTTAGTTTGGCATGTCAATATTTGCTGGGAAAAGGTCCATTTCTGCCTAGTTCTCACACTTATTAGCATAATATTTTTAGAAATATTCCCTTATAATGTTTTGAATCTTGTTTTCTTCTGTGGTGATGTTTCTATTCTCATCTCTGAGTTTATTTTTTTGGGTGTGTTCTCTTCTTTTTCTGATAAGATTTGCTAAGGGTCTGTCCATTTTGTTAATTTTTTCGAAGAACCAACTCTTTGTTTTGTTGATTCTTTCTATAGTTATTTGGATTCTAATTCATTTAATTCTGATTTAATTTTATTTATATCTTTCTATCTACCGGATTGGGGATTATCTTGCTGCTCTCTTTCAAGGAGGTTCAGATGTGTCATTAAATTGTTGGTTTCAGATCTCCACAATTTGTTGATGTAGAAACTAAGAGCTATAAACTTGCCTCTGTGTACTCCCTTTGCTGTGTCCCAGAAGAGCTGGTAATTTCTGTGCTCATTTTTGTTGAATAGCAGGAATATTTGAATTTCCTTTCTAATCTCTTCCATGACCCACTAGTGATTCAGCAGTGTATTGTTCAGCCTCCATGTGTTAATGGAGTGTCATTGGTGGCTTTTGGTATTGAGTGCTAATTTTATTCCCTTGTGGTCAGAGAGAATGCAAGGTATAAGTTCAATGTTTCTGAATTTGGACAAGTTTGCTTTGTGGCCTAAAATGTTGTCTATTTTAGAAAATGTTCCATGTGCTGCTGAGAAAAACGTGTATTCGGATGCTACTGGGTGAAATAATCAGTAGGTGTCTGTTAAATCTAGTTGATCTATGCAGCTGTTCCGATCTGCAGTTTCTCTGTTGACTTTTTGCCGAGTTGGTCTATCTAGTGGGGAGAGTTGTATGTTAAATCCCCAATAATTAATGTCTTTGGATCTATGTGGGATTTGAGGGATAGTAGTGTTTCTTGGATAAATTTGGGTGATCCGTTATTTGGCGAATAAATATTTCGAATTGTAATAGCCTCCTGAAGGAGAGATCCCTTAATTAGTATGTGGTGACCTTCTTTATCTCTTTTCAAAATTTTAATTGGAAGTCTATTTTTTCTAATATTAGGATTGCAACTCCCTCCTGTTCATGGGCGCCGTTTACCTGGTAGATTTTGTTCCAGCCTTTAACATTGAAAATGTGTTTGTTTTTACGGGCAAGATGTGACTCCTGAAGGCAGCAGATAGAAGGATCTTGTTTATTAATCCAACTAGACAGTCTATGTCGCTTAATTGGAGCGTTAAGTGCATTAATGTTGATAGATAGGAATGAAAGTTATTTGGGAGTTCTTGCCATGTTATCCACCTTCTTGTGGGCTTCGAAAACTGGGTTCTTCCTAGGGTTCTTGGATTCTCAGTTTGGGTGTAGTTTCTTGGCCTTTATTTTTGTCTTGTTGGTTTTCTAGGTGTAGGACATCTTTAAGAATCTTTTGTGGGGCTGGTTTGGTGGAGATGTATTGTTTCAATTTTTCTTTGCTATGGAAGGTTTTTATTTGGCCTTCAGTTATGAAGGAGAGTTTAGCTGGGTACAGTATTCTTGGTTGATAATTCGTTTTCAGGGCTTGGCATATATCAGTCCAGGCTCTTCTTTCTTTAATTGTCTCTGCTGAGAAATCTGAGGTGATTCTACTTTGTTTCCCTTTATAGGTGATTAATCTTTTCTCCTTAACAGCTTTAAGGATCTTTTCCTTGGTTTGAGTTGATCCTGTGTGGATTATAATGTGATGGTGGGATGTCCTATTCTGGTTTGGTCTATTTGGATTTCTAAAAGTTTCTTGTATCTGAATAGGCCTATATTTTTGCATGTTTGGGAATTTCTCTGCTAGAATCCTGTTAAACAAATTGCCTAGACCATTAACTTCTGTTTCTAGGTGTTCCTCTACAACCATTATACTTAGATTAGGCCTTCTGATGGAGTCTTCCATGTGTTGGATAGGTCTATCATATTTCTTGGACTTGTCTTGGATGGTTGTATGTTCTTTCTCTATAATATCTAGGCTGTCTTCAATCTCTGAGATTTGATCTTCTGCATGGTTTAACCTGCTGTCAAGACTTTATACTTTGTTTTTTTATTTCTTTTCCTTCTAATTGGTCAGCTTTGATGGCTTCAAATTCTTTGTTGAAGCTTTGTTTTAAATCTTGTATGAACTTCTTTACTTCCTTAATTTGATGTTCAGTGTTTATTCTCAAATCACTTAGTTGATTGGTTATGGTTTCCTTGTACTCCCACTCCTTCTGTTGGGTTCCATTCAGCATTCCCTTTGTGGTTTTCCTAACTTCCTTCAGCTCTTTGTTAATGGATCCCATGAATGCCTTTATTGATCTTTCGGTATTCTCATCCTGCTCTCTCAATTCCTCTATTACTCTTTGCTTAGCTTCCTCACATTCATGCCACTCCTGCGGTTCTCCTTGAGTGTTCTCAGCCTGCTCACACCAATTCTGCCTTTCTCTTTGAGTATTCTCAAGCTGCTCATGCAAATCCTGTATGAGTTTTTGAATAGCTTCCTCACGCTCATGATATTCCTGTATAAAACTCTCTCCCTATCACTGTCATACAGAGTCCTTTTTTTGTTTTCAATATTTTCGTTTATCATGTTTGCCAGCAGTGTTTGTAGAGCTATTTGGGAACTCTCCTCTGGATTATTCATGATCTGTTCCATTCCCGGATTATCATGACTGGGACTTGAAATATCCGCACTTGCCATTTTTCTTGTTTTTTTCCAGCTTACTCTGCCCATTTGGGATGAAAATAACACCAGTTTTTTGCTAGAGCACTATCTTAAGGCAAGCATCAACCAAAGTCTGTATTTGCACAGTCAATTGTCTGCAGATACATTCTAGTTCAACAGATACATCTATTCTACATCAAACAACTATATATTAATGGTATACGAACCGCAAAGAAGAATTTTGGAAAACCAGAAATTCTTAGGGTTAGGGAGAGATATGGGTAAAAAATAGGCACGGATTGATGTGGGAAGGCACAGGGAGCTTCTTGCTGGTGTTGAGTAGAATCCGCTCGCTTGCCGCGTCTGGCTCCTTCGTCCCAGACTGTTTTTCAGGAACGGCTGCTTTGGCCACCACCGCCACTGCTGCCGCTGCAGCAGTGGTGGCTGCTGGCAAGTGTGCAGATCTGTCTCCTTGCCTGGATTTTCCCTCTCTGGCCTAACTCTCATTCCTGTGATGGCACACTTTGTGTGATTCTCTGGCTTAGGACTGTCCACTGGAACTCTAAAACTGCTTCCTATGAGAGAGCTTTTTTAGCCTCCAGCTTCTCCTCCGTCATCTTCCCAGAAGTCTCTTCCATGGGATTTTTTTAAATACAAGACAATATCCTCTGCAAACAGGGAGAGTTTTACTTCATTTTATACTATTTGATTCCCCTTTATATTTGCATATTTTCTTATTGCTCTAGCTCGGCATTTTAGTATTAAATTGAAGAGAAGTGGAGACAATGGGCATCCTCTTTTTCCTTCCTGAAGTTAGAGGGAATGACTTCCATTTTTCACCATTGAGTACAAGAAAGAGCCTTTATTGTTTTGAGGAATGTTCCATGGATTCCTAGATTTTCCAGAGCCTTCATCATAAAGGAGATTTGGATGTTGTCAAAATGCTATTTCTGGATCTATTGAGATAACCAGGTGATTTTAATCCTTGGTCTTTTTGATGTGATGAATTATATTAATTGATTTGTATATATGGAACCAGCTATGCATCTCTGAAATGAATCCTGATTGAGAGTGTTGTATAACTTTTTTAATGAATTATAACTTTTTAAATGAATTGGTGAAGTTGATTGACCAAAATTTTGTTGAGAAATTTAGCATCGATGACAATAAAAAAAAATGGGCCCATAGTTCTCTTTCATTGATGAGTTCCTGCCTGGTTTTGGGATGAGGCTTATGATGGCATTAGAGAAAGAGTTTGGTAGTGTACTTTCTCTTCATATTCATGGAAGGATTGGAGGAGTATTGGTGTGAGTAGTCCTTTGAAGGCCTTTTAGAATTCTTCTGGAAATCCATCCAGTAATGGGATTTTCTTACATGGGAGGTCTCTTATTGCTGTTTATATTTCAATTCTTCATATATGCCTGCTAAGATGGTTTAACTCATCTTGGTTTAGTTTTGGCATGTCAATATTTACTAAGAATAAGTCTATTTCTGCCAAAATCTCAAGCTTATTAGCATAAAGGTTTAAGAAGTATTCCTTTATAATGTTCTGCATCTTTGTTCTTTCTGTGATTATGATTCCATTCTGATCTCTGAGTTTATTTATTTGGGTGTGTTGTCTTCTTTTCCTGATAAGATTTGCTAAGGGTCTCTCAATTTTTGTTCATTTTTTCGAAGAACCAACACTTTGTTTTGTTGATTATATATATATATATATATATATGTATATACATATATATATATATATACGTATGTATATACATATATATATATACATACATACATATATAATATGTTGTAATTCATTTAATTTTGATTTAATTAAAATTATTTCTTTCCATCTACTGGAATGGGGTTTTATCTTGCTGCTCTTTTTCAAGGAAGCTCAGATGTCTCATTGAATTGTTGGTTTCACATCTCCCCAATTTGTTGATGTAGGAACTCAGAGCTATAAACTTGCCTCTGAGTACTGCCTTAGCTGTGTCCCAGAGGAGCTGGTAATTTCTATGTTCATTTTTGTTGAATATCATGAACATTTGAATTTCCTTTCTAATCTCTTCCATGACGCACTGGTGATTCAATAGGGTGTTGTTTAGTCTCCATGTTACAGGACTTTCCTTGATGGATTTTGGTGTTAAGTTCTAATTTTTTTCCCTTGAGGTCTGAGATAATGCAGGGTATAATTTCAATGTTTTAGAATTTGGACAAGGTTGCATTGTGATCTAAAATATGGTCTGTTTTTGAACATGTCCCATGTATTTCAGATAAATGTGGATTCTGATGTTGCTGGTTGAAATATTCAATAGATGTCTTTTAAATCTAGTTGATCTATGCAGTTCTTTAGATAGGCGGTTTCCCTGTTGAGTTTTTGCTAAGTTGATCTATCTAGTAGGGATATTTGTGTGTTAAAGTCCCCAGGAATTAATGTCTTTGGATTTATATGAGACTTGAGGGAAAGTAGTCTTTCTTGGATAAGTTTGGGTACTCTGTTTTTAGGGGAAAATTTAGAATTTTAATATCCTCCTGAAGGAAAGATCCCTTAACTCATATGTAGCAACCTCCTTTATCTCTTCTCACTAATTTTAATTTGAAGTCTATTTTATCTGATGTAAGTATTGAAGTTTGGGCCTGTTTGTGTGGGCTCTTACCTTGGTAGATTTTATTTGAGCCTTTTACTTTCAAAATATGTTTGTTTTTATGGGCAAGGTGTGACTCCTGATGGCAGCAGATATAAGATTCTTGACTTTTAATACAACTAATTAGTCTATGTCCCTTAATTGTAGAGTTAAGTCCATTGATATTGAGAGTTAGGACTGAAAGGTGTTTGGTAGTTCCTGCCATATTATCCACCTTCTTGGGGGCTGTGACAACTGGCTTCTTCCTTTGGTTCTTGGAGTCTCAGTATGGGTGCACTTTCTTTACACTTAATTTTGGTCTTCTTGGTTTTCTATGTGTGGGACATCTTTAAGTATCTTTTGTATAGCAGGTTTGGTTGAGATTTATTTGTTCAGTTTATCTTTGTTATGGAAGTATTTTACTTGACCTTCGGTTATGAAGGAGAGTTTACAGCATTCTTGGTTGATAGTTGTTAATTTTAGAGCATGGCATACATCATTTCAGGATCTTCTTGCTTTAATTGTCTCTGCTGAGAAATCTGAGGTTATTCAAATTGGGTGCCTTTATAAGTGATTGTTCCTTTCTCCTTGATAGCTTCAAGTATCTTTTCGTTGGTCTGAATGCATCCTGTATGCATTATAATGTGACAGTAGAATAGCCTGTTCTGGTCTGGTCTATTTGGGGTTCTATCTTTCTGCATGTTAGGGAATTTCTCTTCTAAGATCCTGTTAAATTCCTTAGACCATTAACTTCTGTCGCTAGGTGTTCCTCTACCTCCATTATCCTCAGATAAAGCCTTTTGATGGTGTCTTCCAAATATGGAATAGATCTATCATGTTTCTTGGATTTGTCTTGGTTATTTGTATGCTTTTCTCTCTGTTATGTAGGCTGTCTTCAATCCCTGAGATTCATTCTTTTGCATGCTCTAACCTGTCAAGCTTTTCTACTCTGTTTTAATCGCCTTTTTTCATTTATCGAATTTGAAGGCTTCCAATTCTTTGTTGTAGTTTATTTTTTGATCTTCTTTGAACTTCTTTACTTTTTAAATTTTGTTTACAGTGTTTATTCTCAAATGACTTAGTTGATTGGTTATGGTTTTCTTGTACTCCCTTTCCTTCTGATGGCGTCCATTCAGCATTCCCTTTGTGGTTTCCCTGGATTCCTTCAGCTGTCTGTTTATGGATTCCATGAATGCCTCTATTGATCTTCCTCTATGTTCATCCTGCTCATCTAATTCCTGTATTAGAATTTGATTAGCTTCCTCAAGCTCACACTTCCTGTGTTTCTCTTTGGGTGTCCTCAGCCTGCTCAGACAATTCCTGTCTTTCTCTTTGATGTTCTCAACTGTTCACATAATTCCTTTCTCTTTGTCTGTTCTCAGCCTGCTATGCAATTTCTATATTTTCCTTTGACTGTTCTCAGTCTGCTCAAGAAATTCCTGTGTTAAACTCTGAGTGGCTTTCTAACACTCTGGAGATTCCTGTATTAATCTCTGGTTTTCCTCCTCTTGCTCCTTATCTTACCGAGAACTTTGCAGGTTTTCAATCTTTTCATTCACCACATTTAAATGTATTGTTTTTAGAGCTTTTTGGGATCTCTCCTCTGAATTATTCATTAAATATTTGTCACCTTCTTATCATGGGTGGAAGTTGAGATACCCGGACTTGCTATTTTTCTTGTGCTTTCCCAGCTTTTTCTACCCATTTTCTATGAAAATAACAATTTTGTGTTAGAGCACTGTCTTAAGGAAAGCATCAACCAAAGTCCTGTAGTTGCACAGACAAAATGGATGTAGATACACTCTAGTTCAACAGATAAAATCTATTCAACATCAAACAACCATGGATCAAAGAACTAAGAAGAAGACAGAGAGATTCAGCAAACCAGAAATTATTAGTTTTAGGGAGAATTGTGGGGTAATATAGGATTAGAGGGATGTAGAGAGGTAAAAAGAGACGGAAGGCAAAGAAGTCCTAATCTTAGAGCAAAAAATGTATTGGACAGAATGATAGGAGAGAGATTTAAAAAAAAAACAAGAAAAATGGAAAAACAAAAACTTAAATTTAAGAAATAAAACAGTTCAAATTATGTAAGAATAAAGAAATGATAGTAATAGAATAAAAGGACAGGATGAGAGGAGGGAAGAAATAAAAAGCAACATTACAAATTTAAAAAAATAAAATTCTTAAAATTGAAAGTTACATATGTACAAAGAGCTAATACTACTAATAAACTGTTAAGCCTAAGAAGCTGTGAAATTAGTAATACTTTTCTGGATTAAGTATGTACACAATGAGGGATAAGATCATATAAACGAATATGGGTATATATCTGGGGATAAGCACAACAGCAATTAAGTCATGAAAAAAAGAGAGAGAAGAAAAAAAAGAAAAAAGAGAAAAATAAAAGGACCAAAACATCAAAGGAGATTACAAAAACAGCACACACATATACACATAAAATAAAAATTATGAGATTTAAAAATAATAGAAAACATTTTTAAAGAAAATAAGAATAAACAAAATAGAAGCGTTCTGTGATTTTTTTTGTGGGGGGAGGAAAATCTTGTATCTCTCTTGTGTCTGTATCAAGGCTCTTGGTGGAGTCTCTGGTGTGCTTGTGGTGTTTGCTTTTCCTGTTGTTTGGTTTCTTAAGTCAGTTTGCTTGAGCAGGGAAAAAGTGTTCTGCATTGCTCTGGATTTTGTGATCTTCCCCCAGGCTAGTTCAGTGAGAGGGAAATTTGCTTTGAGTATCACAAAAGAGGGAGATAGCTGTTTCCTCTAGCTTGGAGTTGATATGATAAGGTTAGGTTTTGGGTAGAGGTTAGACCTATCAGCAATCAATAGCTTTTCCCTGAGGGACTAGCTCCTGAAAACCTCACAGAGCTCAGCTTGGAGCCATTTTCAGGGCTTATGTTTACTGAGTTTCATTTTTTTTGTCTAAGCTGCTGTGAGGAGGGGCAGGCTCTGGCTCTGTTTACCTAGTGAAGAAAGACAAGCCTCCGGGGATGAAGTTCCCTCTGCTTGGGCTGGGTGACTTTCACCTGGGTGGAGCAGAGCCTGGCAGGTCAGGTCAGGTTCCTGGGACCTGCTAAATGGCTGTTTTCTATTCTTCCAAGGCCTGAGTTGGAACTAGATGCTTGGCAAGGCCTTTGTCAGTATCAAAGATGGAGATCTCATGTGGGGGTAGCGTCAGCCTTTTCACAAGTGCTCCATGAGCAGTGAGGTTGTACTCCTGCCACACTCTTGGTTTCTGGGTCATCTCTGGTTTGCAAACCTCAGAGTGAAGATCTCTGCTCCTTTTCAGTTCTTACTGGTGGTGAGTAGAATCCGCTGGCCCACAGCATCTGATGCCTATATCCAAGACTCTGTCTGTTGGTATGATAGTCACGGCTGCCACCTCCACTGCAGCCATTGCAGCTGCAGCTACCTGCAAGGGCTCAATCTGTCTCCTGGCTGGACTTGCCCTCTCTTGCTAAAATCTCTGTACTGTAATAGCACACTTGGTGTGATTCTAGCCTAGGACTTTTCACTGGAACACTAAAACTGCACTCTATGCAAGAGCTTGTTCTTCATACAGCTTCTCTTCTGGCATCTTCCTCAGGTCTTCCGACCTACAGGAGTTGTACCATGGGCGAGGGACATTCAAAACAAAAAAAAAATTAAAAAACATGCGGTTCCTAGTATATACATTAGAAACAAGGGCAAGAAAAACAAAACAAAACAAATCTTCTCTCTTTATCTAGGGGTTCATTTCGCTTAATATCATCTTATCTGATCAGACATATACTAGTTATTGGAAAAAGGAAACCATGGGACCTATGTTTCTTTGGGCCTAGCTTACTTCACTTAATATAATAATTTCCAAGTCTTTCCATTTCCTAACAAATGGGGCACTGTCATTCTTTCTGATGGAGGCAAAGAGCATTGTTGCTTCCTCCTTTATTTTCCCCCTACTATCCCCTCATTCCCACTTCCTCAACTACACTTGACCTCTGCCTTTACCCCCCCTCTTTGATTGTAAGGTTCATTATTTGTGATCCTATGTACATCACTTTTGAGCATTTCTGCTTGTCTTAAATATACACTAGTTATTGCAAATAACTATGTTTCTTTGGGTCTGTTTACTTCAATTAATAAAATTTTTTCTGAGTCTTTCCAACAAATTGAGCAGTATTATTCTTTCTGATGGAGGCATAAAATTCCATTTTGTATATATTTACCACATTTTCTTAATCTATTCATCTACTGAGGAACTTCTGGATTGGTTCCATATCTTAGCTATGTCAAATAATGGTGCTAACTTTAGTATGGTCTTGTATGTGTTCATTTGGAAAAATGCACAAAAGTGTAATTGTTGGGTCATAGAGGAGCTCTATATGGAGTCTTTTGAGGAACCTCCATACTGCTTTTGGATACAGGGTGACCCACTGTAAGAATGAGATATACAAGATACTATGTTGAAAATAAACATTACAACTTTAGTATCTTTCAATAAAAAGAAAGGTTTCAAAAAAGGATGTACTAACACAGGACCTATACTGTGGTGTCAAGTCCATGGTAGATTTACTGCCCTACGTAATCTAAAAAGAGAAAATTTGAAAATGTTTCTTCATATTTGAACTTTTGTTATACAGAATCATCCTGATATTCCTGCCAAATTGAAAACTTGTCCCTTAATGCTCACCACCTGGTTCTATGACATCAACTCAGTGAACATATTGCAACTTGTATGGACAAAACTTCCCTAGAAGATGATGTGGTAAGCCTGATAACTAAAACACAATCCAAATCAATGTAGGCCATAGTTTTCTCTTTGTAGGTAACATCATATGGAACGAGTAAGAATGCAAAAGTTCTGAAAGTACAAGGCTATATGTTTTCTCTGAGGAAGACTGGGATAAAGATTAAAAACTTGTTGAATGTTCTGCATTTTCCATTATTAAATCCCAACTTACCTTGTGCTGTAGTATGATTTCTTCCTTTAGGAGTGAAATTAAAAATTCTTTGTTTAACTTGGATTGCCTTGTATGCTAATATCAGTAACATATATGAAAATACGCAGTCTTAGCTGATTAAAAACCATGTCAAACATTTAAATAATACGTTTTTGCACAGGTCTAAGAATTCATTCTTTTCAATCTTTATTATCCAGCTAAAAGTTTCTTGGAAGGCTCTTGAGGCCTTTATCAATGTATAATGTTAGAGCCAATCTAAGCTAGCATCTCAATCAATTATGTAACTTTCCCTTTGGCAGAATCCTTGGAAGATCCTAGCCCAAGTTTTGTTTGGGGCACAATCAAATCATCTGGCAACAACAGGCAATGAAAATGGTTTTCTTATGATGTTCTATTGTCTCTTAAAATTCACAGTAAAGAAATAGACAAATGAATAACAAACTTTCTGTTCTATATACCCATATATTTTGTTCACTACAAACGAAGTTTTGGATTGCTTTCTGAACTGGTGAACCTGTGATTGGTGGCAAAATCAAATACAGTTACTCTAGGACCGATAAGAAATGTAACCACCCAAATTATTTCAAATCAGAATTACCTTCTCTGAATGTTCTTCTCATTCTCTTATAATCAATCTAAATCAGTGAAGCCATAGATAACAGTGTTATGTTGGGCCAATTGTTTTATAATCATTTTCATGATTTCAGGATTCACTCGTCACATCAAGTATGAGAGTGTAAATGTTAGTATCTTCAATTGGTAATTGATAAATATGCAGACTTATGGGTAGGTTACCCTATCTTCCTTCTGAAATTCATTTATGAATAATATAGGAATGACTGTCTGATTTAAATTTTCTCCACAAATTAGTAAATATTTAAGGAGATTCTTGAGATGATTTACAATTTGCACTTTGCAAATATACATATTAATAAAATATATTTAGAATTATTTTTTAGAAGCAATACATACATGGATTTCAAATTTCACATTCTTGTATAAAGTATAAATACACATGGGATATTATATAGATTGGAAATTCAAAATTAGATGTGTAACTACAAAAGTTATGCTATCTCTTAGTATTTATGGGATTGTTTAAAGAATTTTAATTGCTAAAATGAACTTGTCTTATAGAGTCACAAAATAGATTATATTTTTGATTTTATGGAATTTGACAACATTAAGTCTCTCTGACATGGTAAGATGGAAAATACAGGAAAAAATGAACAGTAATTGGGTTTTCTTGGAATTCTTCTTGAGCATTTAATTTGCAATTATGTAATTCGTCTTGCTTGCCAATATGAGAACTCTTCCTTTTTATAGATTCTAGACGTATTAATAATGTTAAGTATTTTCTTCGATAATCAGTCTAAAAAAAAACCAAGCTTATTCAACATGAGACCAAGGTGAATTTATGTGAGACTGTCATCATGGTCAGGACTCATATATTCTTCCTGTGGAAAGGTCGTAAGCATACTATGTATTGGTATTCAAATATCTGCTGTACATCAGACATATTACAATATTATGTGAAGGAGGAATTGACAGTTTATATAGTGAAGAAATTGTTGAGGAGGAGTAATAGTAATAGATAAAATCACCCTTGCATCTGATGACAATTTGCTAATTCATGAAGATGATAGCCAGGACTAAAACTCATCCTGTTTACAAACTGAACAGATCAATTTAGTATTTGATCAACAGAATACATTTATTCTTGGGGTTAGGGAGTTTCTCATCCTCTTTCATGCAGAGGAAAAGGAATATGTCATGGGAAACAATTTTGGGTGTAGAAAAACCACACTTGAGTCAGGTGATAATGTTAATTCTAGCATCTCACGTGTTTGAAATATAAGGATTTAATTATAGATTTATGAAGTGAAGGATTTTTTCAGATTCATTTCTGGAATTAATCCCATCAAAATCGAATACTATTGAAAGCATTATCCTTAAAGAAAGCCATGGTTTCTCCTAGACCTGCAGTGTGCATGAATGTTGGGAACAGACAAGCGCAAAAATCATCAGCGCAGTGTCAATAACAGAGAAAAAAAGTCTGAAACAGGTTGCTTAGGGACCTGTAGGAGGCTGAGATCTGAGGCTCAGATCTCAGGAATATTTGTCACATTCTCAACATCAATTAACCATCTCAAAACTGAAAGTGGCTCTGTAGCTCATGTGGTAGAGCATTAGAGCTCTGAAGAGCTCAGGGACCATGCCAAGCCCAAAGTTCAAGACCAGTGACTAACAAGAAAAAAACCAAAGACAGGAATGTAATGCAATATTCATCAACAATGCTCATTCTCACTGGTGTTTCCAAAATCTCTGTATTTTTTTTACCTTGCACATAAGAGCCAGTCAGATTTTATTCACTCCCTACTCGCAATATCATATATTTTCTCTCTGAATTTCAGGGAGTAATGTTTGATGGAGCACTGATATTTCCTTACTTCATTGGTTATTAGATCACTTAATGTGACCCAATGGGATTACTAATTCTGTTCCCTTATGCTAATATGTCTTACTAATGGAATCATAATTTTTCTGGCATCTAAAATGTAGATGATACTAAAGAATCTGTAAATTCATGAGAGAATCTGAGACAGTTTAGGAGACCATGTTACTTGTTGATTGGTCTCTTCAAGATTTATCTAACCCTAGCTTTGTCCATAGATATATTTGTATATAATATATTGTATAATATGTAACATATAATATATAATTATGTATAATATAATATGTGTGTGTGTGCTGATTTGTGTTTGTGATCAGATATTTCTGTCACGTGTCCATTTGTGGATGTAAATTTTGTGTTTGGGTGTGTACAAACTGAAATGGTGTTCATTTTTTCCTACTCTGTTTCAACAACGTAAGTGGATGCTGGGCACATTAATATGTTTTTTGAAATTGAAAAGTGAGGATATTTTTCCTGCCTTCAATTCTAGATTTCAGTCAATCATGATAAAGTTAATCTCAGGTTTTCACGGATTTTTTTATGTGTTTTCTTTGGCAATGAGTATTGAAAACTTGATTGGTTCATTGATATTCAATTCCTCTAACCTTGGGCTTGATCTAAGTGATATATTACAAATGGTGGTATGACCCTGGCATAGAATTCTCATAACCATATATATTTGAGAAAGCAGTGTTAATGTAGGAATGTTACCCTAAGTTAATGGAAATTTTCTATGCTCATTTTAAAGTCCAACATTTCAGTGTTCCTACTGAGTGATTACATGCATATGTGTCTTAAAGGTTAATTATTTTTCAGAACTTCTGAATATATTTACCTGATACCACTTCACAATGTAATTATGACTTCACAATAGCATTTATTTTGTCCACACATAAGAATGGAAAAGTCGTTTATTTGTTTGAGCCATGGAGTATTTCTTGTAATTGTACCTGTAGGTATTTGCATGGTATCCCTTCATATTTTACTTTATCCTAAACAATCACTCTTTGTGGTTTGTTTTTATGCATCCGTTCACAAATATGGAAATGGAGTGTTGATTTAAGTTCATTGCAATAACATTATATAGTAAAAACACTATGGATTTTCTTTTCTGTACAACCACGTGAAGTATTTCTTCCTATTTTCCTGGATGCATGATACATCTATGGATATATTACAAGAGTCCGAGTTCAGAAACTGTGCCAATACGTGACTTAGCCTGAATTGCTGACATTAGAATAAATTTTGAAGAACTGAAAAATAATGGATTGACTAGGGTCACACTTCAATTGTTCAGTGAAGTTTGAATGTGTTGAGGCAGAGAGTTTCCAAGTGTAATTAGTGTGGTTTGTACACAACTATCAAATTTCAATAGAAATGGAAGTGGAAGTAAGCATGATTTAAAAAAAAAAATTGATGATGTTCTCTCCGTTTTTGAATATCTCTCAAACTGCTATTGAAGTTCTTGTTCATATGCAGAATACAGAAATACATATTCTAGTGTTTTCCACAGAAAGTAAAATAATATTTTTTTCTATTTCTTTGCAAGTATCAGTCTATGATCAAACCATGAGTTCAAACTATTTCTCATTGTTTCATCTACATTTTACATTAACTAATATATTGTTCATGCTCACTCAACCAAAAAATTCATTTTTTTTTTTACTACCTTTTCCATCCCTATTCACCCTTACCTTCAATCCAGAAGCAAAGTCGGGTGTTTATGTCCTTATTGGAGTTCACCATGTCACTTTCCACATAAACATGCTAAGGTTGTAATATAGAAACTTCAATAATCAAATTGAAATCTACATTTGTTTCCCAATAGAGAACAAATCATGCTTCCTTATTCACTGTCCTTAAGTTTGCCTGTGACTATCATCTTCCATTTCATATATTGATATAATTGCAAAGCCTCATAAATACATAACAAAACTGTAATATTGGAACTCTCATACAAATTTACACCAATGATGTATTCCCATATAGAATGGCCATTAAAATTTCAAAGGGATTTTAACCAACATTCTGATGTATAGTTCTTACTATACAAGCTTCTCATCTATCTCAAGGATTTCCACGTATAATCCCATCTAAACTAGGATTCTGGGAGTTCTTCCCAAAACATGTGGCAGAAAAAAACAGGTTAATGTATATGTACACAAAATAACATTCAAAACTTATTCTTTTGAGGGTCCAAACTGCAATTTGTGAAGATAGCATGATTGTGTGCTAAAAATGTGATAAATTTAGGGCAAGACCATCTGCATCATTTGGTATTCTATAATATTCCAAGAAAGAGTGGACTGTAACTGTAGAGTGTAACAAACACACTTTTATGGGACATATTTGAAGACTATCATCATATTCAATTTGGAATTGCCCCACATATATATGCCACCACATATTTATAATTGAATTGGCACTGTGGTCCAAAATATTCCTGATGCAAAATGGAATAATTTTTGAAGCATATTTTAGAAAGATTCACCTTGTAAAAATTGTTGGTAGGACTCATGTGCAATAAATGGAGATGAATCTCTTGGGTACAGATGAGGAAGTTAAAGATGTGAGAATGTGCCTCATATTTATTATTGGTGTTGAAATAGGAGAGTTTCTGATTATGGGCTTATTTGTGTACCTAGTGTATAATTGCAAATGTTTCTTGGCCATCCTTCAGAAATTGTGAGCAGGAAAGAATTCAACATTAATTTGGGAAGGATAGTTTGGCATCTTCAGACTCAGGGAATCCTGAGCCTTTTCTAGTAGGGATATGAAGAGAACAGATCTATCAGCACATGTATGTGTATAGACTGAAAACCAATCTACATACGAATCCATGTGTAAACTTATGAAAATTAAAATAAATATATGTATCACTACTCTTCTTTTTCTTTAAACATATTGTCAGTGTGATGTACAGAGTGATTATAATTATGTATGTAAGGCAGTGAATGGTTTTCTTTTCACATGTTACATTATCCCTCATTTTCCTTACACTTTATTGTGCTTCAAAATTCACCCCCGCCCGCTGTAAAAGCAATTTCCAACATGGCATTGGTTCACCCGTTGTCCTCTATCTCTAAATTTTTTTATTACTCTATTTTGCCCTATTCAGATTAAAGTTTATACAGTCCACAAGCTACCAAATTCAAATATAGTGAAAAGAAGGGAGAAAACCTATGAAAAATAAAGGGAAAAAAATCAAGAAAAAAGAAATGGTTTTTCATTGTATTTTTTTAAGAAAACACCAACCATGATAAACCTCATGTTTCTTGGAGTTCATTTTTCTTACCCTAATCTTCTTGTTCATATATACATAGCAATTAAGCTCTTGTACTCCTCTTTGTATGAAACTAAACATATACCAAATAAGACAAAAAGAGAAAGTAGGGCACTTATATTTTAAATGCCACTTAAAAAAAAATATGACTCTTCATTAGGTAAGTTTAAATAGAGGCAGGGTAAATGCAGTAAAACGAAAAATCAATATTTAATAAATAGTGTTGTGATAAGCATTAAATGACTATAAAAGCTTAAAGTTAGATTATACATCTTCTTGTGTCAAAACACTTTCCTAATGGATCAGACATCGATGTTGAAATTACTCAGAATGGAAGCAGTAGAGAAATACTAGATCTCGTAGAACGGGTTGAAATTTTCTCATATCAGATGCACAACTGCATCAATTCAAAGAAATGCTAGACCTACTATATTGCTTGAACGTGCACAGATTCTTTATAACAAAGGACATAACAAAGCAGGTAAATAAAAAGCCAAAAGACTGAGAGAAGATCTTCACTAGTCCAAGAAAGAAAAAAGGGTCTTAGAGATTAAATATAAAAAAAATTCGACAAGTGAAATACCCCCATAAAAAGAAAACCTGAACAATAACCCCATTCTATGAAAAGAAGTCTAAATATTTAAAGAGAGACTTTACTGATGGCTAATTGAAATGGCCAAAGGACATGGGAAGAAATGCTCAATGTCTGTGAAAATAAAATCAAGCCAAATTAAGTCAATACTGAAATTCCACCACATTCCATTAGAATGGCAAAGTTACGCTTATTACATAGGGAAAACCAGAAACCTCCCCAGATGCCTGAGAGCAGATTAGTGGATCAGAAAATGTGGGGTATAAACACAATGGAATTCTATTTTCCATTAGAAATAATGACATAGTGCCTTTTGTAAGGAAATGTAAAAACTTACATATATAACATGAATTAAAGGGGGCCAGACCCAAACAAACATAGGCTCCAAGCTTTCTCTTATTTCTAAAAACTGGTATATGTCCATTTTACTCCTAGAATAGTATCACAATAGCTTAATAGTAATATACATATGACCATAGAATATTAGGCTAAAAAAATAAACTCTGAAATACAAAATCAGTTGGTTTCTCTGTCTTGATTGTTTTAAGAATTTTATTTATTGTGAAAATACTGTACAGAGGGGTTACAATTACTTGGGCAAGACAATGATTATTTTTCTAATCAAGCATTGTAGCCTCCTCTTGATTTTTTTTAAAATGTACTATGTGAAGGTATTTTTCTTCACTTGGCTTTTTCCTTTATTTTCCTATGTTTTGTACAATGTTGTCACTGTATTTGATGTTGGTACACACTGTAAGTTAATGAGAATTAGACACGGGAAGGGCATCAAACAAATCTGAGACAAAGGATAATGGGCTAACCATATAAGAACAATCTCAACAAAGCTACGTGTAGGGAATAAACATCACACCTGTTCGGAGAGGATAAAGATTTTAGGCAAAAAAACAGTAAAAGTGAAAAATGGGTAAAAAACTATGATGAGATAAGTACACATTCATTGTGTTCATATGTAGTTCAAATCACTCCTTGACATTCCATTAGAAAGAACAGTATTGATACATACACTTTTCTCAATTATCATAAGTTTACATGTAGATAAGTCAATAGGTTTGTATTGCATATACATACACGTGAAAATAGTTTTGATTTCTTGACGTTCCTAAAAGCAGACAGATGTCCCTAGGTCACCAGGTTTCAAGCCAACATTGACAAATTAACGTTGACATCATTTTTGTTCAAATATTTCTGTAGGAATCTAAATAGTCATTTGAAATTGCAAACCTGGAGATCCGGATGCTCAAATATGCTCCAAATCAGAAACCCTCACATTTTCACAACTATCATAAATGTAAGCAAGACTCTCCCATGTGAAACTTCCTCATCGGTAGTCAAATACATCATCTCTTTTGATTACATAGGAATCTAACCTGTAATACATATTTTTTGGCAAGGGAGATCTTCCTAAAATATATTTGAAAGTTTATCGCATTTAGCAATAGGAATGTTGTGG
Organism: Dipodomys spectabilis; assembly: GCF_019054845.1. Lineage (NCBI taxonomy): Eukaryota > Metazoa > Chordata > Mammalia > Rodentia > Heteromyidae > Dipodomys > Dipodomys spectabilis. The sequence continues at coordinate 7,406,662 of NW_024870841.1, read as the reverse complement.
ACCAAGAATGCCAAATGAACTAAAAAATGGTGGGGTGAGGCCATAAGTACGAGGGGCAATTTACACAAAGCCGAAAACAAATATTCATGAGATATGGTTTCATGAGCTGATCTTGAATTACAATCCAAACTTACAGATTTATCTTCCCAGAACATTTTAGTAATATGGTAGAAAATTTATCAAACGATGCAAAAATTCTTGTCTGATAAATCATAGATTTTCTGTACAAAATATGATATCGTCAAAGAGTGCATATTGTCCCCCAAAACTAATAAATATCGGTTGTTTATACTCCTGCAAGAATCTATTTTTCCATGCCACAGAAAATCAGAAGTCACAGATTTCCCTTGCAGATTAGATGACACATGAAAAATATTGAGATGATTTAGAATCTTGTGTCTTGAGAAATATGTTGCACAATTAGGTGGTTTAAAAAGTGGGTACATTTTTCCTACCCATTCTTCTTTTTGAGACACAGAAATTATTGGGAAATTTGTATTAGGAATCATATATTATATCAGTTTTCTTATATTTTTCTTATATTCTACATTATTAATAAGTGAAATGGAACATATTATTCCCAGACAAACGTAACTATTGTGAGGGGTAAACTTATATTTAGAAGTTAGGAAACAGTCCTTTCCTCAGGTTTCTTTCTTCACCCAACAAGCTAGGCATGCTAATGGGCACTAGGCTAAATCCAAGGTTTCCCTGAAAACCTTGCATATGACTTGTATGCCCTTCATTCCCATATTTTGTTTGATTGAATGTTCTCCAATTAGGCACAATTATTCATTGTGTAAAATAGTCAAGACTCTTGATTCCTCCTAAGATCAGAAAAAAGGTGATTCTTTTATATCTGCCTGGACAATTCCCTGTAACTCATGTCCCTGTCATTGCAGAACAAAACAGTGTTATAACTTTTGCATTCTCAGGAGAGACTTCATTCCCAATTCCATGTTGGCATCTCAATATTCCCAAAGATTCCTTTTTACATTGGTAAATATCTACTGTCAGTAAGACATTCATGGAAGAGTTCATAACACGTTAAGAATCAAGGTATATGTAGGAAAAGGCCATTAATATCATATATTCTCCCTCACATGGAAACCCCTTAGTAATGAGATTGAGATATTTTAGAGGGAAATTTTTGAATTGATAGATTCTGAACTTTGGCAAAGCTCTCTATAGAATTCCTACAAAAAAGTAATCTCTTCATAAAGCATTGAGTAATTTGAAACACTTCTGCCAAATACTATGCTTTCTAGACCTTCAAAATTACACAGAAATATTGCAAATGCTTCTCTTCTGGCTTTTTCTCTTCTGGAGTTTGTACTGTGAGCTTGGGCATTGTCTCTGCACACTTTAGCTCAAGGCTTGAGCTCTGTCCTTTGAGAGAGACCACCACATTCAGTTTTTTAGTGGTCATTTGGAGAAAAAAAATCTCATGGACTTTACTGCCCATGCTGGCTTTGAAACTGATCCTCAAATATCGCCATCCTGAGTACTTAGGTTTAAAGGCCTGAGCCACTGGCACTCAGCTGTTCTTACTCTTCTCTAATAAAATACCATAAGAGTAACATATTATAAGATATTATAATGAAAAACACCTTTACAATTTGGGGGTGTGAGGAAGTTGAGGAGGTGGGGTGGGAAGAGATTGTAGGGGAAAAAAAGAAGCAGGTGATAATGCTCATAGGAAATGTACTCCTTACCTTACTCATTTATTGTAACCCCTCTGTACACTATTTTTACACTAAAATTTTTTAAAGGAACTGAAATAGTTCCTGCTGCCTCATAGTCCAGATGGAAGAGCATGGCAAGTATTGGATGAATTACATGATAGTGATAAAACATTCTTCATTTGTGTACATGTTTTCAGTAGATGCTTAAGAAATTTCAGGGATCATTATGAAGAAAAGTCTTCTATTATGCTATATGCACACATTTCAGGTCTAATTTATAATATTTGAATTTCTGATTTCCTATTCTTATGAAAACTGCCATAAAAAAGAATAAAATCTGCACTGGCAATTAGTGCACCTATCACACCAGACAGAAGGATAGACACATCAAATAGATATAGGCAGTACGATCTTTTTATATGTGAGTTACAAAGGGTCGGAAAGCCACCAAGAGTTCAATTCTACTGAACAATAGCAGAGTTCTCAGAAAATCTAAAAGGGAAAAAATAGAGCATGCTGTATGACCTTTGCTTTTATCATTTATACCTACAGGAAAGCATTGACTTGCAATAAGGTTGAATGACGTTCAATAAACTGAATAATCATGACAAAGATATTATGGTTCTATCAATGATAGAATAACTTTAGTCTCATCCTGATGGCACACTGCAAGCAAGGGACCAATGCTATTGAGACACCTCCTTGATGTTATTCCCTATCTATAAAGAGGGTATGGTTTCCGCCTCTGCTTCGCTGTTTATTTTGACACACATCAGAAAGGCTCGATTTATTTTCAATCTCCTAGCATGTACTAGCTTATATTTTTCACCACGCTCTCATACATAAATAATTTGTCCTGTGTTTTTTAAACTCAGTGGTTTAGCTTCTCACAGGTTCCGTGTCCTATTCTATTTCCGATATATTACTGTAAGTCCAAGCAACTAACTACACAATTTAAATGTTTTCTCCCTGTGGAAGTCCATTTGAAATCTCTGAAAGTGAATCTAAATATTCGCTCACTTTCCCCACATTCATACATTAAATCTTTCATAAGAACTTGGTAAGTCGGACTTCTTGCTGTTAATCAAGTTACAAGACTGTGCTATAGTTTGGGTAAATCATATCATACTGGTAAAAGGACCTTCATAGTTCTACTGGTCCACAAGGTGTGATTCAGAATTTTGTGGAGTATTTTCAATGATTTAATGTGTAATCCATAATCTAGACATAAATTTCAATCATCAAAATATAAAATGTTCAATTTCTCTATATGAGAAAATTGGTTGCATAGAACCATGTTGACATTTCTGCAAATTTGGCTTCTGTTTCCTCTCAATGTTCAGCATGGAGTTCTATGGAATCAAACCAATAAGCATATACTATGTTCAATGGAAAAAAGTTTAAAAAGGAAAATGTATTTAAGCTGCGTTTCTAGCACAAGTCCTACAATTTCATATCCCCTTTAGACCGTTACAATGCTTGATGATTATTTCCTTGCTCATGTAGTCAACACTTGGTAACATGACAATGTCCTTTCTCTTAAGATGACTGAGTTTAATATAAAGAGCTCCTTTAGTTTTCCATTCTTTTATTTTTTTTGCGAAGATACTGTACAGAGGCGTTATTATTACATGAGCAATGTAATGAGTACATTTGTTATCAGGCATTGTTGCGTCCTCCTTTGTTTCCCATTGCCATCCCGTCCCATCTCTCCTCTCGCTTCCCCTTCCCCCCAACCACTGTCCCTGACCCCGGGGGACAAGGTTGTAAAGGTCGTTTTTCGACATATCAATCTCATTTTTGCAATAGGCCCACCTGTATCCCTATTTAAACAATTTGTTTCATGCATAAATCTCCTTTTAAATTATGATGACATCTTTATGTATCATGTTCACTCATTGAATATTTTGCTCAATAATTTTATCTTTACAAGTGCAAATCTCTAAATCTCATCACCCTATTACTTGAAGTCTAGCAATTCTAACCAAATGAACAAAGTATGTCTAAAAGAGGCACTTTTAAATTTTGTTCTTGAAGCTTTACAACTAGTTGTAATTACTTTTTAGTTCCGTGTTTCATGATAATAGTTTAGTTTCTTCAATACACCTGTTTATATCTTGCTGAAAGTAAAATAAGCAGCAAAGTGCCTGAAATCTGACCTCATCTAGCACCTAAATTCAATCTCTGTATCTTAAATAGCAATTATAACTTAGCAATTATACCTTGGGTATACCTTAGCCCCGAAATTTTGGAACACAATGAAATATACTCACAACAGGATACTGAAATGCAGTTTTCATGGGGATATCATTCCTGGGTGAGAAGAAAATAAACAAACTATATAAAATGACTAACAAGTGTAATGTTCTCAATAAATGTCTTCCTTCCTAAAAATCAGCACCTTTTTGGATTGAACGCTGATTCCCTAATTAAAGAAAAACAGTCTACGTGGGGTGATGATCACTGTCGCCAGAAGATTTTTAATGCAATGGGTATACAGGAAATCCTTCTCATTCTTGGTTGTACAATTTCTATTTTCAAGAGGGAATATCTACATATTCCTGTATTTTAAACTCTTTACACTTTTCAATTTTACCCATCAACTCAATGGGAATATACAAGTAAACATGGAAATATTTTTCTGATTTTCTCTGATCAATCTTTTTAATCTAGTAGAACCAATGAAATATTGTTCATTTATTTTTGAAAAAATTACTGTGTATTCTAAATAAATGTCTATGCTTTACATATAAAGGAATTTTATTGAATGAAAAGTATTCCCATGAACTTGATCACCTTACAGGAGAATACTATTCTCAATTTTGTACTGTGATTAAAAAATTTTAAAGGGAACTATATAATATAAACCCTGGTGATTTGTTGAGGAAGACAATGTCTGAAGATTACTCTTCATTTTCTCATTTGGCAAGTACCAATTTTTCATGGATTAATCAATTGAACAGTGTACATAATTGTTTGAGTATATTTGCCAGTGTCATTTTCTAATTTCATGTACCTTTAGATCAAGCCATGAATATTTAGGTTATTTATTTCCAAACTATAGAAATACATTTGACATTATTTTATTTTAAAAAATCACACACATGTAAATAGGCCTTAATTGAATTCCTTTGTCAAAATGCCTCCATTTGAAAACTTTACCCATGATTTTAACCTGATTTTCATTGACTTAAATGCAATTTAAATAACTGTATGCTGAATGGAATCAGAGGAATCTTTTTTTTTTTTTTTATTTTCTCTACTAACTCTATCCAATTTACTAAGAATGTATATGAGTTTATAGGTAAGTATATAGATAATTATTCTTAAATAGTTGTTGAAAACACAAACACCTGCAGGTATTTCTGACTTGGTTAAAATCATATATTTCAACTTTGCAAGAATATTATACTATGTTAGGAATTGTTAAGAAAATCATCAAAATATATGCATGGTTTGCTTTATGGTAAACAATATTCGTTTTATTAAGTTTTGCCCATGAAGAGCATGCTTCATTTTCTGTATACATGTTACACTATGAAATATAGAAGTAGGATATTTGATACCTCATTGGAATTTCACATGTTCCATAAAGAGAGATGCACAGTGGCTGTGGTATGATAATTTTCAAATCAAGTTCTTTTGTACAAAAATCATCTAATGTTCTAAATAATGAAGGCAACAAAGTATTTTTTCTAATGGTTGTGTATACACTGTCCAATTAGACAATGAACTACTGTAAAACCTAGCCACAACCTGAATCCAAATTCTTTCAATGGGAAAATTTTTTAAAAATCAGCATCAGTCTTCATTGGTTTGGGAGTACATAAAGATTGTGTTCTTTCAACTATATGCACAAATCTATTAGGTCTAAATTTTACATTATCTCAAATGTAAATAAAGTGTCTCGCGTTTTGTTATTTTTCAGTGTTCATCTGTGATAACTGGTCTTCTATAGTTGAATAAGTTTAGTGTAAATCATTCAAGGCAGAAGAAGATGTGAGGGAATGAATGAAAAAAAAATTCAAGCTGGGATTGCTTCCTGGAGCAACTTATGTTAGTAACATGCCACATATATCTTCATTCTTTCAGTGTGAATTTTTGGGAGGCAATGTGAGTGGGTGTCTGTGTGTGTGTGTGTGTGTGTGTGTGTGTGTGTGTGTGTGTGTGTGTGTGTGTGTGTATGGCTGAAATCTTCTAATCAGGTACTAGGTTGTGAAATCAAACTAAAATATGTGTACAACATAATTGATCATTTGGTAAAATTATTATATGGTAGACTCAAGAATAAATTTTTTTATTCTGGGAAAGTGGCTAAATATTAGAGTTTTGCCAAGTATGCATGAGGCTCTGGGTTTGATTCCTTAGCACCACAGAAGGTGAAAAATCAGGAAGTGGTGATGTGGCTCAAGTGGTAGAAACCTAGCCGTGAGCTGAAATATTGAAGGACGTGATAAGGTCCAGATTTCAGGCCCAATGACAGACAAAATAATTAGATTTTTTAACAAGGGAAAAGCTGATAAATTCGAGCAATAAGTACCAGCCTTTTTTAACATCATCCTCATTACCATTATCCACTCCAACCCATTTGGCCTCTAATAGCTTTATGCAATTTATAGGATGTCAATATTTCAAGAAATGGTTATATGCAGTATGCCAAAGGGGACTGATCTACCAGTGTTTGTTCCATTCATTAGCTATATTAAGTAATTATAACAATATTCATAGTCATGTTTGTATGTTTATTGTATCCTAGTATGCGATCCTTTGGGTCAATGCAAAGGAATAGGACTGCTGATTGATACAGGAACTCTGTTTTTAAGATATGAGGAACCTCCAAAATGCTTTCCAAGATGGTTGAATCTTGTCTACATTAATACTACAGACTAGCAGCATTCCCATTTGGTCACATATATGCCAGCTTCTGATATGATTTCTTTTTTTTTAACAGGATGCACTAGGAATCTCAATGTAGTTTTCATTTGAATTCTTTTATTCCTGGAAGTTGTTTCAAATTTGCAGTCAAACTTGATGTTAATGCAAGGAAGTTCCTTTGCTCTATATTATCAATCTTGTAGGGTAAGAAGGATTCATTTGCTACCTGAGCAAGCTAATATCTAACCATTATTATTAGCAACATTGATTCTTTTTTCCTTAGTAGGTATTTGTATATTACTAGCCACATTCAAGGATAACAGACAATATCAACAGAAAGGATAATAAATTAAAATCTTAAAAGAGATATCATTAATATAAAAATATTAAATTCAATACAAGGTGCATCAAGGAGGACAAACAAATTAAGGTTACATTCATAAAAACCAACTGTGAGGAAAGAATAATTATCATCCATTGTATTCAAAACAGTACACTTGAATTTGGATTGAACAAATATCTTACCAAAATTAAAAGTAAAACATCCAAAGAGCTTGAAGATGTGTCAATATAGTAATGTATCTTACATCCATAAAAAAAACCTCATATTTCTTAGCAGACTTTATGTATAGAAATTCATGGTGATTGAAACTGCAGAGCTTCTGCATGGCAAAGGATATAGGTAGCAAGATCAATAGAAAGCCCAAGTATTGTGAGATCTTTACTAGCCATTCGATGGACAAGGGCCCCATATCTAAAATATACTTACAACCCAAAAAACTAAATCCTCCAACAACAAGTCCTCAAAGAAACAACTGCCTTTCCAAAGTGGTTGAGCAAGGTTATATTCCCACTGAAAATGCAGCAGGGTTTTCTTCTGTCCACATCCCCTCCAGCATCTGTTGTTATTAGAGTTCTTGATTATAGACATTCTAACTGTTGTGAGGTGGTATCTCAATGTTGTTTTGATTTGCATTTCTTTTATGGCTAGAGATATTGAACATTTCTTCATGTGTCTGTTGCCCATCCTTCTTTTCTCTTCAGAGAAGTTTCTCTTTAAGTCTTTAGCCCACTTATTTATCTGGCATTTGTTTCAAAATTAATATGAAGTTTCTTGAAAAGACTGCACGGATTCATACTCATTCCTAATTGTTGTGGAAATGTATTTTCCTTTCACCATTAAGTGTAAGGGAACAGTCGGATTGTCATAGGCAGTCTTTATTATATCGAGCAATATTTCATGGACTTCTTTTTTCTCCATAATTGTCATAATAATGTGGCATGGGAACTTATCGAATGCCTTTGTACAGCTATATGAATGATCCTGTGATTCGTCTGCTTCTTCCTACTGATGTACTGAGAAGGTTTCTGCAAATTGAAATAGAGTTCCGTTGTCAACATTTTAACTTCTGTGAATTCAAAATACACTAAATGTTTTTTATGAAAATTCTCTGAAATTAACGCTCATATAATTCCTTGCAATCACTCAATCAATCATGGGAAGAAAGAAAGATAGAAAGAATGGTGGCCTCAAACTGACAATTTCTCCTACATAGGAATACACATTCACAATAGGGTTTCAGATTTTATTGGATACTTATCAATTTGTAACATTTTTTTTCTTCTGGATGAAGGAGTTATATATTCTAGTCAAAAATTGTAGGCTCAGTATTTTAGATGTCGTCCTAGAGTTTCATGAAACTATACAAAGAATGCCATATATTTTTATGTATATCAGTATGTGATATTATTTTTGTTTATTATTACATTTTAATATGACTTCAGAATAAGACACCTCAGACAATCATCTGCTTTACTAACTTTAAAGAACATTGACATCATTTCACATGAAACAAATATGATTTATTATAACAGAGTATTGACCGATACACATTCAAGGATAAAACTCCAAGATAAAAATTATGATGAGCAATAAAATTATATATAGGTATTGATATCATTCCTCTATGAATGCATAGTTGAAAAAAAAAGAATATATTTTAAGTTAGTACTTGAAATAAATTAGGTCTTTATTGGCAAGAAGAATGACATATGCAGTGTGAAATATTGCTTGTCAAATTTCATCCAACCATTGTAATTTATATGCTGCCAGATTTGAAGACATGATTTTTATTTTTTCCCATTCTATTCCACCGACAATAGAGAAATTGAGGATTTCAAGAATCATCCAGAGTACTTAAAACTTGAGGCCCCATTGTTTTCTTTCTCGGTTGGGAAGTTTCATGAAAAGACCATTATTCAAATTATCTCTGTCCACACACACTTTAGGATTCCAAACCATAGTATTCATGCTTATTTTTATTTTTTGCTGTGATAAATGCTATAACACAACTGTAAGTTTTCCTCCCATTTTATTTCTAGACAAAATGTGGAAGAGAATAGAGGGGTGTTCATGGGTGCATAGCAATAAATAATCCAAGGAAAATTGTAATATCTGTTTGGAGAATTGTGGAAAATACAGAAAATTCAAACCAGGCACATATCTCCTAAAAATAGCACAGTTGCCATGAAATTCAATGTATAAAAGAATATTGACCATAATTTACAAATTGTCAGATTGTTTTATGTTTCAGTTGATCTGAGAATCCTGGAGTCATGAAAAGGAAATGACCACTCTTTGCCCTATCACAATGAAAAAGATAAATCTCAAGGGACATAGTCAAAAAGGCTACAATTGTTTGTAAAACCAAAACAATGGGGATGTTTTCTTCCTTCTTATGGGAGGATCCTGCTTTACTGAATCCGATTTCTTTAGGTGATATCAACAAAAATATATCATTTGGGCACCTTCCAAATACTATTTCTATAGGTCATTTGGATCTTGGTTGTTTGATAATATCATTATAAAATAATGATATTAGTCTTCTATTTCCACTTTCCCATGTGTGTTTTGATGGCAGTTCCTACAAATTGCAGGTTTTGTCCTATATGTGCAGCAACACGACAATGCTTCTGTTTCAATCTGTGTAGAAAATTGCCTCCTCAAACTCGTATAAATGGAAAGAAATGTCACTGATATTAATATTACAGTTTTGAAAACAAAAAGATGTTAATATGTCTTCTCTTTTGCAAGTCAGTCACTTCACTTTCATATTAAGAAGGTTGTTAAATTTAAAAGAACGTTCCAACACAAGCTTTTGATTGTCAATATTCCCAAATTTTACTTTTCGTTCATTTAAGGATCTGCATTAAGATATTCTTATGTGCCAAACGCCAGTGTCTCATGTCTGTAATTCTAGCTAATCAAGAGGCTGAGATCTGAGGATCCCAGTGCAAAGTGAGGTTGGACAGGATAGTCCCTGAGGCTTTTATCTCCAATAAACCATTCAGAAAAATGGAATTGGTGCAGTGGCTCAAGTGGTAGAGAAATAACCTTAAACTAAAGAACTGGGGGACAGCATTCAGGCCCAAACTTCAAGCTCCATGACAGACAAAAAACAAAAAAGATAGTAGTGTAAAATTTTGTAGCTGAGTCCTGGTGGTCACGCCTCCAATCCTAGTTACTCAGGAGGATGTTGGGTTAAAGCCACCAGGGCAGGAGAGTATATTATAGTCTTATTTTGAATGAAACACCAGAACACAGGAAGCATCACATTGGTTCAAAACAATAGAGTGTTGGACTTGAGTAAAAAGAACTTAGAAATATGGAAGGGTCCTGAGGTCAAGCACAGTGACCTCTACAAGCCTATCTGTTATGTATCAGAATGTGCCAGTTGCAAAAAAGGAAATTTCAAAAAATGACATTATTGCTAATGATTATTACACATCAGTAAACATTTCACAAAAAGTTTCACACTACTTGAAATATGATTGTGAATTGTTTTTTCCTTTCATTTGCTATCAAGAAAAGTTCCAAAAATATGGGTAATACAGTCTAAGCCTGCAAAATTATAAGAACTAACTGCTACTATATATCTTTATTTGACACCTATGTTGAGTACTTCTCTCAAACTTGCTCTTAGTCATCAATAGCTTTGAGAAAACCCGGGATGAGTGTGTTAGCATTATATCTAAACTTGACACTATTTTTCCCTTCACATTAATTCGTTAATTTTTTGAGAACATTTTAAATTTTTTATTTTTTATTGTGAAAATACTGTACGGAGGGATTACAATTACATGGGCAAGATAATGAGTACGTTTCTAATAAAGCATTGCTGCCTCCTCCTTTTTCCCCCTTCCCATCAATTCCTATCCAATCAAAAAGTGTTATCTCATATAACTCCATGTCACATTCTTTTTTCTTTCTTCCTTTTTTATGTTTGGTGGTGGGACTTGAACTCTGGGCTTGGGTCCTGTCCTTTTACTCTTCAGCTCAAAGCAAGTGCTTTGTCACTTGTGCCACAATGCCACTTGTGGATTTCTAGCGGTTTGTTGGAGATAAGTGTCTCAAAGAATGTCCTGTCAGGACTGGCTTTGGACCTTGATCCTCAGATCTCAGCCTCCTTAGTAGCTAGGATTACAAGCATGAGCCACCAGCATCCAGTTCCATGTCACATTTTAAGGTACAGGATTTACATACTTTTTAAATATAATTAATTTACATCATTCTATATCTTTCCTTATTATAACTACATACTGTGACTGTGATTGTTTTACAATCATTGCACACTTTTTAAGGGAAACAAACTAATTCTCTGTTTAAACATAGGGACAACATTATGCATGACAGTCCTTTTAAAATTATATTCAAGTTTTTTTATCATATCACTTGACAAATTTTTGTAAGTTAATATAAGTCTTGAATCAATTAATCGTAGTCTCCTCATCATAGAATATACTCTCCTCAGCACACTGTGATGTGCCAGAGGTTTTTCTTGGTTTTGTGAATTGTGGTTCCTGGAATCTGGGTCCCAGCATTATTCCTCACCTTTTCAGCTCAAGACTAGTCCTCTATTACTTCACCCACAGCACCACCTCCACATTTTTCTGCTTATGTGGTGATGAGAAATCAAACCCAGAGCCTCACGCATGCAAGGCAAGAACTCTATCACTGAGCCACTTTCCAGACCAAGACAAGTGCTATTTGCATAATTCTGGTATCGATAATAATCCCTATGAATATACATGCCTGTTATTTCCAGATTACAGAATGTATGTTAAGGTCTTTTGCATAGAAAATATATAAATGAGGTGTTGTTTCCAGTGAATAATATTATCCAATTCAGGTATTTCTTTTTAGTACCAAATAAATCACAAAATCTATTATTCTCCAGAAATTTTATAAGGATATGTATGCTCCAAACACAGGAATGTACACTCACAATGGAAGGAGAACTTTCAAGAAAACTTTTAGACAAGAATCGACTACTGCCAGAGTTTTGACAGAATCATTCTATCACAGGTGATCACTGAGTAAAATGATTAAAGTAGTATGAACTCTTAAGATTGCAGTAGTTACTCCTATTGAAGAAAGACCTACAAAGAAAATCAACACATGCTGAATATTTTAAGAATGTGATTTGTTACTTCATTGAACCCAGCAATATGTAAAATTACACTATGTGTTGATATGGTGAAATTCATAAATTTTAAGAAATATTCCAAAGCATGTTACAACTATTGACAAGTTACGCCTACACACACACACACACACACACACACACACACACACACACACACACATATACACACGACCCCCCAAAAATGTTAATCAAAGCCAAGTTGCTGAGAAGTTCATTTAGCCAAGTTCGAATTCCACTTTTAACTCTAAGTTACTTCCTCTCATTTTCTTGTAACTTGAATGAATTACTACTTATAATAAAGTTGATAAACTATCCCGTTTCTTGGTTGGGCATACACTATAATAGAAGTGTGGTGTTTTTATTGTTATTATTTAGTTTTCATTTTATTTTCTTTTTTTTTCCAGGATGCTTTCATTTCAAAACCATACTGTATGCATCTTATTTCATGACGTTTGTACTCTTACTTAAAATTACAATGTATTTGACAAGAATTTTTCAGGGGATTAATTCATTCTGAATATCAATATATATGAGGTAAACATTATATTTCACTTTAATTTAACTTTTTACTTTTCTGCCTAAATCAATTGAATTCCACCCTTAATAGAAAAAAAGATGATCATTTTTTTCACACAGCTTTATTTTTGACTTAGCACATAGGGAATAATACAGTTTAATATCAAATCGTATATTGTCTATAACAACGTTACATCCTGATCATATTTTAAGTACCTTTCAGGAAAGGCTGTTTCCCTTTGAAAACTCAAAAAGAGCAAAAATTCACATTCCAATAGTTGTCATATGTGATAAAACTACCGGTACCACATATAGAGTAATTGAAATATTTTCTTGAAAAAATACTGTGCAGAGGAGTTACAGTTACGTCAGTAATGAGTACATTTCTTGTGTAGCATTGTTATCCCCTCCTTTGTTTTCTCCTACTATACTTTCCCTCCTCCATCTCCACTCCTCCTCCTCCATGCCAAAGCAGTAAAGTTCATTTTCAACACTGTGTCCTCTGAGTATCATTATTCAAATGGATCATCCTGTGTTCTTGTTTCATTATTTTGTCATCATCTTTCCCATCACAAATTAGGCAAATTTATATACAAAATACATACCAAAATCAAATAGAGTTGTAACAGAAATATACCACAGGAGGAAGAAAATAAAGTAGGAACAAAAAATCATATAGTATAATGAAATCAAGAAAAAACAAGAAAAACATCTTCTGTACATATCTTGTGGCTCATTTCACGTAACATCACTACATAGAAATAAACTATGTCTAGTTTCTCTCTCTCTCTCTCTCTCTCTCTCTCTCTCTCTCTCTCTCTGTCTGTCTGTCTATATCAATTTATGTCACATTTAAGGTTTTCTGAACATCTGATAAAATTAACATATACATATGCTAATTATTGCAAATAAATAATCAGTTTGTGTTGATCGTTTGGAAGGGATAATCCAAATAAATCTGAGCAGAAGTGACTATAATAGGATTTAGAAACTTACTATACCAGTAACATCAAGAAGAGATAAGACTTTTCTTGTAAAATATTCAGTAGATACTGCTCAGGTATAGTGAGATAAATTATTACCTGTTCAAATGTTCATAAAATTTGGTTGAAGATTGCAAAATCATATATTTTGACATATTTTCATTAATTTTGATATACATTTTTCCTGTCCTTTGGGATGATTAAAATTGGAGACCTGGACTTGTGTTAAAAAACTAAAGGGACACAAATATTGTTTGACTGATGGATTGCAAACTGTCAGGAACTCAAATTTATATTATAAGTTCAAAGTCTCATTTCAAATACACTTCGTTTAATTCCTTTCTCCAGATAGTCATCAGTGCCAATACTCTGACATTTTCAGTACCCTAGTAATAAATCTACAAAGAAGAAATGGAATTTTCTTATATAATATTAACAAAATATTCCAACAAACAAAATACATGAAATATGAAGAAGAAAGGTAATCAAAGAAGGCTCTTTATCTCTTCATAGAGCAAGGAGAAAAATAAATACCCAGTAACATTTTGCTTGAGATCAATGCAATCTTGGTTATTCAAATATTTTTTCATTGGGATTTCAGAAAAAAAAATTTTCATCATTCTTACTTGAGTCCCTGAAAAAGTACAGACTTCTAATATACAGTTAGGATGAACACTAAAAATTCCATTACCTGCATATTTTGAAAGTACTGATGTGCCAGAAGCAGATGCTTCCAAAGTGCAGAAAAATTTTAGCAATTTTACACGAGTTGAAGCACTAATTGCTACTTGTTTTCCATATAAAATATTTCCTTGCTCATATTATCCGGTGTAATGCATATTGGCTGCAATCTGCAGAAATTTTGAACATGAATACGATCCCTAGGATTGATTAAAAAATAATACTTACTTGAAATCCTGGAAAAGAGAGTCTATAGGTAACCCTAAGGACTTTTATTCATAATGGATAGTGTAGAGGCTTTAGAAGGATCAAGGAATCAATAAAGGAGAAAACTACCACATGGCATATTAAAATGGAAAAAGAATGTGAGAATATAAAGTGATTGATTAATTCTGCTCTTCCAGACAGTGGCCAACACAAACGAAGAAATAAATAATTTTGTATAAATTTCTTTGCATTTCTGTAAGGGTTCAGATCAGGAAAATAGAAGCTTGTTTGTGCTGAGCAGAACAGTTATTAATGTTTACATTTTTTGATTCTGTGGTAGGCACTTGTCAAGGCATGAATCACCTGGAAAACCAATTAAAGCCATTATAGTCATTGAGAATTGTATAAACTCCTCAATTTTAGAGGTAGCCTAATTTCTCTATAATCAATCAATTCATAGATGTTTACCTCAGAATACATGATTTGTAAGAATCCATTTTGGGGTAGGTTTTGAGATTGTACCTTACCATTCCAACTACAATATAGCCATGAAGAAAACAGTTCTTTGAATCATGTTCCTTGTTACTTATCCTGTATTCACATTTTGGCCTGATGTTCTTAGAACAAATTCCAACTGTTCATAAATCCTTGAATCTTACTGACTACAATACAACTTCAGTGATTTTCTTCTATTTCTTCATGAGTCACACTGTCCTACCAAATTATGTTTTACCAACACATACTATGTGCACTAATACTAATTGTAGCTACCAGTAGATTACTTTTATGAAGAAAACCCGCTGAAGCCTATCTCATCTGTGCATAATGCTTAGTCAATTCAAATGAAGTGTCTAAATTTATAACTATTATTTTCATTAAAGATGGTGTTAACAAAAGTGTGTTGTATGCCGTAGCGTACAATGCAGTAGCCTGCACAATAGAGACGGAGGAAACAGCGGTGCCTTAATAGAAGGAATTGGATTGAGGATCAGATTGCAGGCTGTCATTAACAGTGAGGAATCCATCTAGAGATTAAACTACTGATTTTAATACAGTTGAAATAAATTGTACTTCATTGCAGCATTAAAAAATTTTGGATGTTTTCTTACACATTGACTTAATTGATAGAAGCCCTTGTTAGGCCGGAAGTCGAGGGCCTGATTCTTACATGAGCTCGAGTTATCCTATCACAAGAATGATGAACACATCCATAATAAACCTCCTCTTTGCTCCTGAGACACCATCTGATTGGAATCATTTCTATCTACTTCAGAGAGAGCTCATGCTGTGCTTCATAAGATATCAAGCCCATACCATCCTTTCTATTATCAGTTCCTAAGTGCTCATGTTTTTTGTTTTTGCTTAGGGATGTTGCCAGATTCTCCATTTATAGTCAAATCTTGGCTTTGTAATACTTTTCTCCCTTCATGGTTTTGTTAGAATTGTCTCAAACATGTTGTTCTATACATAGCAATATTTAAATTATTCCGTTCTACAGGTTCACAAAACAGTAATTCCAAACACGGAGATTTGGAAACCCACATTTTCCTTTCCTTATTATTTTCATACCAACTACTTATATTTCTAGTACTTTCTTCAGATATACTAGATATTTAATGAAGGAACTTTACACTGAGTTATACACACATACTACCAATATTCTTAAGTTTTTATACTCTCAAAGTTTTCTGAATATTAATGCAAAACATTTGGTAGGCGATTTTTAAGTAAAATTACTGGTATTTATGAAAATTATGGCCGGGGAATATACCTAAGACTAGAAGAGTGACATATACGATGGACCACCTGCTATGTCATTACATGTGTCATTACACTATGTCATTACACTTTTTATATCTTTGAATAATAACTATTTTTAATAAAACCTAATTTAATTTCATGTGTTCTGGATGAGCCTGTCAACCGAGGCTTTAAGTGAAAATTCTACAAACTCAAGTTATATTCTAGGAAATTTCCAAATACTTTCTATCACAATGTTTTTGCTTTGTGTTATATATTAGCTATACTATCTGTTTAAATATATATGTATATGTGTGTTTATATATACATATTGCATATTAATATATATGTATATTTATATACATTTTAATATAAATATTAATATATATATTATTTATACATAGGAAACAAACATTTTCGGAACTTATTTCTTTTTTGCTCTTTTAATTTTACATTTGGAATTAGTTGCTTTCTGAAATCAGCCCATTTTACTTGTACTTCACGTGAATAAGAATTTATGATGTGAATCAAAAAGGTATATAGAAAGTTGAAGCACATCAAGGAAGGCAGAGGAACGTTTTTGGTATGAGTTGAATACATTCTGAAAATGTCTTATTATGAAACTACATTCTAATAAACATTGTTAACTGGCATTCCTGTTTATGAAAATAAATAGACACTCATTCTGAGTGTCTATCTTTAGACAATATGGTCAACTTTTTGTCAGAATGGAAACAAAAAAGAATATGCTGGTTTTATGTATAAACAAAATTCAAACTTAACCTTAATTTGCTTTAGTAAATTTACAGCAGTAAGATTTATTTTTGTGATGTGTTATTATCATTGTTTCTCAGGTCCCATGTATGACCACGAGAATTTTCTTAAGGCTCAAATGATTCATTCTGTGTTTTTGTTTTTGTTTTTTGTTTTGTGTTTTTTACCAAAGGTAACATTTTCAACTCTTTCATAACTCTCAGTAGGAAAAAAGAGAAATACGGAAGTGAAGAAAATGATTATAGAGATTGATTAATTGTGGGTATATGGAACATAGAATATATAATACTGTCTAAGCAGAAGAAATAACAAATAGGTCTTGAATGTGAGGCTTGCGTAATTAACTTGGGAACCAGTCCTTGAAATGAAGTCCTGGGAAATGAACTCATGGCTTGGGACCTGTATTCAAGGCCTGGGACCAGAACCCACTGCCTTAAACCAATGGCCTGGCTCTTGAATTCAGGACGGGCCTTGAAAATAGGGCCTGGGTTTTTAATTCACATCCCAGAAATTGAAATTACAGCAGGGCCTAAAAGTTGTCTTGGGCCTTAAACTCAGGATCTAGGAGTTGAATTCAGGCCCTGGATGTTGAACTCGGTACCTGGGACATGAACTGCGGCCATGGGACTTGAACTCATATTTTGGCCAGAAACTCTTGGGCATGGCTCTGAACTCACAGCTTGGTACTTGAACACCTGGCATTTGAACTGGGTCCCTGGACCTTGAACTTGTGGTCTGGGAATTCAAATTGGCAACTTGGCCTTGAACTCTGAGCCTACAATTCGAATTTGGGACCAGAGATTTTGATATATGAGGTGGTATTTGAACTCTTAACCTGGGGCTAACTTCAAGGCCGTGGCCTAGCATTCAATACTGGTGTTTGAACTTGAATATTGGGGCTTAAACTGCGGCCTGGGACATGAACATATAATGCGTGTATGAAACTATAGGCTTGGACATTGAATTCACACACTGAACCTTGAACTCATATCCTCGAGTTTCATCTAAAAATGCGATATTTCAACTGGGACCCTGGACCTTGAATTACAGGACTAAGGGGGGATCTGGGACATAGATTCACACCCTTGAACTTGTGCACAGGTATTGAAATCAAAGTCTGGGACTGGGTTTGTAGCCGGAACTTTCAATTCAGAACCTAAATCATAAACTTTTGCCCTAAGCCTTGAACTCTGGGCTTAGGCCTTGAATTCAGATCTGGAAAATGAATTCCCTGCCTGAGCTTTGAACTTGTCACTGAGGACTTCAAATTTCTGTCTGGCTTTGAATTTAGCATTAGGACTTGAACTTTCTGCATGAGACTTGAACTCAGGGTCTGAAACTTGGACTCATTCCCGGGGACACAGCCTGGGACATGAAATCTGCCTGGAAGTTGTGCTTGGAATTTGGGAGTTGAACTCAAACATGGGACTGGAACTCACATGCTGAGCCTTTAACTCACAAACTGGGATTTGAACTAGTCCCTGGACCTTTTCCTTAGTGGTCCAGGCCTTGAACTCACAGTGTGTACGTTGAACATGGAGGAGGGGATATTAAAAAGCCTGGGACATGAACTTGGCCTGGGCTTTGAACTCAGGATCTGGGACTTAAACTCATGGTCCAGGCTTAAATGCAGAACCTGAAATTGGAACTCACAGACTGGGGCTTGACCTCATGGGGTAACATGTGAAATGTTTCCCTGGACCTTGAACTCTGAGGATGGTGTTTGAATTCACAGCCTGGGCTATGAATTCACAACCAAGGTCCTGAGCTGGTTGCCTAGAACATGAACATGGAGCCTGGGAATAGAACACATATTAGGGGCTAAAACTCTGGGCCGGGGCCTTGAACAACAAACTGGGCCTTGCATTCACACCCTGTGCCTTGAACTCACAGCTTGTGACTTAAACTCCTTGCCTGAGTCTTCAATTCACAGCCTGGGCCTTAATCTTATTTCCTGGTTCTTGATCTGGGTCCCTGGAACTTGAACTCGACAAGTAGTTGGTTCTGAGATTTCATTTGGGGGCCTAGGCTTTGAACTAATAGTCTGGGCCTTAGTCTCATAGTCTGCGTCTTAAACTGAAAGCTTGGGATTTGATCTCTGGGCCTGGACCTTGCATTTAATGCCTTGCCTTTCAATTTGTAACAGGGGTGATGAACTGTGTGCCTCAGCCCTGAATGGAGACCTGGAACTTGAACTCATAGCCTGGGCCTGAAACTCTGGGCCTGGGTCTTGAACTGACAGTGTAGTCCTTGAATTTACAGCTGGGACTTGATCCCAAATGTTGAACTACAGAAGGAAGAGGGAACCTGGGACTCCAACATGGGGCCTAGGACTTAAACTCACAGCATGGGCCTTAAATTTGCACCCAGGCTTTGAAATCCAGGCCTGGGAATTGCATTGCAGCCTGAGCTTTGAATTTGTGGCCTGGACCTTGAATTTTTATCTTCACATTGGAACTGGGTCATAGGTCTTGAATTCAGGGCCTGGGACTTGAATTTGCAACCTCTATCTTGAAGTCCAGGTATGGGCTTTGAACTATCAGACTGAGACTTGAATTTGGGGACTCAAACTTGACCTCTCAACATAGGACTTTAATTCATGGCTTGGGCCTTGAACTCAGTGCCTAGGAATTGAACTGTTGGTCTGGGCATTGAATTATCAGCCTGAGACTTTAATTCCGGGCTTAGGAATGGAATTCCTGTCTTGGGCATTAAACTCAGGAACTGGGCCCTGAACTCATTACCTGGGATTTAAACATTGGACCATGGACATTCAACTCAAGGGCTGGCCCTTGAAATCAGGGACTGCAATTTGAATTCTCAGCCTGGAATTTTTACTCATGGTCTGCTATTTGAAATTTTGGCCTGGGATTTGAACTCTTGGCTTAGACTTTGAATCCTTGGCATGGGATCTGAGCTCTCTGGACCTTGAACTCATTTCTGGGGTATTTAACTCAATGCTGATGACATGACTTCCTAATTTGAGCCTTGAACTCAGGGCCTGAGACTTGAATTCATGGCTTGAGCCTTGAACTCAGTACCTAGGCCTTAAGATGTGCTCCTGGGACCTAAACTGATAGTCTCATCCTAATATGCTGGACTTGGGTATTGAACTTCTAGACTGGGCCTAAAACGCACAGCCTGGGCCTTGAATTTATGGACTGGTATTTGAACTGGGGCCCTGGATTTTGAACTTTGTGGGAAAGGGGGCACTGGGACTTCAAATTGAGGAGGGGCTTTTAGCTGATGAGCAGGGCCTTACACTCATGGGCTCTGGTATCAACTTCTGGGCCTGGAACTCAAAGTTTGGGATTTAAATTCATGGTCTGGGTATTAAACTTGTGTGCTGAGTCTTGAACTTGGGGCTTGGGCCTTGAATTCAAAGGCTAGAACTTAAACTCAGAAACTGAGCCATGAACTCTCAGCCTGGCATTTTTACTTGGGCCCTGGACCTAGAATTCAGAACCTGTGACTTAATCTCAGGGCTTGGACTTTGATCTCACAACCCCACCCTCAAACTGCTGTTTAGTCCTTGAACTGTTTTCCTGGGACTTGAACTAAAAGTTGGGCCTGAAACTCTGGGCCTGGGCCTTTAGTCACAGCCTAGGCCTTGAACTCATAGTCTGGGCATGAACTCATGGGCTAGTAGGTTAACAGGGGCTCAGGACCTTGTAATAAGAGACTGAGGATTGAAATCATAGTCTGGGCCTTGATCTCAAGGCTTGCAACTTGATGTACAGACCTGGAATTTTTACTGTGGAGTCCTTGGGTCTTTAGCTTGGGCAGGCCTGCTCAGGCATAAGCATCCTCTATACTGTGGGCTCCTGGCACTGTGCATGCTTATCCTGGGATCCTTTGTTCTGTCAGTGCTGTTTATCCTACTACTGCACTTGCAGCATCGGTATTGAGGGCTCTGAGTACAGTTTATGTGTACCCTGAAATGCTTGGGTTTGTTAGTACGAGTGAACCTGCTGACATATAAAATACTCTGGATGCACATCCATGCTGTTTAATCATGTGCTCTTTTGCTATGACACACTGTTGTCTGTCAAAATCAAAAGAAAAGAAATAGGATAAGTGAATAACAAACTTTCTTTTCTCCTAACCCATAACATTTCTTCACTTCAATGTAAGTTTTACACATGAGGCTCTCATTATAAATCAATAAAGTCAAGGATTTTTCTCAGCTTCATTTAGGGAATGAAGCCCCTCAAAATGAAATACTATAGGGCATTATCCTTGAGGAAAATCATGGTTGCTCGTAGACGTCCAGAAGGCATGAAAGTTGGAAACAAAACTAGCAAAAAATGCTATCAACACAGTATGTGTAACAGAGAAAAGAATCCTGATACATGTCATTTAGAAACCTGTAGGAGGCTGAAATCTGAGGATCAGGTTTCATGGCAGTCGACCAGGAGCCTCTAGGAGATTCTCATCACTCATTCATCACCTCAGAATTTGAAGTGGAATTGTTGATCAATTGGTAGATCATTAGCCTTGAGGTGAATAGGTCTGGGCTTGCACCCAAGCCCAGAGTTAAAGCCTAATGACCACCACCACCAACAAGCAGAAAAAAATTATAAAAAAAATATTAATCAGCAATGTTCCAAACTCATGGTATTACCGAAATCTGAATTATTTTCACCGAAAAAAGGCCATTGAATTTTTCATTCACTTTCTATTTGGATCATCTTGCATTTTCTCTTTAAAACTCAGAGAGTAATGTTTGATGGGGAGGTGTTATTTCCCTAACTACTTCTAGCTAGAACTGAATATGACTCCATGGTAATATGAGTCCTGTTTCCTTATGCTTTATATATCTAAGAGAATCATATTTTTCTCAAAAGTGGATTATACTAGAGAACATGAGAATTAATGAGAAAATCTGTGGCAATATAGGAGATCATGTTACTGGCTGATTTGTCTCGAAGTTTTAATCAACAACACCATATTTATCATTATATAAATATGCGAGCAGATTTATATGTGTAATCAGATATTTTTGTTGCCTGTCCATTTGTAGATGCAAATCTTTCCCTATGTGTGTGTGTGTGTATGTGTACAACTTGGAATGTCATAATTATTCCCTACTCTATTTCAGCACACATAAATTGAAAGAGGGAAAATTACTATGATGTTTGGAATTTAAAACTGTGGAGATTTTGCCTGCCTACAATTCTTGATTTTATTCAATCATGATAAACATTAATCATAGTTTTTCCAGGATATTTTTCTTATATTTCTGCCTTGAAGATTAAAACCATGATTGCACCATTGGTTTCAACCTCTTACCCTGGCCTTGATCAAGTGTTGGTGTATCTCTGGGATAGAATTCTCTGAGTTAAACATATTTGAGAAAATAATGTTAACAATTACATGCTGATTGCAATCTTTTCAATATTCATAGCAATGCCCAATATTTCCATGTTCATTCTGGCAGGTGGCATGCATATATTCCTTAAATATTAATTAGTTTTCTGGCCTGAGGAACATGTTTACCTGATAACACCTCACAATGTGATTGTCACTTCACAATGAAATTTGTCTATAAAAAAGAATAAAAAAAGTTCATTGGTTTAAGCAATAGCACATTGCTTTTTGTTGTACCTGAAGGTATTTGCATGCTATCTTTTCATATTTTAGTTGCCTAACATTAAGCATGTATCTTTGCTATGATACACCTAATGAAGTAATAACCCTTCATGCTTGGTTTTTATGCATTCCTCACAAATGTTGAAATGGAGATCTAAAAGACATTAGAGATATTGGAAGTGTTCTAAGTTCAAGCCAAATTACCTTTGCATAAGACTATCTGGTATATACCAGAAGATGCTAGTTGCAAAAGAGAATTCGGGGAAACAAAGTCATTATGGCTAGTGGCTATTACACATCAGTAAGCATTTCACAGTTTCAGACAATTTCAAATATTCATGAGAATTGTTTTCTTCTTTCACCTGTTATAAAAAAAAAGGTCTACCAAATATGGGTAATACATTCTAGGCATAGAAAATTATAAGAATTAACTGCCACTTTATATCTTTTTGTTTGATTTAATATAAAATAAACACCTATATTGAGGCCTTCCTTCTGACTACTACTGAGTAAGTAGTAGTTTGATAAAACCACAGGAAGTTTGGCATTATATGAGAACATATCATTTTCCTTTCACAATCCTAAATTTCTCAGAATAGTTTTACATGTACAAGTATATCATATACCTCGATGTCATAGTCTAAGGCACAGGTTTTACATATTTTATACATGTTACACAGCATAAAATATTTCCTAACTAAATACACATTTATTAAAATATATATGTATATATTCTAACTAAGATATACTTATTAAGATATATATATATATATTCCAAGCAAGTAATTCATTCCTTGCTGCATAAAATTCATTAATAAGAAAATATTCTGCACTCCAGTCACCTTGTTTCAGGGGCTGAAATGTTACAATCCAGGTATTTTTGCAGAGGATGGGAATATTTTAGAAAAGAGAAAAATTCCCTACAACAAACTAACCTTCAAAACAAGAGTGATATAATGCACTTCTACTAGGTATAAACACTATGATCCTGGTTCACATGAGTTAGAGGTGAAGAAAATACCAGCAGCACCCTTCTGTGGAAGTATAGCACAATTTCAGTGAATTTTATGATGAAAATCATAGTACTCAGAAATGGAACCTTCCCTTCTGTCTTTTCCAGAAGGCAGCATTTCACTTGACACAGGCTGACTTGCTGATGAAAGACCTAAGATCATGAAAGGGAATGATTATATCAGTACAATAATAATTAACACCCCACATAGAGAAAACAGTGAATGTGACCAGTGCAAATAACATGTCTATTTGATGGACGGGCTTCCAGCTATCTTTGCTGTGTCTATTTATCTTTCACACACACCATTTTCTGGCAATCATGTTGTAAATAAAGTGGAAAACAAAAAAAGTAGGACACAAGTCACAGTAATTAAGGAAAAATCAATTAGGGGGGTTTAAACTAACTAAGGATTCACAATCAATTAATTTGTGAAAAACTACGTAATCATCAATAACAAAATATCCATTGGCAATTCTGAAAAAGGAAACATATTTCAAGTATAAACATGATATTAGAAACCACTCCCCAAATAATCTTGTGTTAACTAAATATTGAAAAAGTAGTGCCATTTTACATTACCTGTATTATTTTTTGAATTGAGTTATTTATCCATTCAATTAATTTCTTGCCTGGGAATGGGTTATGATTAACTGTTTGTCCTCCAATAGGATCAACGTTTCATGCAACCAATAGGAATTATACTCACATATTCTCTTTTTAGGTATACACGTTATGTGCATCTGACCTAACAAGAACAAAAATATATGAGTGAATACAAAATTACCAGCTACTTTTATTTTCAAATAAAGGTAAATTTAATCAGGAAAATTTATTCAAACTTCTAAGAGTTGTTTAATTTGAGGCAGGCCCCTATTTCCTGAATCTGAAATAATATATCTCTGAATTTCCTAGAGACAAAATCCCCAAAGACTGTTTGCTTGGGGATTATATATATAATATAAATATATAAATAGTTATATAATATAAATATATAAATAATATTATATATCTTTCATAAAATTTCCCAACGATAAACTTAGGCAACAATTTAATGTGACTCCATGACAATTCAAATATTTTACCTGCTGCTGAAAATAATTGGCAGCTTAAATTATATTTTGGGGGGATCGGTGTGCTGAGAGAACATGAGAAAATATAAAGACCAAATTAATGTTTTCTGTTTTTTATCAAATATTTTTTAAATCATTGATTTGCTTCTTTGTGATGAACTGGGTTAATGCGTATATATTCAAACCTTTCTATGTGTCAGTTTTTTCATGTGATTCTCTCTTATGCATGTTTCTGAAGCATTTGGTTGGACAAGATGAAATCTTGTTTCAACTTATGCCTCCTTGGTTGTAAAAATGAAATTTTTGTTACATTAATTTGGGAAGCACATGAATGTTCCCATTATTTTAATGTGATTAACCCAAACATACATATATGTCATTTGACACCTTGCCATAAAGTTTAAAATAAATCATTTTTTGCATGACTTCTGCCTATACTCCTCACTTCTTATCATGCAATTAGGATAACTATTAATTTTTCTAACATGTAGAGAGCTTAAAAATACTGATATTCCCTTTCACCAGAGTTCTGATGATACAGGTGAATTAAAAACAATTTTTAACAAGAGTCAGTCTTTAGAAACTCCTAATGTTTCACTGTCAAATTGCAATATTCACATCGACAGTTATTAATATGTTTATGAAAATAAAACTAATTCAAAACCGTTATATATCTCTCCCTATTATTACTATGTACTGTGACAGTTAATACTTTACAAAAATGTGCATGTTTCACATGTATAATGATTAAACATAGGGACATCGTTATGCATGACACATCTTTTGTTATTATGTTAAAGAATTTGGATCATATCACTTCAAAATTTTTTGAATATTAATATAATTCTTGATGAATTAATCTTAGTATTCTCATCCAAGAACACAGATCGCTTCACATTATGATGTGCAAGAGCATAGGAAATGAGCAAATGAGTACAGTAGTAACATAAAATCACGAATAAAGTATTTCCAAAGATAGTAAAGTTGTATTTCTTAAACAGAGCCTGATTTTTGAAAGTCTGTAATTCCTGATAGTACTGTCAGTTTTAACAATGTGATATATTTCCAAAAGTTTTATGAAACTCTGTGGAGACTTGTGTGTTCACCATGATACTAGTGTGAAAAGTTAGACCTAAAACACAGAACTTAGGCAATGACTAGTGAAAATAATATTGTATTACAAATAAAAAACGGGGGATCCTTGTTACAGCAATACTCACAAGACAATGTATTGGATAGGATCTGTACAACATTAGAGGTTAATGTGAAAGAGAGAAAAATGAGGAAAAGGGTAACAATTTCAACACATTATTTGTGTAACTATACCCCATTTAGGTCACTATGACAATAAAATTTAAATAAGAAAGAAAAACGATTTAAACAATATAATTGATGGAAACACTAGTGTTACATATCACATCGTTACACTTAGATACAGATGATTATAACAATATATATCAGTTCTTTGAATTCCAATTTTGCAATTAGCTTCTTTTGGCATGTACAAAATGAACAGAGGAAAAAAGAATTTTAGGCTAATTAGACAACTGTTATTTTTAGAATTCTTGTATCTATAACAATCTCTATGAATATCCTTGTCAGTTATTTCCTGATCACAGAAGTTATGGTAAGGTTTTTTGTACAGAAAATGTATAAATATGGTTTTGTTAGAAGTGAATCCTATTCTTCCATTTATGTATTACTTTTTAGTACCAAATTAACCATTAAAAAATATGATGTTCTACAGAAATTTCATATTGATATGTATGCTCCACTCACAAGGCACACTGAAAATGTAACGAGAACTTTCAACACAAGTTTTGAACATGAAGAAACTACTGCAAGACTTTTGATAGAATTATTCTATTACAGGTGAACACTGAGTAAATGGTGAAAGTTGTATGATAGCTTTAGATTGCAGTAATTACTCGTAGTAAAATAAGAGCTACATATAGAACACTTGTTAAATCTTTTAATATGGTGATTTGTCAAAACCTCTATTGAACCTAGCAATATGTATAATTATACTATGTGGTGAAATTCATAAATTTTAGGAAATATTTTACAGCCCAACACAACTATGAGGAAGCTCAACTTCCACTCACACCACTAAAAAAAAAAAAAAAAAGGTATATAAAGCAAAGTTCCTGAGAAGTTCTTTAGCCAAGAATGAATCACAGTTTTAACACTCTCTCTCTTACTTTCTTTCATTTTATTGTCACTTGAATGAATTATTGCTTATATTAAAGTTGATAAGCTGTACCAACTTTTGAATGAACATTCCACTATAAAAAAAACATTCCACTGTTGCTGTTAGTATTAGTATAGTTTTTATCTTGTTCTTTTTGCCTTAGGCCAATTTTGTTTCCAAACAACAATGTAATCTTCTTATTTCATAACATTTGTTTTGTATTTCAAATCAGAATGTATTCGACAAGAAGTTTTCAGGGGATTAAGTCATTCTGAATATTAATACAGGTGAAGGTAACATTATATTTAACTTAATTGCTTTTCACTTTTCTTCAAAATCAAATTACACATTTGAGAATATAAAATAAGATCATCATTCTTAGCGCAGTTTGGTCAACTTAACATTTAGTAAGTAATACAGTATAATGTCAAACAGTATATTGTCTATATCAAAGGTACTTCCTGCTCATATTTTCAGTATACTTCAGGAAATGCTAATTTCCTTGGAGAACATAAAAAGAAAAAAAACTCACATAGCAATGATAGTCACAATTCATAAATCTACCTCAACCTCATACAGATAATAGGGCATTTGGATACCATAATCAATTGTTTTTTTCTTTTCTGTTGCTATTTTTGCCTCTTTTTAAAAAAAATCATTTTCTTCAAAAGATGCTGTATACAAAAACTACATTCATGTCAGTAATGAGTGCAATTCTTGTCAAGCACTATTATCACTTCTTTCTTTTGTTCATCTATCCTTTCCCTCCTCCAACTTCACCACTCTTCCTCCACCTCAAACTGCAAAGTTTTTTTTTACCACATAGGGTCTTGTGAATATCTTTATTCCAATGGGTCATCCTGTGTGTGTGTGTGTGTGTGTGTGTGTGTGTGTTAATTGTGAAAATACCGTATAGAGGGGTTACAATTACATGGGAAAGGTAATGAGTATATTTCTTATCAAGCCTCCTCCTTTGTTTCCCCTTCCCATCTAACCACTCCCAACAACAATGAAGTAAGGTTCCCTTCTGTCCGCATCCCCTCCAGCATCTGTTGGCATTAAAATTCTTGATTATAGCCATTCTAACTGGAGTGAAGTGGTATCTCAATGTTGTTTTGATTTGCATTTCTTCTATGGCTAGGGAGGTTGAGCATTTCTTCATGTGTCTATTGGTCTCCTTCTTTTCTATTCAGAAAAGTTTCTCTTTAAGTCTTGAGCCCACTTATTTATTGGGAAATTGTTTCCTTGAGGATATGCTGTTGGGGATTTAATTTTTTGAGTTCCAGGTATATTTTAGAAATGAGACGCTTGTCCACTGTATGGCTAGTGAAGATCTTTTCCCAATCGTGGTCTTTCTATTGATCTTGCAAGCTATGTCCTTTGCCACGCAGAAGTTCTGTAATTTCATGCAATCCCATTTGTCCAACCTTTCTTTGATTTGTTGTGTTTCTGGGTCTCTATTAAGAAATATTTGCCTTGTGCCAAGGAGACATAGGGTTTCTCCTACTCCATCCTGTAACGTTTTCAGAGTTTCTGTTTGACTCCGAGGTCTTTGATGCATTTGGAGTTGATTCTGGTGCTAGGTGATATATAGGGATCCATAGAGGCTGTCTTTCTTCCATTCTATGTCTTTAGCTCCCTTATCGAAGACTCGATGGCTATAGGTCTGTAGGTTCATTTCTTGTCTTTCAAGGCTATTCCATTGGTCCTGAGGTCTGTTCTTGTGCCAGTAATAAGGTATTTTGATTACTATGGCTTTGTAGTAGAGTTTGAAATTTGTTATTAATATTCTTTCAGCAATGTACTTTCTTATGAGGATCGTTTTTGCTATTCATGGTCTTTTATTATTCCAAATGAATTTTTGGATTGGCTCTTCTATTTCCTTGAATAATGAGGTTGGGATATTGATAAGTATTGCACTGAATTTGTAGATAGCCTTGGGAAGTATTGCCATTTCACTATGTTGATCCTTCCAATCCTGGTGCATGGGAGGTGTTGCCACCTTTGAAGTTCTGTTCTGATTTCCTTTTACAAGTTTTTAAAGTTTTCATCATAGAGGTCCTTAACTATTTTGGTTAAGTTAATTCCTAGGTATTTTATATTTTGTGGGGCTATTATGAATGGAGTTGCTTTAATAACTTCAGCCACACTTTTCTCATTGTTGGCATACAGAAAAGCCATTGATATTTGAGGGTTAATTTTATACCTTGCTACTTTGCCAAAGTTTCAAATCAGCTTGAGTAACATGAGAGTGGAGTCCCTGGGATTGTTTAAGTACAAAATCATTTCATCTGCAAAGAGGGAGAGTTTTACTTCATCTTTCCCTATTTGGAACCCTTTTATGTTTGCATATTGTCTTTTTGCTTTCTAATGTAGTTCGCATTCTAATATTAGATTGAAGAGAAGAGGAAAGAGTGGACATCCATGTCTCTTTCATGAGTTAAGATTAAATAGCTTCAATTTTTCACCATTGAGTATAATACTTTCTGAAGTTTTGATATATACTGCCTCTATTTTATTGAGGAATGTTCCCTGGATTCCTAATTTTTCCAGAACCTTCATCATAAGGGAATGTTGGCTCTTGTCAATTTTTTTTTTCCATCTATGGAGATAACCATGTGGTTCTTATCCTTCTCTTGTTGATATGATGAATTATATTAATTGATTTGAGTATATTGAACCAGCTTTCCATCCCTGAAATTAATCCCGTTTGATCGTGGTGGGTTATCTTTTGAATGAATTCTTGAAAACTACTGGCCAAAATGGTGTTGAGAAGTTTTGCATCAATGTGCATCAAAGGAATAGGTCTATACTCCTCTTTCTATGATGAGTCCCTGCCTGGTTTTGGGATGAGGGCTATGATGGCTTCCCAGATTGAGTTCAGTAGCGAACTTTCTCTTTCAATTTCCTTGAAGAATGGGAGAAGTGTTGGTGTGAGCTCTGCTTTGAAGGCCTTATAGAATTCTGGTGTAAAACCATCTGGTCCTGGGCTTTCATTAGATGGAAGGTTTTTTGTAGTTGTTTCTATTTCAATGCTTGATAAGGGGCTGTAAGGATGCTTTAACTCATCTTGGTTATGTCGATATTTGCTAGGAAATGGTCCACTTGTGCTAAGTTCTGAAACTTACTACCATGAAGTTTTGAGAAATAGTCCTTATAATGTTCTGAATTTTGGTTTTTTCTGTGGTGATGGTTCCACTTTCATCTCTGAGTTTATTTATATGTGTGTGTTTTCTTCTTTTTCTGATAAGATTTGCTAAGGGTCTGTCAATTTTGTTAATTTTTCTGAAGAGTCAACTCTTGGTTTTGTTGGTTCATTTTATGTTTTTTTTATTAGTCTAGTTCATTTAATTCTGATTGAATTTTAATTATTTCTTTCCAGGTACTGGATTGGGGTTTATCTTGCTGCTCTTTTTCAAGG
Source organism: Dipodomys spectabilis (assembly GCF_019054845.1). Taxonomy (NCBI): domain Eukaryota; kingdom Metazoa; phylum Chordata; class Mammalia; order Rodentia; family Heteromyidae; genus Dipodomys; species Dipodomys spectabilis. The sequence continues at coordinate 7,376,426 of NW_024870841.1, read as the reverse complement.
AGGTTCAAATGTCTCATTAACTTATTGGTTTCAGATCTCTCCAATTTGTTGATGTAGGAACTCAGAGCTATAAACTTGCCTCTATGTACTGCCTTTGCTCTGTCCCAGAGGACCTGGTAATTTGTGCATTCATTTTTGTTGACTATTATGAACATTTGAATTTACTTTCTAATCTCTTCCATGACCCACTTGTGATTCAGCAGTATGTTGTTCAGCCTCTATGTGTTACAAGACGTTCTTTGGTGGCCTTTTGTGTTGAGTTTGAATTTATCTCCTTGTGGTGTGAGAGAATGCAAGGTGTAAATTCAGTGTTTCTGAATTTGGAAAAATTTGCTTTGTGACTGAAAATGTGGTCTATTTTGGAAAATGTTCCAGGTGCTGCTGAGAAAAACGTGTATTTTGATGCTGCTGGATGAAATATTTGGTAGAAGTCTATTAAATCTAGTTGATCTATGTAGTTGTTTAGATCTTTGGTTTTTCTGTTGAGTTTTGGCAAAGTTGATCTATCTAGTGGGGATAGTGATGTGTTAAAGTCCCCAACAATTAATGTCTTTGGATCTATGTGAGGTTTCTAGGGAACATCCTGTTTCTTGGATAAATCTCAGTGCTCTATTGTTTGGCTGATAGAGATATAGAATTATAATATCCTCCTGAGGGAAATATCCCTTAATTAGTATATAGTGGCTTTCTTTATGTATACTCACAAATTTTAATTTGAAGTCTATTTTATCTGATATTAGGATTGTAACTCCTGGCTTTTATGGAGCCATTTGCTTGATAGATTTTGTTCTTACCTTTCACTTTCAAAATGTTTTTGTTTTTATGGGCAAGGTGTGATTCCCGAATGCAGCAGATAGAAGGATCTTAGTTTTTAATCCAAATAGAGAGTCTATGTCGCTTAATTGGAGAGTTAAGTCCGTTAATGTTGAGAGATAGGATGAGAGGTATTTGTAAGTTACAGCCATTTTATTCACCTTCTTGGGGCTGTGGCAACTGGCTTCTTCCTGTGGTTCTTGGATTCTCAGTTTGGGTGTGATTTCTTGGCCTTTATTGTGGTGTTGTTGGTTTTCTATGTGTAGGACATCTTTAAGTATCTTTTGTAAGATGTTTGGTTGAGATATATTCTTCTACTTTTTCTTTGCTATGGAAGGTTTTTTATTTGACCTTGTGTTATGAAGGAGAGTTTAGCTGGGTACAGTATTCTTGGTTGATAGTTATTTGTCTTTAGGGGATGGTATACATCATTTCAGGCACTTCTTGCTTTAGTTGTCTCTGCTGAGAAATATGAGGCGATTCAAATGGGTTTCCTTTTATGTGTGATTGATCTTTTCTCATTGACATCTTTAGGGATATTTTCCTCGGTCTGAATTGATCTTTATAATTTGACGGTGAGATGTCCTGTTCTGGTCTGGTCTCCTTGGGTTCCCAAAAGGTTCTTGTACATTAATAGGCCTATCATTTTGCCTATTTGGGAAGTTCTCTGCTAAGATCCTGTTAAACAAATAACCAAGACCATGAACTTCTGTCTCTAGGTGCTCCTCTACACCCATTATCCTCAGATTATGCGTTCTGATGGTGTCTTCCAAATTTTGAATAGATCTATCATATTTCTTGGATTTGTCTTGGATAGCTGTACGTACTTCCTCTATTATATCTAGACTCTCTTCAATTCCCAAGATTCGATCTTCTGCATGGTCTCACCTACTCTCAAGACTTTCTACTTTGCTTTTTTTGTAATTTCTTTTCCTTCTAATTGGTCAGCTTTGATGGCTTCAGTTTTTTTTTTTAGGGGGGGGGAGTAGCTTTGTTTGAGAACTTGTGTGAACTTCTATACTTCCTTAAGTTTGTTTTCAATGCTCATTCTCAAATCATTTAGTTGATTGGTTATTGTTTCCTTGGACTCCCATTTCTTCTATCGGGCTCCATTCAGCATTCCCATTGTGTTTCCCTGAAATCTTTTCTCTGTGTGTTTATAGATCTATTGATCTTTGTCTATTCCCATCCTGCTCTTGAAAATCCTGTATTACTCTTTGATTAGCTTCCTCACGTTCATGCAATTCCTGTAGTTCTCCTTGGCTCTTCTCAGCTGGCTCATGCCAGTCCTGACTTTTTCTTTGTCTGTTCTCAGCCTGCTCACGCAATTCTTGTCTATCTCTTTGTCTGTTCTCAGCCTGCTCATACAATTCCTTTCATTCTCTTTGAGTGTTCTCAACCTCCTCACACAATTCCTTTAGCAATCTTTGAGAAGCTTCCTCATGCTCATGAGATTCCTGTATTGATCTTTGGTTTGCCTCCTCTCTCTCCTTATCACTCTCACCCTGAGACCATTATGGGTTTTCAATATTTTCATGCACCATGTTTACCAGTAGTGTTTGTAGAGATTTTTGGGAACTCTCCTCTGGATTATTCATAATCTGTTCTGTCCCCAGATTATCATGAGTTGGAGTTGAGATACCCTGAATTGCCATTTTTCTTGTGTTTTTCCATCTTATTCTGTCCACTTGGTATGAAACTAACACGAGTTTTTGCTAGCAAAGTACTTTAAGGCAAGTTTCAACAAAAGTCCTGTAATTGCACAGTTAAAGGGCTATAGTTACAATCTAGTTCAACAGATACCAATCTATTCAACATCAGACAACTATGTATTAATGGGCTAAGAACAACAAAGAAGAATTTGGCAAATCAGAAATTATTAGGTTTGGGGAGAAATCAGAAAAATATATAAGAGGGACGTGGAAAGGTAAAAGGAGAGTGAAATTAACCAAGTCCTATCTCAAAGAGGGAAATGGATTGGACAGAAGGACAGGAGAGAGAGAGAAAAAAGAGAAGAAAACATGGAAAAACAAAAATTTAAATGTAAAAAGTGAAAGATAAAAATTATCTTATTTTAAAGGTGAAACAGTGAACAGGGATAGGAAGAGTAGGGGAGTGATAGAAAGGAGACATTAAAAACTAAAATATAAAAATTCTTAAATTATGTAGGTATAAATAGATAATACTGTTATTAAGAAATTTAAGCCTAAGAGGTTTTGAACTAAGTAATAAATTTCTGAGTAATAAATTTCTGGATTCAGTGTGTACACATGGGGCATAAGGTCTAATAACCAATAATGGGAATATCTGAGTAATGAAATCATGCAAAAAAGAAAGAAAGAAGAAAAAATTAAAAGATTGAGGAAGAAAAGAAAAGAAAACGGTCCAAAAGGTTAGTAGAGCTGGAAAGCTCACAATCATACACCTAAAATAATTTTTTTAATTTTTTATTGTGAACATACTGTACAGAGGGGTTACAATTACATGAGCAAGATAATGAGTACATTTCTTATCAAGCATTGTAGCCTCCTCTTTGGTTTACCCTTAACAGCCCTTCCCAGCCTCCCCCCACCTCCCACCCAATCCCCCCCACCAAATTTGTAAAGTTCATTTTCGACATGACAACTTGTACTTCTCATTATTGCAACGGGTTCACCTGTATCCTTATTTAAATGACTTGTTTTTCCCCTTCCCCTCCACAAATTGTACAAACATCAAATTCAGTGAAAGCAGGGTTATACTGTGGGGGAGGGACATACAAAGCAACAAAGAAATAATCTTATAAATGCATTAGAAACAAATGCATGAAAAAAAAACATTTAAATACATATCTAAGGGTTCATTTTTCTATCATCACATTATCTGACCTTTTCTGTTTGACTCACACATATACTAGATATTGCAAATAAGGGAAACCATGGGACCTATATTTTTGTGGCTTGGCTTACTTCACTTAATATAATTTTTTCCAAGTCTTTCCATTTCCTAACAAATGGGGCAATATCATTCTTTCTGATGGAGGTACAGAACTCCATTTGTATATATACAAATTTTCTTGATCCATTCATCTACTGAGGGGCTTCTGGGTTGGTTCCATATCTTAGCTATGGTAAATAAGGCTGCATTAAACATAGTTGTGCTGGTAGCTTTAGTGTGGTCTTGTTTGTAAACATTTGGGTAAATATCCAAAAGTAGGAATGCTGGGTCATAGGAGAGCTCTATGTGAAGTCTTTTGAGGAACCTCCATACTGCTTTCCAAAGTGGTTGAACAAGTTTACACTCCCACCAACAATGAAGTAAGGTTTCCTTCTCTCTACATCCCTTCCAGCATCTGTTTTTATTAGAGTTCTTGATTTTTGCCATTCTAACTGGGGTGTAGTGGTATCTCAATGTTTTGATTTGCATTTCTTTTACGGCTAGGGAGGTTGAGCATTTCTTCATGTTTCTATTGGCCATCCTTCTTTCTTCTTCAGAGAAGTTTCTCTTCAAGTCTTTCGCCCACTTATTTATTTGGCAGTTGTTTCTTTGAGGATTTGTTGTTGGGAGATTTAATTTTTGAGTTCCAAGTATATTTTAGAGACCCTTGTCTCTAAATGACCCTTGTCTCTAAATGTCAATGAGACCCTTGTCCATTGTTTGGCTAGTGAAGGTCTTCTCCCAATCCGTGGGCTTTCTATTGATCTTGCTAGCTATGTCCTTTGCCATGCAGAAACTCTGCAACTTCATGCAATCCCATTTGTCCAAACTTTCTTTGATTTGTTGTGTTTCCGGGTCTCTATTAAGAAAATTTGGGCCTGAGCCAAGGAGACCTAAGGTCTAAAATAAAATTATAAATGGGAAAAAAGATTAATAGAAGACAGTTTTTTAAATTAAAAATTAAAAATTGAAAAAGGTACAAAAAAAGAGTTCTTTGATTTTTTTTAGCGGGGGGAAGGGAGTGGATGGGAAGATCCTTTATCTCCCTTGTGTCTGAACCAGTCTCTTGGTGGAGTCTCTGGTCTACTTGTGGTGTTTGGTTTTCCTGTGGCTTGATTGGTTTCTTAAGTCAGTTTGTTCGAGCAGGCAGAAAAAATGTTTTGCTTTACCCACGATTTTGTGATCCTCCTCCCAGGCTAGTTCAGTGGGAGGGAGATCTGCTTTGAGTATCACAAAGGAAGGAGATGGCTCTTACTTTTAGTTTGGAGATGCTGTGATGAGGCTAGGTTCTGGGTAGTGTTTAGGCCTTACAGCAAACAGTAGCTTTTCCCTGAGGAGCTAGCTTCTGAAACATTCAGAGATCCCAGCCTGGACCTATTCTCAGGGTTTATGTTAATGAATTTCAATTGATTGTCTAGGCTCTTGTAGGAAGGGAAAGCCTCTGGTTCTGTTTACCTCAGTGAAAAAAGCCCCTCCTCTAGGGGTGGATTCACCTCTGCCTGGGCTAGGTGACTTTCCCCTTTGTGGAGCCTGTCAGGTTCCTGTGACCTTCTAAATTAAGCTTCTGTTTTCTTCAAAGTCCTGGGTTGGAGCTACCTGATAATCTGGACCTTTGTCAATATCAATGATGGAGATCACTGGTACTGGGTGGGAAGAGGCAGCCTTCCCTCCTCTGCTCCCTGAGAAGGAGTGAGGAGGTTAGGGTTCTACTCAAGCTGTGCTCTTGTTTCCTGGAACGTCTCTAGTCTGGGATCGGCAGAAGAAAGATATCTGCTCCTTGTCAGTTCTTGCTAGTGTTGAGTAGAATCCTCTCCTCCGCTGGGTCTGGTGCCTTTGTCCCGGACTTTCTGTGTTGTACATATGGTGGCCATTGCAGCAGCCGGTACCATAGCTGCGTCTACCAGCAAGTGTTCAGATCTGTCTCGTTGCCTGGATTTTCCATCTCTGGCCAAACTTTCTGTACTGTGATGTCACAATTGGTGTAATTCTCTGGCCTAGGACTGATAACTGGAACACCAAAACTGCTTTCTATGAGTGCTTGTTTAGCCTCCAGCTTCTCCTCCACCATCTTTCTGGAACTCCCAAATCATCCTGTGTTCTCATGTCAGGAATTTTTTATCTCCTGCCCCTCCATTACAAAAATCAATATACAACATGAAACCAAAATCAAATACAGTGATAACAGGAATTTGCAATAGGAGAAAGAACATAAAGTAGAAACAAAAACAATCATATGTTATATTGAAATCCAGAAATATAAGGATATACTCTACTGAAACTATCTTGATGCTCATTTCCTGGAGCTTTATTTTATATAATAATATATTCTCTCTCTCTCTTTCTCTCCCTCTCCCTCTCCTTCTCTCTCTCTCTCTCTGTCTGTCTCTCTCTCGCTCGCTTGCTCGGTTTTTACCAAAGTATAGAGCTTTGGAGCTTTTCTACTCGTCTGATAATATTATAATAGATATATGCTAATTATAGCAAATAAATGAGTTTGTGTTCATGGGATGGAAGGGACAATCAAAATAAATTGGAGCACAAAGAACAAAACTGAATTTTAATAATTACTATACAATTCTCATTAAGAAGAGATAAAAATTATCTCGAGAAAAACATTCAGTAGATACTGTTAAGGCTTAGTGAGATAAAATTATTACTGCTGAATTACAACAGTCATAACATTTGGTTGAAAATTTAAAAATTATGCATTTCAATTTATTTTCATGTATTTTGATACTTGTTTCCTGCCCTTTTGAGAAATCTGAATATTTATTCAAAACCAGTTGACTAAACAAAATGCATAAACTGTGAAAATGAAAAGGAGTCATGGAAGACACTGTATCTTTCATACTCTTACAGAGAATGACAAGAAAAATAAATATCTGATATCATTTTCCTTAAGATCAATTTCAAAAACCTTTTTCAGTGAGAATTAAAAAAAATACTTTTCATTTTTTCTTGAGTCAAAGAAAAATAACAATCTCTTTGAGTACAAGTTGGATAAATGCTAAGAATTCTTTTAGTTATTTTGAAAGTAGAGAAGGAAAGGAAGCACAAGATACCTAAGGTCATATCAATTTTAACAATTTTAACATGAGTTCAATCACTAATTATTACTTCTTTTCCACATAGAAACTTTCATTATTCACACAAACCTTTGTTATGCCTGTCTTTCTTTCTGAAAATAGAATTTGTTTTCAGAAAGTATTACACATGAATAAATAATACACTGAATACAGCCCTGTTTCTATTTGGACTGGTATGTCAGCATTTTTCTGAAGATCTACCATGTGAAACAAAGATGGAACAGTGTAGTTAGAGTATAGTTTAGATATGTGATTTCAGAAGATGATCAGCAGACATGGTGGTTTTGAAAACAGGTTGTTTCTGATGATGTGCCTGTTTATACAGCAACATTTTACCTATTGAATAATATCAAACATTGGTTTAAGCAAACTTTGATCATGAATAAAATTGTTTGGATTGATTCAAGATTAATACTTACATGTAATCCTAAAAAAGATCCTTCTCCTTCTCCTGTTACTCCTCCTCCTCACCCTCCCATTCTTTTCCTACTCCTCATCCTCTCTCTTCTTCCTTTTGCTGTTCCTCCCCTCTTTCCCCGCCTCCTACTCCTCCTTCTTGCCTTACTTCTTCCCATTCTTCCCTTTTCTCTTCTCCTCTTCCTCTCTCCCGCTTTTCCTTCTGTCCCTCCCTCTCTACCTTCCTCGCTCCTGATCTGTCTTCTTCCCTTTCTCTTTCCCTTCCTTCTTTGCTTCCTTCCTTCCTTCTTTCCTTCCTGCCTTCCTTACAGTTTTTTCTCCCTTTCTACACTTCCTTCTTTTTCCTACTCTTATTTAACCTCCATCTCCTACCATCCATCCACCTCATTTCCTACTTTCCTTCTTTCCTTTCACCTTACCCTTCCTTACTCACCCATGGATCAAGATCTGAAGTTAAACTCCTAACCTGGGAGTTGAAATTGGGGTTGAGATCGGAATTAATACCCCGGGCCTTTAACTCAAACACCTGGACTTGTACTCTTGAGCTGGAATTTGAACTCCTATCCTGGGCCAGAAACTCTGGGCCTGAGACTTGAATTCACAATGTGGGCTTTGAACCCAGGGCCTGAACTTGAGTTCGTGGCCTGGGAATAGAATTCACGGCCTGTTCCTAGAACTAGGGCATAGGACCTGAACTCGGATCCTTGGCATTTAACTCATAGCTGGGTATTGAAGTCAGGTGTGAGCCTTAAATTCATGGGCCTTGATTTCATGTCCTGACATGAACTGGTGACCTGGGATTGCAATAGGGACCTGGGATCTGAACTGGATTCTTGCCTGAAACTCATTGTCTGGGACTTAAACTCACAGCTGGGGCTTTGAAATTGGTTCCTGGGCCTTCAACTCACAGTCTGGGTCTTGAACTCCAAGTCGATTCCTTGACCTAGCTGTCTATGCCTTGAATGTTGGGCCGGGAACTTGAACTCATTTTTGGGCCTTGAATTTGTGGCCTGGACCCTGAATATGGGCCTGGGAATTGAACTCACAGCCTCTGCCTTGAACTAGGAACCTGGGCTTGAACTCAGTTCTGGTCAATGAACGTGTGACCTAAACCTTGAGTATTGGTCTAGGGCTTTGAATCTGGAGACTCAACAATATTCCCGTGCTTCTCTGTGCTCAACTACTGGAGATTCAACTGTTTTTCTGTGTTTGTTCCATGGCCAGAAAAAGACTTTTAGTTTTAGATGTAGTTTTTGAATCATGAATCTACTTTTTGCTACAACAGAAGTCAATCCATTTGGTTTCAAATTTCTCACTTTTGGTTTATTTGCTTCCCCATTATATATAAAAAATTCTCCCTTTATGTGAACATGGAGGGTCTATGTTGGAAGACAGGGAATGTGTAATGTGCATGTGGAGAGGATGTCTACACTTGTATGCTTTCAACAGAAACGCAGGGGAGGGCATTATCAGGATTTCCAGCCTGTCAGGATATAAGTAGGTGGACAGAGCACAGAGACAGGTGTGCACAAAAAAGAAATAGTGGCAAGGCCAAAGTATTAACCACTTAAGAATAGAGTTGCACACACGTGCGCAAACAGAGGGCCAAGAGAAGTTTCTGGAAGCAGGCCTGGCTTTGCATAAGATGTTCTCTACGATGCCAGCTGCATTTTCCTTCAGATTAGGACTGAGCAATGGATATTGACCCCAGACCTTTTCCACATATACCTCCCCTTCCCCATGTCCAGAGGCCAACCTGCCCTGCTGTGGAAAGATCAAACAGCTCAGGATTTGTTATGTTGTTGTTTCGTTGTTATTGTTTACCTGTATTATTCAATATCAAGAATGACCATGGTTTCCTGAGACAAGCCCTTTGTGAAGTGGAAGAATCTCTTACTTTCTTTGCTTCTTTGTCTGCCTCCTCTTCTCCTTCTTTCTCTCCTCTTCTTAGTTCTGCTGCTCTCTGGGTGGGAAGACCTCAACATGATTGCTTGTTTGTTTGAACTGTTTTCCTAAGGATTTGTTTCTTGCATTGAACACCCAGGTTCCTCCCTTAGTGAAGCTGAGTGACTAGTGGAAGCCGATGTGGCAAGACAATTATATTGTATTAGATTCCCTTCCATGGCATACGGCAGACCTGGCATGGTTGTCTCGCTCTTCCCTAGGGTAATGGAGCCTCAGGGTCAGAAAATAAAAAAAACCCAGGCAAGAAGAAGAAAGGAACTGAAGGAAAGAGAAGGAGGAAGTAAAGGGGGGGGAGAAGGCAGAAAGGATTGAGGGTAGGGAAGGAAGGATGAAGGTAGCAAAGGGAAGGGAGTGAGTGGGGCAATGAAGGTGGGGAAAAAGGAGGCTGGAAGGGAAAAGAGGAGCAAGGAAGGAGACAAAGAAGAGGGAAGGGAAGGGGGAGGGAAAAAATGAAGATGAAAGGGAGTATGGACTAAGCTGGGAAGGTGTAGTTGTCAAAGGGGTAGGGAAGGAGGGAAAGCAGTAAGGATTAAGGGAATAGAAAAGGGCAAAGAAAGAAATGTAAGCAGAGAGGGAGCAGAAGAAAGGAAGCCAGGGAGCATAGATGGAAAGAAGGAAGGCAGAGATAAAGAAAGGAGGGCAGAGAGAAAAGTAGGAAGAAGGGAAGGAGAGAAGAAGAAGGAGAAAGGATGGGAGGAAGAAGCAAGAATGGAACTAAGAGAGGGAGGAAGGAGGGGATGAAGGGAAGAAATTGGTAGCAAGGATGAGAAGAAGTAGGAAAAAGAGGACAGAAGACAGGAAAAAAGAAGGGAAGAAATAAGCAAGGAAAAACGAAGGTATGACTGAGTAAGAGAAAGGAAGAAGGAAGGTAATAATGGAGGGAAATAAGTGGCAAGGAAGGAGGTAATAAAAAAGAGTGAGGAAGGAAAATGAAAGAAAGGAAGAGAGGAAGAAGGGGAAAAGAAGGGTAACCTGGAAGTAAGGAAGAAGGGAAATAAAGGATGAGGGAGGAGTTCTGATCATGTTACACTGTGCACACATCCCTCGGAGCTGGGATGTGTGAACTGACTTTGTTTCCCTCCTGGGCCTCACTAGCCATGTGGGTTGTCCAGAGAACTGGATTCTGACCTTGGGGATGGGGGGGTGGGTGGCAGTGGCTGGTAAATACTGTAATGCTGGCCCTGTATTTCTGTGAGGGAATTTAAAGGCAATAGATCTCATGTTCAATTCTAGGCTATTCTGTATTGCCAGATCAAGGCCAGCCATGGTTTGCTCCAGCTCCAAACACTTTCTGGGCCTGATGATGTCCTGGAATATAATTACATAAATGCCAAGGAGAGGAAAGGGAAAGTAGGCTACTAGTGGTCAGCGTTTGTTGATTATTCTCTCCACAATGTGTTCAGAGCCTTGTTTGAATTATCCAGGGTGCCCAGGTAGGTGTGGTCGGGGGAGAGGGGGCCGGGAGCAGCTGCTCTCCTCCTCTTTGTCGTCCTTTTCCTCTTCCTCTTCCTTTATCTCCATTGACCCCAAGGAGGGCATGGACAACCATTGGATTACCATTGGGGAAAGGCATAACAACATGCTGCAGCCAGATCAGCCATAGGAGGCCAGTGAGAATGGGAAACCCTGCACCAGTATCAGGAATCGCTGAGGTACAGAGGTGCAGGGAGGTGCCGGGATTAGGGAGTTTAACAAATAGATGGCATTTGCAGAGATTTAGGGCTTTGGATAGCATCCAAGGAAAAAAATCTGTTGTGATGACCTCTGGCAAAGATCTGACCTTACTCAGAAAAAATGGGTTGGTCGACTGGTCAGATGGTTATGTGGTTGGTTGTTGGGATGATTGGGTGGTTGGTGGCTGGCTTGGTAAGTTGGTTACTTAGCAAGAGAAACTAATTTTTCTCATTTTATTGCTCATATAAGAGTCTATGAAACTTGTGTCCAGGCTCATTTCAAAAGATGATATTCGGATCTCAAATTCCTTCACTGATATGCTTTCATACATGTAGAACCAGTGCGAAGCTCCATGAAAATTTTTTTTTATCATATTTAACAAACATACATGTATTCAGAATTTTGGCCTCTGTTTATGCAAATAATGTTTACTTATATATATTTGATGAAGGCATGGAAAAGGGATAGGAAAGGATATTTAAAAACATCCAAAATTTTGGGACATCCCTGGTGTTTTAGTTACAAAACATAATAGCAGAAACTGTCTCTTCTATGGCTCTAGAACTAATTGTAGCAATATTAAATTAAGAAAAAAATAATTTCTACACACAGTTCTGTCAACCTTCAAATAATGTGAGGTTTTTTGTTTTCTTTTTTAAATCAAACTAAGAGCAATTTTCTAATCTAGATACAGAAAGTGACACAATGAATCTCTCAAAGTTATCTGTTTATATCCATGGTCTGAACTCTAAAGGATTCAAGCTAAATTCAGATCATATGATAATAGAGTGGATGTCTTAATATATTAAAATTTAACCTTTAATAATGTCAGTAATTTACATTTTTGCCATTAGGTAATGGTGAGTAAAAACAACCTCCATAGTTAATGAAATCTGATAAACACAGTTTAAATAATTGTCCAACACAAAATATCTCACCTATGCTCTTCTCTAAAATAAATAAGTTGAACTTCCACTGTCATAATTTCCACTGAATTCTGCTGAAATTTCAGAAGATATACAAAAGTCTGTCCATGATATTTCTTCCCAAACATTCTCTCACATAATTGACATACTTTTCCAATATTCACCAGAAAAGATACCAAAATTTATCGATGAAATTAAGACTTTATGTGGTACCAACATTTTCCTCTGAAACATTACCTTTCTACATTTTACCAGATGGTAGAAGAACCAGAAGGAGCGAATTTTATGATTTTGATCATAGGGACTTTGCAATAAAATCTCATGATCAACAGATTCTTCTGAAAATGAAAAAGAAAAACTGTATTGGAGAAAAAGCAATATATTGTGGAAAATACAAATATTTGCTCTTATTGACTTTTAGACGTATAGAATACCTTAGGCATTCCTATTAGGAGAATGAAAATTAAAATATGACCCAGAGTATGTCTATGGAAATTAGCTTCTGATGTACTCTCACATGTTTAAAATTTCAGAGCCCATCAGGACTAATGCTATCTCACCTGTACTGTCTGCTCCTGTGAATATAATTTCTGTGAATCAATAAATGAAGAAAATAAGGTGAACTCGACCAAGAAAAGAAATTCTGAAAACATGTGAACCTTCTTCCATTGTGACAGGCAAGTAAATGTCAGCAAGTCCTATAGCGCACAAAAAATTTCAAGAAAAATCATGATTATGTACTTCAAAATTAGATATCTTAAATGTGATTTCTTTAATGAAAGAAAAAGCTAAAAGTAGAATATATTAGTTTCTAAATCTTTTTGTAGATAGATACATGTAAACTGAAATATATTGATTTCTGTATTTTACAGATTAGGGTCACATATAGCAAGCCACAGAAATTAAACGTTTGTACTAAAAAAATTCATAATTTTAAGGCTTTTTTTCTTCATCATGGACAACCAGTAAAGGAACAACGAGTAAAAGGACAACTTTTGAGAGAATTTGAAAAATGTTTTCTAAATTATGGATGTCCAAATTAACCAATTCCATTAACCCTTTAAAATATCAAACACCTATTAAAATACACACTCATCTGAAGGAGGATTTTCCATTCTTTTACATCTATCTTGATTCCTACTAGGATTATATGATCATTAGGAAGAATCATCCAGAATCATGTTAGAGATGATATATATCACAAAGCAAAGGAATCATGGTGAATCATGAGAGTCAAAGTTTGAGACTGGGCTGTTGCTCAATAATTAGTAAATTTCACTAGAACAGTGTTTAGTTGGCCATGAAGCAGAGCCAGAAGACATTTAAACATAGGATCTACCTAAAAGTGACAGGAGTAGGAGTAAATTTCAAGATCGCCAGAATGGAAATTACTATTTTCTGAATTGTGGTGAAAAAAGTATTTTGATACTTTTATCCATTGAACAATAGTGCCCACGTGGAAAAATTTTAGTAAATACATCTTGGGATGCCATTCATAGAAAGAAAACAAGCCATTAAGAGAGAAATGTCCCAGTGTCATTCACGAGCCAAATAGTATGTATATGTAAGATGTGGAAGAAGGAAATGAGGGCAAGGAACTGTGACCTGTTTCCTTAAGTTAACTGGATTCACCAAAAAAATTCAGTATCCCTTCCTCCAAACGTTGGAAGATATCCCACTCGTAGTTTTCTACGCAATCGATACTTCGGTGTAGAGTCTTCTCTGGGTGGGGCCACGGTTACTGTGATGTAGATAACACTCCTCACTTCTTTTTAACCAGCAGAGGAAAGGCGGTCCTCTTTCCCTACATGAAAACCAAAATGGTTACTGACGGCCTGAACTCAGGAGAAAACATCTCACTTTCTCTTACTATGAATTGTTGGATTATAATTCTGTGGAAGAGAAATGTGTGAGCACTCAATAGTCAAACACTCTGAATTGATTTCCCACACTCTTCTTGTGAGTGTGTGTCTGTGTCGTATAGATACTGTATAGAAGGATTACAGTTACATGAGCAAAATGTTGAATCCATTTCCTCTTGGGCATTGTTAACCCTCCTTGATTTAACCTTACCGTCCTTTTCCTCCCTAACTCCCCAACTCTTCCCTCCCCCACCCAATGTTGTAAGCTTCGTTTTCAACATAGTATATTAAATATCTCATTGTTAAAATGGGTTATCCCGCATTTTGATACTTCTAATCCCCTTCCCAAATTAGAAAAATGTATATGCAAAATGTAGGACACTAAAATCAAATACAGTAACAACTGGGGTTATTCCATGGGGGAAGAACATACAAAGAAATAACAACGACAAGTAAAATTACATAAAAATTAGAAGTACATTAAAAAGAAGAGTAAGAAAGTTAAAAACTTCTATCTCTTTATGGGTTCATTTGACTTAGCATCAGCTTATATGGTGATATATACATAGCTTTAGAACTCCTTTGTTTATCCTAAACATATACTAGTTATTTTAGATAAGGAAACCATGGGACTTATGTATCATTGGGTCTCATTTATTTCACTTAATATAATTTTTCCTAAGTCTTTCCATTTCCTAACAAATGGTACCATGTCATTGTTTTTGATAGAGACATGGATTTCATATATATGTATATATATATATATATATATATATATATATATATATGTATATATATATACATATGTATATATATACAAATATACATATATATGTATATATATATATACATATATGTATATATATATATTACATATATGTATATATATATATGTTCCTTGATCAGTTCATCTACTGAGGGGCATATGGGTTGGTTCCATATCTTAGCTGTGGTGAATAATGCTGCAATAAAAATACTTGTGCTGGTAGCCTTAGAATAGCCTTATTTGTGTTCGTTTGGGTAAATGACTAAAAGTGGGATTGCTGGGTAATAGGGTAGATTTTGAGGAACTTCCATACTTTGTAAAGTGGTCCAACAAGTTTATACTCCCACCAACAATTCAGTAGTGTTCCGTTTTCCCACAGCCTCTCCAGCATCTGTTGGTAGTACATTTCTTGATTATAGCCATTCTAACTGTGTAAGGTGTAATGTCAATTTTTTTTCTGTTTTTGTTTATTTCTGTTTTTTAAATATATATATATATATGTATATAGTTGAAAAGAGACTGTACAGAAGGGTTATAATTACATAAGTAACGTAAAAAGTTCATTTCATATCGATCTTTTCCCCCTTCCTTTGTTTTTCCCTACATCCCTTTACTCTATTCCCTCCCCAATTCCTCCCTTTAACTCCTTTGCAAATTTTAAAGTTCATTTTCAATGGAGTGTCTTATACATCTAGTTGTTACAATGGGTCATCCTATATATTATTTCAATTACAAAAAATAATGTGTATACATTTTGCAGGACAATGGAATCAAATACAGTGAAATCAGGGGTTGCAATTCTTTTATGGCTAGATAACTCGACCAATTCTTAGGTGTCTATTGGCCATTCTTATTTCTTCTTCAGAGGTTTCCCTTTTATTCTTTTGCCCACGTGTTAATTGATGGTTGTTTGAGGATTTGTTGTTGGGGGATTTAGTTTTTTGAGTTCTAAGTATATTTTAGATATAGAAACCCTTGTCCATTTTATGGGTCGTGAAGATCTTCTCTCAATCGGTTAGCTTTCTATAGATCTTGCTTGCTATGTCCTCGGCCATGCAGAAGCTATTCAGTTTCATGCAATCCCACTTATCAAAACTTTCATTGATTTGTTGTGTTTCTGAGTCATTCAATGCTTGATAAGAAATGAACTCATTACCTTGTTCATGTAACTGAAACCCCTCTATACAGTATTTTTCACAATAAAAAACTTATTATAAAAAGAAAAAGAAAAATTACCATTAAAAAAGAAGAAAATTTTGGCCCATGCTGTGCAGTTCTAAAGTTTCTCCTGTTCCTTCCTGTAATATTTTCAGGTGTCTTGTTTGACTTTGAGGTCTTCGATCTATTTGGAGTTGATTCTGGTGCAGGGTGGTATCTAAAGTTGTAGCAGTAGTTTCCCTGAGTTTTAACCAATTTGCCAGCACTATTTATTGAAGAGGTTGTTTTTCTTCCATTCTTTTTTTTGGATCCCTTATCGAAGATCAGGTGGCTATAGGACGGTAGGTTTATTTCTTTGGTTTCTGTTCTATTCCATTGGTCCTCAGATATGTTATTGTGCCAGTACCAAGCTCTTTTGATTACAATATCTTTGAAGTGGAGTTTGAAGTATGGTATTGGTATTGTTTCAGCACTGTTCTTTCTGGAAAGGGTTCTTTTGGGTATGTGTATTCTTTTATTGTTCCATACCAATATCTGGATTATTTCTTCTATTTACTTAAAGAATGAGGTTGGGATATTGATAGCTATCACCTTGAATTTATAGATAGCCTTTGTCAGTATTGCGATTTTCAGGATATTAAACCTCTGAATCCAGGAGCAGGGGAGGTTTTGTTTTGTTTTGTTTTGTTTTTTACCACTTTCTTTGTCAGGATTTAATTTCCTTTTTCAGGTTTTTAAAGTTTTCATCATTAAGGTCTCTAATTTTTTGAGTTAACTCCTAGGTATTTTATTTTTTGTCGCACATTTTCATGTAGATATCAACTCCTCCTTCTTTCTATGTTGTTCTGCATAAATATAAGCATTCTTTCTATGGCCCATGCAGCTTCAATAAATCAATCTTTAAGTATTATTTTCTTCACTTCTTTATTATTTTTATTTCATAGTGATAGCTAGGAAAAATTTGAAAATGGTTTCTTAGGCAAAGAAACAGGCTGTATTATTTGGGCTTTCAGAAAATGCTTGTGCTCATGAATGGTGACTACTGAACAATGTTGCAAACACATCACTAATATAGATATTTCTAATGCAAATTTTCTAATCCAAATTGATTTTGCTTACATTTGCATGCTGTTTCTACATAAAACTTTCATGTACATTCTCGGTCACCATTCTGACACGAAAGTAACAACATTCTACTAAGGAATAGACTTTGTATGAGAATTACAGTGTTTATTTTTTGATAAGACTGTCAAGTTTTAAGTTTATGTTTATTAAAAGATAATTTCAATACGAGGCATTTTTAGAAGTTATCCAGTTTCTGACACATATATTGCTTTTCCTGCCTTGTCGATATGCTTAATTTTTTATATACCTTCTTAATTCACATCTTAAATTCATATTGATTCAAAGTAACAGTAAAATGGGTAATATATCTCAAAGCAAGTACTAGCAAATGTTAAATAAAATAAGCAGGAAAGAGAAAATTTCCCAGAAGGATTTGTTTTGTATATGTCGTATATTTTATTAAACCAATATTAATGTTACTATATAATGTAAAAAGTAAACATGGAATATGTAGAGATATATCAGTGAATATGGGGCTTATGTCTATACATATAGGCTTTTGCATTTATATTACATTTAATCAAAATTGTAGATAGGCCTTACAAATATCCTGGAACATAAATAATAATTGCATAATTTTTCAGTAAAGTCTTCTATTGACAGGTTTATGTAGAACACATAACAGTCAATTAGGATTTACTAAAACTATGATGTAATTATCCAACTTTTTAAAAATGGGAGTAAAATGTCTACTGACATATAGAAGGTATTGTCTAGTATATGTCACTGTTCTGGTACTAGGTACGTTGCCTATCATTATTTTTTCATAAATACCAAGCAATTTTATACCAAAATCTCCTACCAAAGATTTTGAGTCTATACTGAGGGAACTTTGGAAGTATGGGGAATTAAATATGGATATTGGAAATATGTATTATTCAGCGACAAGTTCCTTCATTAAATTTCTAATGTATATGAACAACAAAATGGTAATAAAACTATTTGGTTTTACAATAATAAGGACATCTTATTGTGGGTTTCCAAATCTGCCTGTTTGGAATTAGTTTTATGAATCCTAAGGAACTGTAGCATTTCAATATTGTTATACATAAGGTTTGAGACAATTTTAACAAGACTGACATGGGAGAGAAGACATAGAAGACTGTTTAGTCTTTAATGAATAATGTGACAAAATTTCTGAGCAATCTAAATAACATGGAAAGCACCATTTACTGAAGAGGCTGTCTTTCTTACATTTTTTTTTATTTTTTAATCCCTTATCGAAGATTAGAGGGCTATAGATCTGTAGCCTCATTTCTAGGTTTTCAATTCTATGCCATTAGTCCTGAGGTCTGTTTCTGTGCCAGTACAGAGTTGTTTTGATTACTATGGCTTTGTAGTAGAGTTTGATATTTTGTATTGATATTCTTCCAGCACTGCTCTTTCTGTTGAGGATCGTTTTTGTTATTCAGGCTCTTTGGTTGTTCCATATGAATTTTTGGATTACCGCTTCTATTTCCTTGAAGAATGAGGTTGGAATATTGATAGATATCATATTGAATTTGTAGATAGCCTTTGGCAGTATTGCCATTTTCATGCCATTTTCATTTTTCCAATCCAGGAACATGGAAATATTTACCAATTTCTAAGTTCTGTATTGATTTTCTTTTATATATTTTGAAAGTTTTCATCATGATGTCCTTCACTTCTTGGTTAAATCCTATATTTAATTTTTTGTGGGGGCAATTACAAATGGAGTTGTTTACCTATTTTCAGCCACATTTTTCTTATTGTTAGCATACAGAAAAGCCAGTGATTTTTGCAGAAGGGGATGTGGACAGTGTGGAACCTTACTGCATTGTTGGTGGGAGTGTGAACTTGTTCAACCACTTTGGAAAGCAGTATGGAGGTTCTTCAAAAGACTCCACATAGAGCTCTCCTATGAACCAGCGAACCCATTTTTGTTCATTTACCCAAATATTCACAAACAAGACCACACTAATATCAGTAAGACTATGTTTATTGCAGCATTATTTACCAGAGCTAAGATATGGAACCAACCCTGATGCCCCTCAGTAAATGAATGGATCAAGAAAACGTGGCATATATACAAAATGGAATGCTATGCTTCCATCAGAAAGAATGACGTTGCCCCATTTGTTAGGAAAGGGAAAGTCTTGGAAAAATATATTAAGTGAAGTGTGCCAGGCCCAAAGACCATAGGTCTCGTGGTTTCCCTTATTTGCAATATCATTGTATGTCTGAGTCAAGCAGAAAATGTCAGCTAAGTTGATGTTAGGAAAATGAACCACAAGATAAATATTCAAATGTTTTTTTTCACCCAATTGTCTCTGAGATATTTATAAGATGATTTCTTTGTTGCTTTGTATGTCCCTCCACCATGGTATAACTCCTGCTTTCACTGTATTTGATGTTGGTATAATTTGTGGAGAGGAAAGGAAAAAACAAATTGTTTAAATAAGGATACAGGTGGAGCCATAGTAACAATGAGATGTACAAGTCGTTATGTCGAAAACAAACTTTACAACTTTGGTTTCGAGGGAGAGGAGTTTTGGGTTGTGGGTCGGGGAAAGGATAGGCAGGAATTGGAAGGGGAAACAAAGCAAGAGGCTACAATGCGTGATAAGAAATGTACTCATTATCTTGTCAATGTAATTGTAACCCCTTTGTACAGTATTTTCACAGTAAAAAAATTGTAGATGAATTTGGATGCAAAAATAAACCCACTTCTACATTTAACTGAGCTCTCCTTAAAATGATACACTGTGATCATGCATATAAATGGCTTCAGAAAACATTGCTTTCTCAATATTAGAAACAATAATAAAGGAATATATGATGAATCAAAAAAAGAAAAGCTAAGTGTCCCATTGTCCTTCAGTCTAGATATTTTCATTCAGATTTGAAAAGGAAAGAGACGAAAAGTTTAATTTTACCAAAAATCGTTGAGAAAATATGGCCTGACTCAAATATGAACATATGATGTGATTATGTTGTGACATAGGTACAGTATGACGATAGAACCAAACAACCAACCAATATAATATGTGGTTATTTCTCCAAAGGAGTACAAATGGTTGACAAAAATAAAGAATTATTTGACATCATTTTCTATATAGAAAAATGAAAATCCAAAGACACTGAGATTCTGTGTCTTTGTCGTCATAATAACTATCTTCAAAGCAATAAAACAAAATAAAAAACCCAAACAAGTGTTATGGAGGATGTTGGGAAAACTATGCTATTTATGTCAATGTAAATTAGTAAAGCTACTATGGAAATCACAATGGTTTCTCATTAAACTAAACATAGAACATATGATCTCTTAATTCCACTTGAGCATACATCCAAAATGATGTAAATCAAGATACAATAGTGACAGTTGCACAGAAACATTTATTGAAGCATAATTTACACAGTCAATCAATGCAATCAAACTAGGTAATCTATTCATACAGTGAATAAATGAAGAAAATGTACTGTATTTACACAGTGGAATATTATTCATCCATCAAGAGTTGTCATTTGCAGGAAAATGGAGAAAATTGAAAGTCATCATATCAAGTGTTCTAAATTCAACAGCTCGACTAATGTTTTCACATACACTTTTATATGTGCATTTGGAACCTTAAAAATAATAACATACACTAAATAAAGAGTATTTTGGAGTGAAGATTACAGAGAGGAGATTGAAAGGGAGTAGATTGAAAAGGGATAATAATATTCTATATAGTTTTATGGAAACATAGTGATGTAACCCAAGATGCTTTTTATCAAAGAACATTTCATAACTTCAGGTAAATATTACAATGAAATTTCTTTCTCTAAAAATGGGCTAATATAAAAGAGTCATCAAAAAGCATATAACTAAGATATATTTCATTTTTGATAGATATAAGTAAAGGAATTGATTCATTCTAATTAAAATATTATATGAATGAAAAAACACAGAATATGAATATAACAAGAAATCAAATGGAAAGGATATGTTTAAAATTAACTGTATAACGGGAGTGGAGAGAAGTCAGGTGGGAGAGAATGAGGAAGGGGATGATGACATCAAAAGGAAATATATTCCATACCTATCTGTAAACACATTGTATATCATTTTTACAATAAAATTCCAAAAAAGGAATTGCTAATAGTAACCAGAAATTTTGAAAATGTATTCCAGAATTGTAAGTCATCTTAAAATATAAACCCAAACAAAGCCCAAACATGTAAAACATATTTCAATATGATTACTGGGAAAGAATCAAAAGAAAGAGAATCAAAAGTGAGAATTGCTTTTTCTTGATTTTGGTGATACTAGGGTTATAATTCAGGACTTTCTACACACCCTGTTTGCTTTCTTGGCTAATGCTTTGCTAAGTAAACTATCTCCCCCGCCCTGGTTTTGTTGGTAAATTGGAGATGTAGTCTATCAGACTCTTCTCCCTGAGATAGCTTGAAAAAGGGAACTTATGATTTCCACACTCCTGAATAGCTAGAAATACTGGTGTAATTTTTCTTTAAATAAATTGTTTTTATTGTGAAAATACTGTACAGAAGGGTAGCAGTTACAAGAGCAAGGTAATGAGTATATTTCTTATCAAAAAGTGTTGCCTCCTCCTTTGTTTTCCCCTACTATCCCTTCCCTCCCATCTCCACAACTATACTCCCTCGGACGTCCCCAGCCTAATTTGTAAAATCTGTTTTTCAACATAATGTCTTCTACATCTCACTGTTGCAATGGGTCAACCTGTATGCCTATTTTGTTTTTCCCTTCCCTTCCCTAAATTATATTGTATATCATCATTAAATATTGTGAAAACAGGGATTATACCTTGGGGGTATAACAATAAATCACCTAATAAATACCTCAGTAACAATAGTAACAAATAATAGTTTCAATTCACTCTTAAGGACTGGTCTACGAATCTCACCTTACCAAACAGTTTGGAGTATGAGATGATTTCACCATTAGCTCAGGGAAGAGGCTTCTAAGCCATTTCCCTGGAATATTTGTAAGTGTCCTATGGGACTTAGGTGATTTATTGTTCTTGTACTTAGATACAATAAAATCTAGAGAATAATAAATTGAACAGTAACATATATAGCATCCTAAAATATAACTAATAAGGTAATATTAATATAATTAATAATATAATAACTAATAGTATAACTAATAAGAATAGAATAAAAGTATATAAGAGCAACTGCCAACCACAACAATTTGTTCAAGAAAAAAACATGTGTGTTTCTCATGATCCTATTAACAGAAAGCCATTTCACTAGGTTAATCGAGCTGGAGTTATTGTTTGTTCTCCAAAGAATTCAGAAAGCGATGAAAATGGTAAATCACAAAAGAGAAATCACCACCTGACTTAAAGAAACCGTATGTAAGAAATCTAAAATATGAATGTATGTCTTTGAAAATAATAAATCATAGAATAATATTTAAATGTAAATGTGGTAAAGGAAGAGCTAAATGGTTTGTGACAGCATCAGAAGAACAGAATTGGTCTAAGATTATTTTTTTTTTACCTCTGTGCTTTCAAACAAGGAAGGGTCTGGGTGTGCCTGGATAGGCAGACAGAGGAGTTAGTATCTGTGGAGAAAAAGGACAAGCCTACTGAGCTTCACCTTTTGCCTCTACAGTTGCCAAGTTTTGGTGTGGCAAATAGGAGAGAGTGGTGAACATTATCAATGTCAAAGTTTTGCAGTACAGAGGCTTTCTATTTTAATTTCTAATTTTATGGTGTTCACAAAAATCCTGGAGTTCCCCGAATATTTCACCTACTGCAACAGGTGCACCTAGCTATTTAGATTAAGAGTATAAACTAATGCCTTGTTTTCAAATTCTATCTGAAGAGTCACCTGAACTGATGTAACAATTATATTAGGTGTAAGGTAAAATGAAATGAAATGTCTGTTTATATATCTTGCATGAAGGTCTTGCTACCCTTTTAAATAGCAAAATATTAACTGGCAAAAAAATTGAGAGATTATTAACAAAGTCGTCGGGATCATTGTGTAAAACAAGAGGAAGAAAGTAAATCCCAATCAATCCAGAAATTTTCATTCAGTGATTATATATAACATATATAATATATATTATAACATACAATATATGTATATATAGAGAGAGATAGAGACAGTCACAAAGAGAAAAAGAGACAGAGACACAAAGAGAAAAAGAGACAGAGACAGTGAAACAGAGACAGAGACAGGTGTCTCAGATAAAAAAAAAACTGAAGCCATTTGTTACAAATGAACTTGCTGATCAGATAATGTTCAACCTTCTTTAGAAAGAGAGAAAGGAGAGATTCAAAATACATTTTTTTACACTCAAAAAGAAAGTTAATTTGAGGTGTTTTCAATATATCAAAATAAAGTATTCTCCTTCTGTTAGTTATAGACTATCCATAGAACGTTATTAAAGGTAATAATAGGAAAAAAGAATACATTGATTAGAGATTATGAGTCAGGGAAATGAATAACAGCAATTTTGTTAGGGAAATGAAAGAATAACTGGGAATACTCTCATGAGTTAGAGACACAAATTTTGAATAGTACCCTGTTATTTTTAGAAGGATTTAGAATAGGATACACTGTATTTTGACTATTAGAACAACCAGTAAAATAGCATAATTTGGAGATCAGAAGGTGGCTTAGTGGAAGAATGCTTGTCTTGCAGGCATGAGGTCCAGGGTTAAATTCCTCAGCAATGTATAGGCAGAATAATGTTGGAAAGGGCACTGTGGCTCAAGAGGGAAAGCACTATCCTTGAACTGAAAAGTTGAGGGACAGCACCCAGGCTCAGAGTGCAGGCCCATGATTGACATAAAAAATAATAATAAAATAGCACAATTCATAGTCTAAGAAATTAGAATCAGACAAATTCTTAAAGTAAAGCTAACAGAAACTACTGGAATGTAAGAAGACAAGGGGAAAAAAAAGAAAGTACAAAAATACTAAAAGAAAATGCTTAGAAAAACATAAACTTCCACTGAAACTCTTCTCTATAAATTCCCATACTATGTATATTTATAATAGTCAATAAGTGGAAAATATACACCAAATGAAAAATGACAAATGATATGCTATTTTCGTAAATTAGGTTAGTACATAGTAATACAATTAACCTGATAACTGTTGCAATGTCATGGATGAAAATAATAAATTATTTTGACAACAAAAATTACTTTTATTCTGTATGGTACATCTATATGAAAATTTGAAATTAGTCAAATTAATCTATAGTAGAAAAAATGCAACTTATTCTTTGTGGATGATTTTTGAGAAAGTGTTATTTTAATTGCATAAAATAATCTTTTATTATTATTCTGAAGTATGCAGCTACTAATATGTATGTAATAATACCAAATGTTCTAACATGAGTTTATATGAAGAGAGAATACGACAGGGAATAAATATTAATTTTAATTTACAATTTTCAAATAATTCAGAGCTGTGACTTATAGCATTGAATGTATCTTCTGTAAGGAAATGTTTGATATAACAAAAGAATTAGTCTTTCCATTTTCTAACAAATGGAGCGATGTCATTCTTTCTAATGAAAGCATAGACATCCATTGTGTATATATACAATATTTTCTTGATCGATTCATCTATTGAGGAGCATCTTGGCTTGTTCCATATCTTAGCTATGGTAGATAATGCTGCAATAAACATAGTTGTGCTGGTAGCTTTAGCATAGTCTTGCTTGTGATCATTCGGTAAATGCCCAAAAGTGGGATTGCTGGGTCATAGGGGACCTTTATGTGGAATCTTCTGAGGAAGTGCCATACTACTTTCCAAAGTAGTTGAACAAGTTTACACTACCACATACAGTGCAGTAGGGTTTGCTTCTGTCGGCATCTCCTCCAGCATCTGTTGTTATTAGTGTTCTTGATTCCAGCCATTCTAAGGAGGATAGGTGGAATCTCAATGTAGTTTTGATTTGCATTTATTTTATGGCTAGAGAGGTTGAGCATTTCTTCTTGTGTCTATTGGCTATTCTCATTTTCTCTTCAGAGAAGTTTCTCTGTAAGTCTTTAGTGCACTTACAGAGTTTCTTTGAGTATTTGTTGTTAGGAATTTAATATTTTGAATTCCAGGTATATTGTAGAAAGGAGACCCATTTCCACTGTATGGCTTGTGAAGATCTTCTCCCAATCCATGAGA
This sequence comes from Dipodomys spectabilis, assembly GCF_019054845.1. Taxonomy (NCBI): domain Eukaryota; kingdom Metazoa; phylum Chordata; class Mammalia; order Rodentia; family Heteromyidae; genus Dipodomys; species Dipodomys spectabilis. The sequence continues at coordinate 7,351,588 of NW_024870841.1, read as the reverse complement.
TTTTTATTAATCTTGCTAGCTGTCCTTTGCAATGCAGAAGCTCAGCAACTTCCTGCAATCCCATTTGTCCTAACTTTCTTTAATTTGTTGTATTTTTGGGTCTCTATTAAGAAAAATTCTGCTTGAAAAAAATATATTAAGTGAAGTAAACCAGGCCCAAAGAAACATAGGTCCCACATATTTGCAATAACTGTTATATGTCAGAGACAAACAGAAAAGATCAGATAAGATGATATTAATCAAAGTGAATCCCAAGATAAGGACACAAGTTGTTTTTGCTTTCTTGCTATGTTTTCTCCACATAAGGTACTCGTGATTATTTATTCCTTTGTATGTCCCTCCCCCAGTGAGTAACCCTTGTTTCATTGTATTTAATGTTGGTATAATTTGGGGAGGGGAAGGGAAAAAAACAAAATGTTTAAATAAGGATACAGGTGGACCCATTGCAATTATGAGATGTACAAGACGTTATGTCAGAAAATGGACTTTATAACTTTGACAGGGGGAGGGAGGAAAGGGGACATAAGAGCTTGTGAAGGAATTGAATTGGGAAACAAAGGAGGAGGCAATAATGCTTCATAAGGAATATACTCATTAGGGGGAATTCCAGGAAGATGGTGGAGGAGAAGCTGGAGACTAAACAAGCTCTCACAGAGAAAGCAGATTTAGTGTTCCAGTGAACAGTTTCAAGCCAGAGAATGACACCGAGTGTTCCATCACAGTACAGAGAGGCCACAGAGGGAAAATCCAGGCAGGAGACAGAACTGAGCACTTGCCAGCAGCCACCGCTGAGGTGACAGTGATGATAGTGGCGGCCATAGCCGCCATACCTACAACACAGAGAATCCGGGTGGAAGGAGCCAGATGTGGTGGGCGAGCGGATTCTACTCAACACCAGTAAGAACTGACAAGGAGCAGACATCTTCATACTGCATTTCTCAGACCAGAGATGACCCAGGAACCAAGACTTGCTGTGAGTAGAAGCCTAACGCCCTCACTCCTTCTCAGGGAGAAGAGGAGGGCAGGCCACCCCTCCCCCCTCCAGTACCGAAGATCTCCATCTTTGATACTGACAAAGGCCAGGTTGAGCTGCTAGCTCCAACTCAGTCCTTGGAAGAAAACTAGAGTCATTTAGCAGGTCACAAGAAGTTAACAGCATGACCTGCTAGACTCAGCTCCACCCAGGGAAAAGTCACCCAGCTCTGGCACCAGCCCCAACAGTGGCTTTCTTCACTGGGTAAATAGAGCCAGAGGCTGTCCCTCCCTTTAGCAGCCTTGACAATCAAGTGAAATTCAGTAAACATAAATGGTGAGAATGGCTCAAGGCTGGGCTCTGTGAGTTTCTCACAAGCTAGCCCCTCTGGGAAAAGGTACAGTTTGCTGAAAGGCCTCAACTATACCCAGAACCTAGCTTCATAACAGCATTTCCAAACATGAAGAAAGAGCCATCTCCCTCAGTTGTGATACTCAAAGCAGATCTCCCACCATTGAACTGGCCTGGGAGGAGGATCACAAAATCCTGGGTATAGCAGAGCATTTTCCTGCCTGCTCAAACAAACTGACTTAAGAAACCAACCAAGCCACAGGAAAATCAAACACCATAAGCAGACCAGAGACTCCAACGAGAGGATGGTTACAGACACAAGGGAAATACAGAATCTTCCCACCACTCTGAAAAAAACCAGAGCTTTTTTTTTTTTGTGCCTTTTATACAAAATATTTTTTTCTGAAACATTTTTAATTTTTACCTTTTTAAAAAATTGTTTTCTAATAACTTTTTTTTTCCTCATAATTTTTTTTTATTTTAGGGGTATGTGTGTGTGCGGTTTTCTTTCTTTTTAAAACATTTTTATTTATTTGTTTTTTGTTTAGCTCCACTGAACTTTTGATCTTTTTTTCTTTCTTTCTAATTCTTTTCACATTTTCTTTTCTTTTGTTCTTCTTTGTGTGACTTAATTGTTGTTCTGCACATCCTCAAATACACCCGTAGTCAATTATTACTTATCCCCCATTGTGTACACACTTAATGCAGAAATTTATTACTCAATTCAAAACCTCTTGGACTTAAATTCCTTAATATCAGTACTACTTCTTTATAATTATGTATTTAAAGTATTTTTATTTCTAAGTTTTTCACGTCTCTTTTATATCCCTCCCCTTCTCTCATTATATCCACATTCTTCTCTCAATATTTGTGCCTTATATATGCAAATCCTGTATCAGTTTTTGAGTAGCTTCCTCACGCTCATATTATCAAGCATTGAGATAGAAACAGCAATAAGAGACCTCTCATCTAAGAAAAGTCCAGGACTAGATGTTTTTAGAGTGGAATTCTACAAGACCTTTAAAGAAGAGCTCACACCAATACTACTCCAACTCTTCAATGAAATTGAAAGTTCACTACAGAACACATTCTATGAAGCCATCATAACCCTCATCTGAAAACCAGGCAGGGACTCATCAAAGAAAGAGAGCTATATACCCATTTCTTTGATGAACATTGATGCAAAATTTCTCAACAAAATTTTGGCCAATCAAATTCAATGATTCATCCAAAAAAGCATACAACACGATCAAACAGAATTCATTTCAGGGATGCAAATCTGGTTCAATATACTAAAATCAATTAATATTATTCATCACATCAACAGGAGCAAGAATAAGAACCACATGGTTACCTCAATAGATGTAGAAAAAGCATTCAACAAGACCCAACACCACTTTATGATGAAGGGTTTGGAAAAATTAGGAATCCATGGAACATTGCTCAATACAATATAGGCTGTATATGACAAACCTACAGCCAGCATTATACTTAATGTTGAAAAACTAAAGACATTTCCTCTTAACTTAGGAACAAAACAAGGATGTTTACTCTATCCACTTCTATTTAATCTAGTATTAGAATGCCTAGCTACAGAAATAAGACAAGATGCAAACATAACTCAGATCCAAATAGGGAAAGAAGTAAAACCCTACCTCTTTTCAGATGACATGATCTTGTATTTAAAGAATCCTGTAGACTCCACTCCCTAATTATTAAAATTGATTCAAAATTTTTCAAAGTAGCGGGGTATAAAATTAACCCTCAAAAATCAATGGCTTTTCTGTATGCCAACAATGAGAAAAGTGTGGCTGAAATTATGAAAGCAATTCCATTTGTAATAGCCCCACAAAAAAATAAAATACATAGGAATTAACTTAACCAAAATAGGGAAAGACCTCTATGATGAAAACTTTAAAATCTTGAAAAAGGCAATCAAAACAGATCTTGGAACGTGGCCAAAACTCCCATGCTCCTGGATTGGGAAGATCAACATGGTGAAAATGGCAATGCTTCATAAAGCTATCTACAAAGTCAATGCGATACCTATTAAAATTCCAACCTCATTCTTCAAGGAAAGAGAAGAGGCAATCCAAAAATTCAAATGGAACAATAAAAGATCCCAAATAACAAAAATGATCCTCAACCGAAAGAACAATGCTGGAGGAATAGCAGTACAAAATTTCAAATTCTACTCCAAAGCCATAGTTATCAAAACAGCTTGGTACTGGCACAAGAACAGACCTCAGGACCAATGAAATAGAATTGAAAACCCAGAAATGAACCTAAAGACCTATAGCCATCTAATCTTGGATAAGGGATTAAAAAACCAGAATGGAAGAAAGACAGCCTCTTCACTAAATGGTTCTGGCAAAATTGGTTAACTACTTTTAGAAAACTAAAGCTAGATCCTTAATATATCACCCTGAAACAGAATCAACTCCAAATGGATCAAAGACCTCAGAGTCAAAGCAGATACTGTGAAAACATTACAGGCAGGAATAGGAGAAAGCCTAGGTCTTGTTGTCACAGGCCGAAATTTTCTTAATAGAGACCTAGAAACACAACATATCAAAGAAAGGTTGAACAAATGGGATTGCAAGAAATTGAAGAGCTTCTGCATGGCAAAGAATATAGCTAGCAAGATTAATAGAAAGCCCATGGATTGGGAGACGATCTTCACTAGCCATACAACGGACAAGGGTCTCATATCTAAAATATACCTTGAACTCATAAAATTAAATCCCCCAACAACAAATCTTCAAAGAAACAACTGCCCAATAAATAAGTGAGCTAAAGACTTAAAGAGAAACTTCTCTGAAGAGGAAAGAAAGATGGCCAATAGACACATGAAGAAATGCTCATCCTCCCTAGCCATAAAAGAAATGCAAATCAATACAACATTGAGATACCACCTTAACCCCGTTAGAATGGCTATAATAAAGTAGTGTGATAAAAACAGATTCTGGAGGGGATGTGGACAGAATGGAACCTTACAGCATTGTTGGGAGTGTTAACTTGTTCAACCACTATGAAAAGCAGTATGGAAGTTCCTCAAAAGACTCCACATAGAGCTCCCTTATGACCCAGCAGTCCCACTTTTGGGCATTTACCCAAATGTTTACAAATAAGAACACGCTAAAGCTACCAGCACGACTCTGTTTATTGCATCATTATTTACTATAGCTAAGATGTGGCACCAACCCAGATACCCCTCAGTAGATGAATGGATCAAGAAAATGTGGTATATATACACCATGGAATTATCCATCTGAAAGAATGACATTGCCATATTTGTTAGGAAATTTTAATACTTGGAAAAAATTATATTAAGTGAAGTAAGCAAGGCCCAAAGAACCATAGGTCCCATATTTTCCCTTATTTGCAATATCTAGTATATGTCTGAGTGAAGCCGAAAAGGTCAGATTAGGTGACGTTTGGGAAATGAACCCTAAGGTCTGTTTTCAAATGTGTGTTCATTTTTTCTTTCATGCGATTGTTACTAACACATTTATGAGGTTATTTCTGTTGCTTTGTATGTCCTTCCCCCACAGTATAACGCGTGCTTTCACTTTATTTGATGTCGGTATAATTTGTAGAGGGGAAGGGAAAAATCATATCCTTCAAATAGGGATACAGGTGGATCCATTGCAACAATGAGATGTACAAGTCCTTACATGGAAAACGAACTTTACAACTTCTGTCTGAGGATAGGGGTGGGAAGGATTAGGGGGTAGCAGGGGAATGATGGGAAGGAATGGGACGGGGAAACAAAGGAGGAGGCTACAATGCTTGATAAGAAATGAACTCATCATATAGCCCATGTAATTGTAACCCCTCTGTACAGTATTTTCACAATAAAAAAAGAAATATACTCATTAATTGGTCCATGTAATTGTAACCCTTCTCTATAGCATTTTTACAATAAAAAATTATTTATAAAACAAACATACTAACAAAAAGCAAATTTTTCTCTAATACTCTGTTGTGAATATCATTTTCACGTTTCATGAGGTGTCCACTGGTAGTAACAAATTCTATTTTCTTTTAAAATTAAAATATATGTCCCTCACCCATGGTATATCCTGTTTTCACTGTATTTGATGTCGGTATAATTTGTAGAGGGAAAGGGAGAAAACAAATTTTTTAAATAGGTATACATGTGGACCCATTTCAACAATGATATGTACAATACATTATGTCGAAAAATGAACTTTACACGCTGGGAAGGTGACTCAATGGTAGAGTGCTTGCCTTGCATTCTTGAGGAACTGCGTTTGATTCTTCAGCACCACATAAGCAAAAAGAAAAAAAGCCGGAAGTGGCCTTGTGGCTCAAGTGGGGGAGCGCTAGCCTTGAACTGAAGAGCTGAGGGACAGCGCCCAGGCCCAGAGGTCAGGCCTCACAACCCGACCTAAAAATAAAGAAAGAAAAGAAAAATGAACTTTACAACATTACAACATTGCAGGATGGGGAGGGAGTCGGGGCTGTCAGGGTTGGGGCGGGAGGTGTAAGTGGGAAGGGATGGGAAGGAAACACAAAGGAGGAGGGAACAATGCTTGATAAGAAATGCACTCATTAAGTTGCTCAAGTAATTGTAAACCTTCTGTATGGTATTTGGACAATTAAAAATAAAAATGAATAGATAAATAAATTCACTTGCTTGAGACCCTTTTCATGTCATCATCTCTGAAGAAAAAGTGAACCACTTTCAGGATGGAACTTAGAAAGCAGCACCTCTCTTTAATTTAAGTTCCAGTGATTATTCATGCATGTATCATGAACCCTTCTCTGAATTAACCTTAGTCCTTGGAGGTAGAGCTAAAGACATTAGATACAAAAAATAAGAAAAAGTAAGAAAGCCTCTCAAAGTCTATACCCCAATATCAAAAGGAAGGAATGCTATTATTGAAAGACATAAGTGATTTTTTTGTTTTAAGCCAAATATTGGGTTTTAATTTTAGCAAGTTTAGAATGTTAACTTGCATATGAGTTATAATGAAGATCTAATTTAAAATTCACATAATATTGTGATCCAACTAAATAATAAATATTAGACTTGTATTAAAGACTTACTAAGCTGGAAGATAGCAAATAAGAAACTATTACATTTTTGTAATTGCTCTATATGTTGGCAATGGGTGAATAATATGAATATTAAAAGGTCAGGTCAGATTAATTTTCTAATTTCCAAAGGAGATACAGTATAATCCTTAGGTTAATTGCAAAGATTAAGTAAAATCATAGATAAAATGATAAAAATGTATACTTCTGTGTCATTTTCATGCTGACATGAGACTGATGTGAAATCTTCTCATGGTAGTATTGTCAATCCCTTTCTGTAAATTCAGATTAAATATATATAAGCCAGATTTTTCTATAATAAAATATAAGTTCAATCAATTCCATTCATCTTACTACTTGCCATAACTCTCCTTGTCATTTCATAAGGAATTTATGAGATAGTCTTGAAATTATTTTATTTTCAACATTATGCTGCAAACGAAGAATTTAAAATGGCAGATGCCACTCATGACTTCTTTTGAAAGATTCTATAGTATTTTGATCTATCATAGAATCTGTACATCAAATAATGGACATACTATAAGACTTAAAAAGTGGAAATAGCAGAAGAGTGATTGTAAAGTTTATTGGCCAGCTGAAGAGAATATATAAACATGAGCTAGAAACACTGCTTATTACGAAATGTACTCATTACCTTGCTCATATAACTGAAGCCCCTCTGTATAGAATTTTTACAATAAAAAAATACAAAAAAGAACAGCTAATAAATGTGATTGTTTCTAATATATTTTTCTTTTTTGTATTTTTTTATTGTACATTTCCTAGCAAGCATGGTTGCCTTCTTCTTTGTTTTTCCCCTACAATCCCTTCCCACCTATCTCCACAACTACCCCCGCTCCAGGGAAGTTGGAAAATTCGTTTTCAACATGTACATCACATTGTTAAAATGTGTCAACCTATTCTAAAACACACACACACACACACACACACACACACACACATACACACACACACATACACACAAACTTAATTTTCAAAAAAGCAATTAGTTTATAAAACCTACAGTAAGTAGTCTAAAAATGACTATAAATTATTTGAAATTTCCTGACAACCACTATTCTAATAAAAGTTGAATATAACTCACTATTCTTAGGGGAAAAAAGTGATGTCACTTAATCGTTACATTCCGTTTGGATATCTGTACAGATTCATAATACCTCAGTGGGGAAATAAGCAAATGGCATTATCACTTATCCTTGTTCCTTTGTATAAAACTTCCTTACTCTTCATTTCTCTCCTTCTCTGACTTTTATTTACAATATCTGCAAAACAGAAGGGGGTATAAAATAGACACTCGAGAAGGGATGCATATATATCAGGCAATCCTTTACCATCCATTTCCTGCTTTCCTCTTCTTACAAGTTATCCACCTTTTCAAACCTGCCAACCACAATGCATTCCAAGACAGTCATACTGAATCCCACTTATCAGAACATGGAGCTGAGCTGTGCATTCTTGACTCCATGTATGTACCTGCCATTGTAATCTTTCTACATGTTGGATGGGGAAATTCTGCACGGTTGGTACAGATTAGGTGGAATTCAGAGAAACAATTCTGGAGACAGTAAAATCCTTAAAAAATTTAAAAAGAGAACACTGAGTCTTGGACTACTCTGTTGTTAGGTAAATAGCATGAAACTCAACTTACATCTATGCTTTTGGAGATCACACTAAGCTCATGTATTTGACTTTCTCAAATTGAGCCAGACATTTGTTGCTTGTATGTAACTGGAAAAAGATACATATACTTTCTCATATGTTTTACCATTCCATTAGTCATTTTCATCTGTTCAAAACATGGTCAAAATGCCTGCTAATGAAGACTTACCACGATCTGAAATTTACTAAATCAGAAGAGAGACCTGGCAAGCATTTTGGCAATTTCAAAGGGTAAAATATTGTAAGGGGATGATGAGTCCTCTTACTAAAGTAGATCTATGCTGTTCATTTTCACTTTCTCTTTATTCCTCACAAACAGTATAAAATATGTAAGCAATCATTTTAATGGAGTTTCTTTTCTTTTTTCTGTTTTCCTTTTTTTCCATTTTGGTCTAGAGTTTTCAATCATCCCGAGTTGATTTCTGTTTTGCCTTTTCATTCTTTCCCTAATTGTTACAATCACTAACTTTTCTCTATCATCTAAATTTATAGATCCTAATGGGTGTGTGAGTTGCCTCATTTTATGGACTAAGGGACCTCTGTTCAAGTTATTAAGTCTAGCCACGGAATCACACTCCTATTTATATTACCTTTCTGCCAGAATTTTACATGTCTCTGTCTCCAACTTCAACTCAGACAATTACTTGTCAATTTGTATACTTTGCCATGATTTGGTCCAATACATGACCTTGACTTCTTATGTTTATTTATTATCTATATTCGGATTAATAACGTGCCCCTAGTCCCCTATCTTAACCTTTTTAAACTTTAGGTTACATATTTAGGGGTAACATTGAGGCCTTTGGCTTCTTCTTACATGAATAGTTTACTAATGTTTTATTATTTATTCCCAAAAGATTCCAAAATAAAAGTATTATAAAGTTTACTTTCCACAAAATACATTTCCTATATATTGAAAACTCCTTATATTTCACAGGAGTATCTTATTTCTCACAAACTAACAACTTTGTGAGGAATCTCGGTTTTTATGAGCATAAAGTCTGGTGTGTGAAAGGAATTCAAAGATGATATTACAATGTACTCCAACATGTTTTTATCTAATATTTAATAAGTTTTTATGACTATTTTTAGATTTTGTTGTTTCAAAATACCCCAATTATTTGGTCATATGTTTATTTTAATTACTTGCACTTCTTTTTCTAAAATAATTTTGATATAATTTGTTAGTTTCAACAAAGAATAAAATTTTATTACATAGTAGTTAAATGACAATTTTCTGCCCTAAAAGCTTCAGGCTTCTGGCAAACTGCTCTGACTTAAAATGGGAGGCACACAGTTGTGCATAATTTTCAAGTTTTTTGTTTGTTTGATTTTTGCCCACCAAGAGATTTCAATTCAGGGCTTAGCTCAGTCACTGAGTCCTCTTTTTGTTCAAGGCTAAGTGTTCCGCCATTTCATCTTCAACACCACTTCTGGCTTTTTCTGAGTAGTTTATTGGACATACGAATCTCATCGACTATTCTACCCAGGCTGGGTTCAAACCGAAATTCTCAAATCTCAGCTACCTGAGTAGCGAGGATTATAGGTGAGAATCATTGGCATCTGGATATTTTTCAACCTTTTATTTTTTAGGAACAACAACAAAAATTTAAATATAAAATGTTTAACAGTAGTAGAAATATCTGTAATTTACCTTTTGAAAACTGACTCTTAGGTGAAAGAATAGTTGTGTTTAACTTTGAAAGACAAGGAGAGTTTATTTCATGCTCTTGTCATTTTTTAGAGAAAGTGTATACTTTTCCCAACATAAGCAACTTTCAATTTAATTAGTTTTCCAAATAGCTGTTTAGATTCACTACACTTAGTTTTACTACATAATCTTCTTTTCATAGATTGCCATAATTAAAAACATGTATGTGAACACAGAACATAAATATAAAACTTTTCCAAAGAACGAAAAAGCTTCAGGAAATAAATATAATTATTGAATACCATACTTTTAGAACCTGGAATTATCTATTTCTTTGTGCCTTTTGTTTTTACTTCTTGACAGATATCTTTTATTCATAATATATAAAGAACTATTTAACACATGAATAAGTTAATACATACCCAATTAAGAGGATATAGAGAGAAAGCAAATAAAACCATCAAAAACCCATATATTGCAAGACTGTTGTAGAAATTCTTCTCGAATGTGTTCAGATAATGTTTTCTGGAATGTAAGGAATGTCAACAATTTCACTATTTTGATTCTTCCAACAATTATTTAAAGAAAAAATGCATAAAGAATTTTAGAATTCTTGGAATTCTTGTTTCATGTTCTGTGCATAACACTTTATAAAAGCTATTTTCTTTAATTATAGAAAACACTAATATTTTTAGCTGTTTATAGGAAAAAAGCAACAAATGATAACTGTAAGAAGCATGTCCAATGTTACCCAACTAGCAGAAGAGTTTTAGATACTAGTATAATCAAGGGGTTTGTAAGTCATGAATTGAATTTGAGCCATGGATTCTGGTTTCTGCTCATTCTCAATTGTCATTTACACATCAGCCTTCAGAAATACACCAAATCTCCTCTTGCCTCCATTTCTGTATTTTGAGAATGAAGATAACATTCTCCCAAGCCTGATAAACCCATCCTGTTGCTTTGCTCTGAGTCTGGATGACTTTTCCCACTTGTCCTTTTGTGGCACTGCTTCTGTGGCACGTGTGTGTCTTTTCCTTTACTGGCCCAATATGGAGTCATATTTCCTCTTGCAAATATTCTGAGAAACTATTGCCAGGCAATAAGAAGTACAGATAAAATGTTCATCTCATATCCTCCCCTCACTGTTATCCTGTCCTGAAAAACTGTTTATTTGACAAATGATGTATGAGAATTGATGACATGTGTCTTTTCTGAGCTTTAGTCCTGTGATTTTCGCACTCTTTTCTTCCCCTGGAAACCTCCAGCAGTCAGTCTGAATCCCAGAATGGACATCATGCTGAGTGGCAGTGCACGTGGAATAGGCTTTGGAGCATGAGAGAGTAGTCAAAGTTGTAAGCTATTGAGTCTCTGTGCCTTTTCAAGATTACAGGACTACATTTTCCTGTCTTGTCTTGGTTCTATCCTAAAACTTAGTGTCTAAGTGTTAGGAAAAACTTCATTGTAGATGTCAGTGCTTCTGTAATAAATGTTTGGATGTTTCACTTAGAGATATTTATCTTCACTAAATATAAAATGGAAATCTTGGAAAGGATTGAGAATTTGACCCTCTAAAGAAAAATGGTTAGTAAATTGATTAATATAATCCGTATGTGGGAGTAAAAAGTGAAAACAATAAAAGCTGAAATGTTTTGAGCAAAGTTACTTGTTCTTTACATCAGTGACAGAAAGAAGAGTGAAGGTGATTAAATATCAAAAGCACAGGTATCTCTGAGGTCAGAAAAAGAGTTGAAAAGAAACAAGCAATCCTAGACAAAGGAATTCAAAACGATTTTCAGAATAATTACATTATTATTCAGCATTGTTGCAAGGTTTGTGTTTGTGAAGAAGAATGCATCATTTTTTTTTAATTGTGAAAATACTATACAGAGGGGTTAAAATTACATGGGCAAGATAGTGAGTATATTTCTTATCAAGCTTTGTAGCCACCTCCTTTGTTTACACTTCCTATCCCTTCCCATCCTCCCTTACCCCCACCTAATCCTCCCCCCCCCAAGTTGTAAAGTTCGTTTTTGACATGACAACTTGTACTTCTCATTGTTGCAACAGGTCTACCTTTATCCTTATTTAAACGACTTGTTTTTCCCCTTCCCCTCCACAAATTATACCGACATCAAATACAGTGAAAGCAGGGGTTATACTGTGGGGGAGGGACATACAAAGCAACAAAGAAATAATCTTATATTTGCATTAGAAACAAATGCATGAAAGAAAAAAAAACATTTAAATACATATCTTAGGGTTCATTTTCCTAACTTCACCTTATCTGACCTTTTCTGCTTGACTCATACATATACTAGATATGTATCATTGTTTGTATTAGTCTTCATTGTAATATGGTGACATGGGCAGAAACAACTTCTTGACATTCTTATTATAGAGATACAGATAAGAAATAACCTGATGTACCATAAGATGACTACATACAAAATAAGAATAGTAACAGGACTAAGATATTTTTAGATAAATTTGATCTTACTGATCTGAGTGATGCCTTTTAGGATTATGTTAATTATTCGAGGTTCCCCCCCCTTCCCAAATTAGACAAATGTGTATACAAAATGAAGTACAGTGAAAATAGGTGTGGGGGGAGAACATACAAAAGAAACAAAAAAATCACAGGGTATATTGAAAACAAAAAAGAAAGACACTGAAACAATGACACAGGATAACCCACAGCAACAAGGATACTCACAAGACACTTTATTGAAAATGAACTTTACAACTTTGGGTTGATGGGGAGGAGGAATGAGGCAGAGAATGGATAGTGGGAGTAGAACAAAGGAGTGGGTAATAATGTTCCACAAGAAAATTATTCATTAACTTACCCATTTAACTGTAAATCCTCTGTACAGCCATATTACAATAAAATAAATTTTAAAAAAAGAAAGTGAAAAAATTGTGGGTCATACATTAAGTTATGTCTTTGAGTATTTGTGTGTGTGTGTGTGTGTGTGTGTGTGTGTGTGTGTGTGTGTGGTAGGGAGGGAGTCTTTCCTGGGATTTGAACTCAGAGCATTTTACTTCGTAAGTAAGGGCTCTAATACTTCAAACACATCTCCAGCCATGTTTTTGTTTCGTTTTGTTTTCATTAGTTTTCACATAAGGCTTAGATCTTACCTTATGGTGGAGCTCAGGTCTCAAACTTTGTATATTTGCCTTTCAGGCATGACTCCTTTAGATATTGTTGCTTGAGATGTAGTCTCACTAACTCCTTACCACTATTGGCCTCAAATTTCAGTCCTTCCTATGTCAACTCCTTAGATAACTAAGATTATTGGCTTATAACACTAGGCCCAGCCCTAATATCTACTTAAGTCAGGTTATCACTGAGATAATGATATACGTAGAAAAGGTAATGTTTAGTCTGCTATTCACCACTATTTACAAGTATAGATAGATAGATAGATAGATAGATAGATAGATAGATAGATAGATAGATAGATAGAAAGATAGTGATAGATAGATGTATATGCAGTATATCTATGGGTATATATATGCATATATGTGTGTATATACTTAGATATATGTTTATATGTTTGTATATACATAGATATATGTATATATATATATATATATATATTTATATCTATGTTTACATATATACATGTATATAGTTGTGGTATCTATAGACCAACTAAAAAGAGGTGTGTATTAAAAAAATCTTAGGTAAACAATTAAGATTCTTGGCTTCTTTTATTGGCTTTTCCCAAACTCTTTGGTATCATTCATTTTATTTCTGGACTTTTAACATATACTATAAATAACTTTTAACATATCCTATAAACAAGTTTGAGTCAAGATAATACTTATTCTTGCTTCCATATATCTAATTCCTTGCATTCAGAACTGGTAACATATCTTCTGGATTGTCAATGGTACAGATTAAGGTAATCAGCATGTATTCAAGAAGCACTATTGGAAATGATTTGCTGAAGATACAGCATCCTCTGAATTAACTCATATCTTACCTGATAGTATATATATTGAAATTGAATCTTAAGTCCAAAAAAACCCCACAACTCATTATTAACGACTGTTTTCCATAAAGTAAGGATTGATATTTTGGAGAATGTAGGAGAATGTTACATCTCCAACAATGTGAATGACAGAGTTGTGCCCTTTTTCCTAGTAAATCCTTTCTGAACTCACAAAATCAACAAGATATATACATAAGCATATATAATACCTACATATATGTGCATAGTTTCTATTATACATTCTAGAAAGAAAGGAGAGAATGGGAAAATCAAATATTCATGTAAAAATGCTATGAAAAAATTTGTGCTAGATACATGGCTCTAGAAATCTGGCAATCAATTGTGAACTACTAGTTAGTGGTCAGCAGCAAGGAAAGAACTTGAGACAAGAAGTAAATCACATGTGAAATTAACCAAAATATATTGTTGAATTTACTTTTTTACCCTCCATAATAAGATATGCTTGTTATAGAACACACGGATTTGATTTATGTGATGGCACAAACTCCTGATTGTGTTGTGAGTTAACATCTCAAACCACACTGCAATATAAAACTAATTCACTTAACCTTCACAGAGACTATCCATGATCTATTCGAATTTCTCTTGCCACCTTCACATTGTTGATCTTGGAAATAATTACAGAGGATATGATTTACTGACTTTTTTCCCCTATTAGTTCACCTATTGTGCGAAAAGAATCCCAAAACATGATCATAGAAACAGTAAAATGTATGGTATAAGAATGACAACTGAAAATTTAGAAATACAAGCAACTGACAGTTTTTTTTTCTTTTCTTTTTTTTTTTGGTCAGTCTTTTGGCTTGAATTCTTGTCCTGGGTGCTGTCCCTGAGCTACTCAGCTCAAGACGAGCCTTCTTCTTCTTGAGACACAGCACCACTTCCTCGTTTATTTTGTATTTATTTAGTTAGTTAGTTATCTATTTATTTGGGGATTAATTGGAAATTAGAATCTCACGGACTCATCCCAATATTCATATAAATCTGTATTAAAACTGCAGCAAATACCATTCTAACAAATTATGTTATTCTTAAATGTAAATATCAGTACATTAAAATGTAGACAACCATAAAGAACACAAGAAACCCTGTGTACTGTCAGATTTGGAAAGTATTAATATAAACAAGAAATATGTACATACTCCATCACAATGTTACCAAATTACCAACCTGTAACCTTCTGCACCTTTGGTAAATTTTGGTTTTACTAATTACTTTCTATGAGCCAGCCATTCAGTTGTACTTGTGTTAGCCAACTGATGCTGTTAATTTTTAAATTCATTTCTGAACGTTTTCTTCCATATATCCCTTAATTGATTATAAAAACATAGAGGGCAAATACATGTTTTATACTTTGTTGCCATTAATCTCCTCAGAATGTATCAAAGTGCTTTTTCACAATGACTAGCTAAATTCATATGAATGACTTTGAAGGGTAATAATATTTTCCATTATTTTAACTGGAGATTAGGGTATTGATGAAGGCTAGGGGAAAGATGTTACTCCGTATTCAAAGTGAGGAGCAGTGGTCTCTGCATGTGCAGCTTAGGCTAGGAATGAGAAAATATGAAATACGGCCTAGTATACACGTGGTTTGGACAAAGGCAGCACAGAAAGTGAAATATTGCAACCAAAATTATAAAAGCAAAATCAAACAGGATAATGATGGAGCAATCATATTATATATGAGAACTCTGAAAGAGCAAGAAAGAGAGGGAGATGTGTAATGACCTAGCTAGACACAAAATACATGCATCTGATAAATTGATAGGGCAAACAGAATTTTCTTTTTATAAAAATGATTTTTAATGGAAACAGAATTTATGAATTTATTGAAATTAGTAAATCGATTTCAGTAGACTACATAAAGAGACATAGCTTTCAACAAATTACAGATCAGAATGTAAATCCTTGATAATTCTAGTAACTGATCTGACTGAAATCAGTTGAATCATACTTTTCCTATACAATGAAGGAATAGCTCCAGGCTAGGAAATCAGCTAGAGAAGGCAGGCCAATTGTATTTGTGACAAGAGTGTGGAAACTGGTATCAAGGAATACTGACTATTGATCTACACATGCTGGAATCATGATTCTGAACTACTGCTTGCTCATATTTCTCCGTTTGATCTTTATATACTTCAGGATGAAAAAAATGACATTTAATTTATAGCAGAGGATTAATACATTTTGACTTCTTACTAAGCACTTCCAACCATCAAAATCACATGAAGACAATAGAGAGGCCAACCTCTTTTTAGATTACAGAAAGCATCTTAAGAAAAAAAATCAGTTTAAATAGTTATACAAAGGACTTGCATTCTAGTATTTCATTATACTTTTTTTTCTAATGAAGATGTTCTCCCAATCTATGGGCTTTCTATTGATTTTTCTAGCTATGTCCTTTGCCATGCAGAGTAAATATTGAATCTATAAAAAAGCTCTTAAGGATCATATTTTCAATAGTGATTACTCATATTATCGTGGAATTTTTCTTTGTTTAGTCTTAAGAAGAAATTTAAATTAATAACTTGAATTCCTGACAGGACAATATTATCATTGTTCTCAGTTTTAAATTACAATCTAAATGTGTACATTATATAAGTGTAGAGGAAAAAGTAGAAGCCACACTGATGGTTCATGCCATAGTCCTAGCTACTCAGAAAGATGAAATATAAAGATTGTGGTTTGAAACCAGACCGGGCAAAAAAGTCCATTAGCTTCTGATTTGAAAGTAACCAGCCAAATCTAGAAATGGAGTTCTGGTACAAAGTGGTAAAATTCTAGCCTTGAGAAAACAAAAACAAAATAAACTCAAGGACAGAACCACACCCTGAGTTTAAGTCCTAGTATTAGCACCAAAGACATGAATGAATGAATGAATGAATTAAATAAATAAAAATAAATTAATTGGTCACATGTGGAGAGGAAGGTAAAATGTAACACCCAAGGATAAATAGAAGTGAATTATTTTCAAGTGTTTATAGTTTATAATTTAATCTTTGGTATCATAGGAATTCTTTTTAATGCAGTTATATTGATGTCTTTTTTTTTTCTTTTTCTTTTTCCTTTTTTTCTTTTTTTTTTTATAGTGAAAATAACATACAGAAGTGTTACAATTACATGGGAAAAGTAATGAGTACATTACTTTTTTTTTTTTTTTAATAGTGAAAGCAGGGGTTATACTGTGAGGGAGGGACATGCAAAGCAACAAAGAAATAATCTTATAAATGAGTTAGAAACAAATGCATGAAAGAAAAAAAAACATTTAAATACATATCTAAGGGTTCCTTTTCTTAACATCACATTATCTGACCTTTTCTGCTTGACTCATACATATACTAGATATTGCAAATAAGGGAAACCATGGGACATATGTTTCTTCAGGCTTGGCTTACTTCACTTAATATAATTTTTTCCAAGCATTTCCATGTCCTAACAAATGGGGAAAAGTTATTCTATCTATACAATTCCATGGTGTATTTATACCACATTTTCTTGATCCATTCATCTACTGAGGGGCTTCTGGGTTGGTTCCATATCTTAACTATGCTAAATAATGCTGCCATAACCATAGTTGTGCTGGTAGCTTTGGTGTGATCTTGTTTGTAAGCATGTGGGTAAATGCCCAAAAGTGGGATTGCTGGGTCATAGTGGAGCTCTATGTGAAGTCTTTTCAGGAACCTCGATACTGCTTTTCAAAGTGCTTGAACAAGTTTACACTCCCACCAACAATGAAGTAAGGTTCCTTTCTGCCCACATCACCTCCAGCATCGGTTGTGTTAGAGATCTTCATTTCTGCCATTCTAACTGGGGTGAGGTGGTATCTCAATGTTGTTTTGATTTGCATTTCTTTTATGGCTAGAAAGGTTGAGCATTTCTTCATGTGCCTATTGGCCATCCTTCTTTCTTCTTCAGAGAAGTTTCTCTTCAAGTCTTTAGCCCACTTATTTATTGGGCAGTTGTTTCTTTGAGGATTTGTTGTTGGGGGATTTAATTTTTTGAGTTCCAAGTACATTTTAGATATGAGACCCTTGTCCGTTGTACGGCTAGTGAAGATCTTCTCCCAATCCGTGGGCTTTCTATTGATCTTGCTAGCTATATCCTTTGCCATGCAGAAGTTCTGCAACTTCATGCAATCCCATTTGTCCAACCTTTCTTTGATTTGTTGTTTCAGGGTCTCTTAAGAAAATTTCGGCCTGAGTCAAGGAGACCTAGGGTTTCTCCTATTCCATCCTTTAATGTTTTCAGAGTGTCTGTTTTGACTCAGAGGTCTTTGATCCATTTGGAGTTGATTCTGGTGCTGAGTGGTACATAAGGATCTATAGATATACGTAGTTGTTTATTAGACCTTATCCCCTATTGTGTACACACTTGATCCAGAAATTTATTACTCAATTCAAAACTTCTTAGACTTACTTAAATTCCTTAATAGCAGTACTACCTCCTTACTTGTAATATTTTAAGTATTTTTGTTTTAAATTTTTTCACGTCTCCTTTATATACCTCCCCTTCTCTCTTTATATCCATATTCTTCTCTGCATATTTCGTTTTCAAATCTGCATAATTTTTAAGCATTCCACTTTTTAATTTTTAATTTTATATTTTTTCTTGTTTCTTTTTTTCTGTTTCTCTTTCTTCTTTTTTTCTCTCTCTCTATTTTCATTTTATCCAACCTAGTTTCTGCTTTGAGATTAGGACTTAGGTAACTCTGCCTGTGCCTTGCCACACCTCTCTATTATTATTTATACCCGCATCTTTCCCTAAACCTTATAATTTCTGGTTTGACAAATTCTTCTTTGCGGTTCGTAGACCATTTATATATTGTTGTTTGATGTTGAACAGATATGTCTGTTGCAGTAGATTGTACCTGCAGACTTTTGGCTCTGCAACTACAGACTTTGGTTGATGCTTGCCTTACGATGGTGTTCTATCACAAAACTGGTGCTACATTCATCTCAAATGGGCAGAGTAAACCAGAAAAACAGAAGAAAAATGCCAAGTCCTGGTATCTCAACTCCCACTCAATATAATCAGGGGATAGAACAGATAATGAATAATCCAGAGGTGAATTCCCAAATAGCTCTACAAACACTGCTGGTAAACCTGGTAAATGAAAAGATTGACAACATTCAAAGGACTCTGGATGAGCGTGATAGGGAGAGAGAGGAGGCAAACCAAAGGTTAATATAGGAATACCATGAGCATGAGGAAGCTACTCAAAAACTGATTCAGGAATTGGGTCAGCAGCTTGAGAACACTCAAAGAGGAAGGCAAAAATGGTGTGAGCAGGCCGAGAACACTCAAAGAGAACTACAGAAATGGCGTGAACATGAGGAAGCTAAGCAAAGAGTAATACAGGAATTAAGAGAGCAGGGTTAGAATACACAAAGATCACTAAAGGCATTCATGGAATCCATTAACAAAGAGCTGAAGGAAGTCAAGGAGACCACAAAGGGAATGCTGAATGGAACCCAACAGAAGGAATGGGAGTCCAAGGAAACCATAACCAAACAACTAAGTGATTTCTGAATAAACACTGAATACCAAATTAAGGAAGTAAAAGATCTAAAACAAAGCTTCAACAAAGAGTTTGAAGCCATCAAAGCTGATGAATTAGAAGAAAAAGAAAAAAAACAAGGTAGAAAATCTTGACAGCAGGTTAGACCATGCAGAAGATATAATCTTGTGGAATGAAGACAGCCTAGATATTATAGAGAAAGAACATACAACCATCCAAGTCCAAGAAATATGGTAGATTCATTCAACACTTGAAAGACACCATCAGAAGTCCTAATCTGAGGATAATGGGTGTAGAGGAGCACCTAGAAACAGAAGTTAATGGTCTAGGAAAGTTAGAGAAATTTAATTCATGCTTAATTCTTGGTGTCTATGATTTTTAAGCTCTACTTCCTAAATTTAATGATAGGTTAGATTGAATTTTTGGTTACATGAATGATAAAATATTTATCTGGTGTCAAAAGTGATTTTTTATATCAATCTTGCTTTAACAGCATTTTAAAGTAGTATATTTCTCTCTAAATATTGGGTATAAAAAACAATCAAAATGGTAAACAAATTAGGTAAGCTACAATTTGGAAATGATTAGTCCAAAAGACCTGCAGTCCCTTTCCATCAGGAATTGGGCAGAACATTCTTTCAGTAAGGCTGTGTTGTATAGACATGGGGTTCCAAGACAGTTTAGTGTTGTGTTATGGAGTACAATGTGATTTCTACTATTTTGAACTAGAAATGAAGAATGTTATAGTGTAGCCCTTCCTTTCATCAGGAAGGTATAAACTGATTATGACTTTGGAGTTTTCATATTACAGTTAACTATTTTCTAACAAATATAAAGTGAAATATTATTAGAGTCCGCATAATAATCCTAGGAATTTTTCCTAAAATAGTAGACTAAGTGCTGATATTTTGGTCATAAAATAGAATGAAGTTATCTGCTACAGTGGGAGATGGGCCCAAGGCTACCATTTACTATGTATGAAGGTTGTACTAGTAATTTCCACTAAAACTTAAATAATTCCATGTTATAGGGATATTGTGAGGATTAAATTAAATGACATAGGTAAAGTATTTGGAAAAATAATCAATTGGTATTTGATACATTCTCCCTGTTATTTTATTATCCAGATTATTTTTCAGATACAATCTAGCTTCATACTTGTGTATGATCTTGGGCTCAGTCCATTTTATGTTAGTCTTCCTGGAAATTAGTATAACAGATGCATGGCACTGTGTCCAGATATTTTTGTCCAGTCTGGCCTTTAACCACTATCCTAACAACAATAGCCTACCATGTAGTCAGGATTTTCAAAAGCTTTTCATACCTAATTTTTTTATTTTTAATCTTTGAATTTCCTACAGGTTCTTGAGTACTGAATTAATTTGTGTTTTCTTGGGTTGTTTTGCTCCATTTGGGTTTTTCCCTGATTTTTTCTTTTCTTTCACTTAATTTCTTACCTAAAGTGCTAAGAAACCAATTGTTATTTGTATAGAAAGTCAAGATGAACATTATTCCGAAGCAATTCCAGAATTCCAGTAATATTTAAACACCTTCACATCTATGAATTGTATAAGGATGCTAATCACTGAGTAAAGTCTTTTCAGTTTCACAGCAGTTTTTGACAAACACAGACAGGTCAGGAATTATATGAAGACAATAAAAATACAGATGCTTGTCATGAGGCAAAAAAAATATTAATTTTTTGACAGGGGCTCTAATTCTAGTGAAAGAAATATAGTTCTTGATGAATGATTTCACAAAACCATATTACTAGGAAGAACCTAAAGAATTAGCTAATACTACAGAGTTTAGGGAAGGTGAGCTGACCTCCTGAATAATTTACTTTTGGGTCAAATAAAAGCAAGCTTCCATAAAGGGAGTAGATGTTGGAGAAACATGATGAGATGTATGTAAATAGTGTTTAGCTGATGTTGTTAATTTGTCAATTAATAGCTGTAGATAAAATATACAGCAAAGTAAAAAAAAAAACACCTTTGCATTGAAATACTCATGTGTGTAAATGTGTTTGTGTGTGTTTGATTGTGCACACATGCATATGTGCACAATTGTGCACGTGCCTCTGCATGTATATATCATTCCTGAGGCTTGAATAAAGGGTCTGAGCACGGTCCATAAGCTTCTTTGCCCAAGGCTACCAGTCTAACACTTGAGTCACTGCTCCACTTTTTTTTTTTCTTTTTGGTGGTTAATAGGAGATAAACTCATGTATTTCATGCCTGGGCTGGCTTTGAACATTAGTCCTCAGATATCACCTTTCCGAAAAGCTAGCTAATGTTACTCAATCTTTGAGTAGCTAGTTAAACTTCTGTCTGGTTTCTATCCTTTACTGTTCTTTTATTCTTTTCCTTAAGTCATATACATGTCTAATTCATTCAAAAATACTCTCGCAAATGGGCACCTAGGGCTCTCATCTGTATGCTTAACTACTTAAGAGGCTTGAGAACAGAACCCAGGCCAAATTTTATTGGACCTCTTCAATCTATAGCTGGGTGCATTGGATCATTTTTAACACAATGCACTCTCTGAGAGGCTAAGATTGGAAGGACTACAGAATCCAGACAGCCAGGGTACGAAGTTGGTGTGCAACTGTGATGCCAGTGATGACGGGAAGGCTAAAAGGAAAGATCACGTGAATGTCTTGGTGGAAAGGGAACCCCTATCCTAAAATTATGCATTGATATGACGTCAACCTAACAAAAACAATACCCCAATTTAAAATCTCCACGATTTCCAATTACCAAAATAAGTATGAATGATAATATCCCAAAACTTAGAGCAATCTATTCTTTGTTCTAATAATTTTAGCTCATTATCATTTGATGTGACTGAATAATTTCTTCATTAAACATAAGATATATTTAATGAGGTATAGAGAATTCTTTCCCACTTATTAAGTGCAAATGAATTGCAAATTGTCTACTTTCTTACATATTTGACTACCACTATGCAGTCATCTAATAACTATTATTAATATTCTGATTTACTACTTTACTTTGTAACAGTTTTTAAACCTTTTGCTTTTCTGTTGAAATTTATCTTAAGTATTTAATATTATTATCAATGTATAGTCCTTGAGTACTTAGGGTAAACATTTTACAACGTTTTTACCCAAAGGCCTCTAAGAATTCTAACTTGTTATCTTATTTGGTTTATTTACAATTTAATATTATTTTATTGTGAAGGTAATGTACAGAGGGCTTAAGGTTAAAATAAGTACAATAAAGCCTATATTGAACTTTGTTATCCCGACTCAAATTTTTTCTACACTCAAAAAAAAAAAAACTCATGCTTTTGCTGTTGCTATTGATCAATGGGTACTTTTGCTTTCTTTTTTCATGCATTTTTTTATTATAAAGTTGATTTACAGTGGGCTTACAGTTACTTAAGTCAGACAAAGAGTACACTTTTTGTTTTCTAAATTTCAAATTTTGTACAGCATTACTTATCTTCTTTTGTTTATTAAGGGTAATTATTTTTTCAGAATTGAAGGGTTAATTTAAATTTGCATTATTTTCACACATGTAAATTTGGGGCATGGTAATATCTGGCTTATATTTTCTAGCTATAGTGGGAAGTGCAATAGCGATTGTGATTCAGGAGAACCTAAGAAAGTCTGAGCCCTTATTTCAAAAATATCCAAAGTGAAATGATTAGGAATATAGCCTTCGCTACTGAGATATAGAGGGACTGATTAGCATATTCTAAATCTTGAGTTCAACCACCAATAACATCAATCTTTTGTGAAAATAAAAGAATACATGTTTCAAAATGTTTATTATTAAAAACTTGTTTACGAAGTTTTTCATGACTTCTAATTCTTAATTTCTAATCTATTTAATCTATAAGCCACTAAGTATATTGTGACTATTTTGTTTCTATTAAACTTTTAAATAGTACAAGCAATATTATGATTTTATATATTAACATACTTTTACTATTTGTGAGAATTTTCTCTGTTTAAATATGATATAAGTATCCCAAATATTTGTATGTGGTGTTTGTGTGTGTGTATGTGTGTGTGTGTGTGTGTTGTGTGTACTTTGTAATTTGGATATCAAACCATTGCTTCATATATGCTAGGTCAATGCTTTATCTCTGAGCAATCCTGTCTAAGTATTATCTAATTTGTGTTTAAATTATGACTTTAAGAATTTCATTCCTAATGTGTTTTTTCAAAATTACATATGATAAAATGTGATCCAAATTCTATCCACATTAGCAATTTTTATTGTTATTTAGAATATTTGCACTGCCTTACTCTTGTGTTTGTTATAGATGAAGGTTTTATTTTGCTTCTTTTCTCCTTTCTTTTTCTTTTTACTGTTTACTTATTTCTCTAATTTCATTGGAAATTGTTATATTCATATTCGGGGGGAGATGGGAAGGGATAGGAAGGGGAAACAAAGGAGGAGGAAACAATGCTTGATAAGAAACTTATTCATTGCCTTGCCCATATAATTGTAAACCTTCTATACGATATTTTCACAATAATAAATAAATAAATAAATTCTTTTTTTGATCAATAGAGCTTGAAAAGAATGCCATGACTTTAAGAAATAAAAATAGCATCCTAAATGAGTATGTTGGCACTATTGCCTCTCTAGATTTACAGAATGGCCTTAGACTATTATCTTAATCCCTATACAAAAAGGAAATAAAAATAATTATCTCCTAAATGTCAGATGTAAAAACATATAAAACATAAGTGTAAACATTCATGACATTGGATCAGTAAAGGTTTCTAAAAATTTGACATGAAAGCATTAGTGGCTAAAGAAACTCAAGAAAAAACTGGATAATATCAATTGATAAGTTTACATAATTTAAAGCACATTATAACAAAAGTGAAAAGATATCCAAATAGAGGGCACATATTTATTAATGCTACAATGTTAATGTTACAATGATTTTGAAAAATAAATCATTTATATATTCTAATTCTATATAAATTTTTTCTGAATCGGACATTTTTTAAAGAACATATGTAAATTAATAGTCAATTGGAAGAACACATGAAATAAGCCCCTCTTTAGTATCTAGGAAAAAAGGAAAAAAAAACCTCACTAATGTGACTAAAATATAAAAAGATCACACAAAATATAGCAATGCATTTGTTTAAAAGTTGATATACTCAACATAGTGGATCGATTTGTACAATACTGCAATCATTTTACCACGCAAGTTTTCAAGTCTTCAAAAGGTGAAAAAGAATAGTACATGATCCAGTCATTACACTTCTATGTATACAATAAAAGGAGATAATATATTGCATGTGAATTACTGACAAAAATATTGATAAAAATATTTCACGCAAACTACAGACTACCTAAAAAGATGTTTTCAGTTTTGGCTAAAATTTTTTGTAAACTACAGCTTTTAAAACAAAGATAGGATTTCCCCCTGTTTATTTTGAGTTTATACAGACATAATTCAATCAACAGTGTATGTGATAACTGGAATACCTTGGAATTATGTATCACTTATAAGTAATTAGTAACATTTCTGGAAGATACTTTTAGCAAATGACAGAAGAACCAAATCTTTACTTCTGCCTTTTATGAAAGCTATATTCTACTTGCTCAAGCCAATTGCTTTTCTCTACTTCATTAGAAAAACAGGGGGACCTTGCAATAATGAGATGTACAAGCACTTTAAAAATTAGGCATGGCGGGGAGGAGGGGTGATTGTAGTCTTGGAAAAGGGAGGGCAGGGTCAGAAGGGGAAAAACAAAGGAAGAGGCAACAATGCTTGATAAGAAATGTATTTATTACCGTGTTTATGTAATTGTACCCGCCCTCTAACCTATATTTTCACATTGACAAAATTTATTAAATACAATTTTTAAAAAGGCATTAAAAAAACAATAACATGGATTTATTCGTGAAAACAAGAAATGAAAAAAAAAAAGAATTCTATTTAAGAGATTCCAGTACTAGTATATATGGAAAATGTTCCTGCATGCCAACATCCACTGATATTTTAGAACTTTAACTTCTATGAACATATGAAAACTAGAATTAGAATACAAATATAGTGTTAGAGTGAATCAGACTTGAAATCATTTTCTTAATTGTTTTGAAATTATGAAAAAAAATGGATACCATTAAGAAAATGATCCGTTCCTTTGGAAATCATTTAAAAATGTTTATTACTTATATTAATTAAAATACCAATCAAGAGTAATTTTATATAATCATTACTAATATGATTTTTATACTATCATAAAATAGACTAAAAGACCAGTTCCAATATATTACCTACATATCATTATTCTTATTTCCTAATCATTACCTAAATATTTTAAACAATCTACATAGGTCTATAGACATAAATATGCTATACTTTTTCCTTAACATTTTCCAGAGACATACATTCATGTTTCTAAGAATTGTTCGCAGCAGTTAAAAGATGCTTTTGTGAAATAAAGGAGGTACATTTTGTTGTTATTGATGTTGTTGTTTTTGGTTGCAGGGCCTGAGCACAGTCCCTAAAACTTCTTATGCTCAAGGCCAGCACTCTACCACTTGAGCCACAGAGGTAATTCTGGTTTTTATGTGGTTTATAACAGTCTAACAAGGATTTTTCTCTCTGGGCAAGTTTCAAACGTGATTCTGAGATCTCAGCCTCCTGAGTAGCTAGAATTATACGTGTGCATCATTGGCATTTGGTTTGATGTACTTTTTAAATTTTTATTTATGCTTTAAGGTTTCGGTTTCACTATAATATACATTTTTCTACACATCCATTTAGATATGTGTATATGTTTCTGATGACCAATTCTCTCTAAATGTATGTCTTTCTACACATAAAATTATACATATAATTTATATATATAAATATATATATATATATATATAAATATATATATATATATATATGACAGGCTCCTTGTAAAATTTTATGTTATTTTTGACCCTTTTCTTTTCAAAGACACAAAATCTATTTTTCTAAAAGTTTTCTATAGAAAAATATAAATTATTTTATTACTTTAAAGGAAATTTTAGATACACACATGATGTTGTAGTAACTTTTATAGTATATTACATGAAAAAAATCTGTTCAGTTCAAATATCTGTGTATAGTGACAGAGAGGAAACTAATTCATACTGGTTAGGAATTTTCAAAGCTTCAACAAATCTGTTCAATAATTTGTTATATGCATAGAATCAAGCTACTGATATGGTTTAGTTTTTTGTTTCTTTATTCAATATTTTAACATGAATGCATACACAGTGGTAATATTAAAATTATTAATTAAAATAAAACAACAGCAAAATCATGGACACATACCAGACTATCAATAAATGGCACTTTTGATGCTAATAATAATGATGAAGATGATTATGACCAACCACAGTGACTTCCTTGATAATGTCAAAGATATGATTGAAAAGGAAAAAGTTTAGACATATTTGAACTAAGATTTCCCACATTGAATATAACTTTGGATTCCATACAATAAGAATAGCAAGATGAGAGTTTCAATATCAAGAAATACATTCTCATAATATGGTAGAGACAGTGAAAACTCTAATGCTATTCCTATAATCTCTCTAATGTATACTCACTCTTCTGGGTGGTATTGTTTCCTCATAAATAAAATGGCTTATTTCTACATGTTGATTATCCCACATAAATAATATATAATAAGCTGAATGCTTTCTATTGTCAAATGATCTTGTTTTTTCTAGCCTTGGAACTTAGCAGAAAGGCTTTCAACAACGACACAACCAGTGCCTTCATTATATATCCCAAGATAGTAATCACATATGCCTCAGACATGCTTCACTAATTAGGCAGAAATCCGTGTCAGTATAAACCTTCTATCCAGTTAACTAAAGAAAATATATGTATAAGAAAATCTATGTATAAGTTTAAGAAGAACACTTGGCAAAAAATAGAGCAATAAGAAAAATTTTGATGGACAAAGATTTAGTTTTCAACTAAATATCATTAATTCAAATATACCTACTATTCAATAATCGATATTTTCCAATGATAGAGTAAGTTATGTGATACAGCTGTAACCACATGATACACTTTACAAAATGCCACTTAAATATCTGTAGTTGCCTTAAAAGGACAACAGCTTTAGATCCAGGAAGTAAAATGTGTTTTTATTTCTGCATGAAACAGTGACTTTATACCAACAAACTGTATTTAACTATTATTTGTAAGTTAAGGTGGAAAATGTAAGGACTCTTCACTTTTATTGCTCTAGAAATCAACAAATATATTCTTCAATATTTCTGGTTTATTCCCTACATTTATAAATGAGAAATGTAAGGTCAGGTGTTAATGTTGTTAATAAATAATAATCCTAGAATTGGTGTATGAGTTCTTCACCTGTGTGCTTCAAATCACAGTAATTTGGTGATAGGATCAATATGAAAACAATCCAGGATTTTTCAATTCTATTCCATTGGTCCTAGTGTCTGTTCTTGACCCAGTACCACACTGTTTTTATTACTATGGCTGTGAAGTAGAGTTTGAAATTTGGTATAGATATTCCTCCAGCATTGTTCTTTCTGCTAAGGATGGTTTTTGCTATTTGGGCCTTTTATTGTTCCATCTGAATCCAGAAATGTACCTAACAACCTATAACCATCTAATATTCGATAAAGAAGCTAAAAAAAAAAAGAATGGAAGAAAGACAGCCTCTCCAGTAAATGGTGCTGACAAAATTGTTTAAGTCCTTCAAGAAAACTAAAGCTAGATGACATTGCCCAATTCATAAAGTAATGGAAGACATGGAAAAGTCCTATTGAATAAAACAAGCAAGACACAAAGAAACAGATTCCATAGTTTCTCTCATTTGTATTAATTAGGATATGTCGGTATAATTTGTGGAGGAGAAGGGAAATACAAGTCGTTTAAATAAGGATACAAGTGGAGCCGTTGCAACAATGAGAAGTACAAGTTGTTATGTTGAAAACGAACTTTACAACTTTGGTGTGTGTGTGGGATTTGGTAGGGGGGAGGATGGGAAGGGATGGGAAGGAGAAACAAAGGAGGAGGCTACAATGCTTGATAAGAAATATGCTCATTATCTTGCCCATGTAATTGTACCCCCTCTGTACAGTATTTTCACAATAAAAAAATAAAAATAAAAAAATAAATGTAGAGCTATCAAAATATATCACTGATAAACCAGCTTTTTAAATAAAAAAAAGAAAATGTCTAAGAGAATCTAGCAGATGAGCAGAATGGCTCAATAGGTATCTACATATGATGCTCTAAGATGATGCTGAGCAAAATAAAATTCAAGATGTGTTAACCTAGATTTTTCTTTGCAGTTGATGTTTTTGTTGTATTATGTGAGTGTGTGTGTGTGTGTGTGTGTGTGTGTGTGTGTGTGTGTGTGTATGTGTTCCCCCTTTGCTTCATCCTCTGCTGTGATTTGGTACACTGTGTATTGAATATACATTTATCTGAATTAGGGAAGGAAAGAGGAACAAAGGAAAAAAGGACAAAGGGGAAACCAATGCAATAGCAATATTCTCATGAAAATATGCTGGAAATTTACAGTAGAAATTGTGAGGGGTATTAGGGTGAAGGAAAAGTGTGAAAAATGAGGGTGGGGTAACAAATTTGACAAGTTATGTATTCACTATCTTTGTTACTGTAACCCCTCTGTACATCACTTTGACAATAAAATTAAATTTAAAAAATAGGCACATAAAATATAATTTCACTGTATTGGTTTAGTAAATATTAGTCTAAGGGTATTACCTTTTAAAAAAATTAATACTATTTGACTTCTAATTTGAATTAATCACCTCTTATTTATCAGAGGCTCATCAACTTGAATGGTATCAAACTATACAATATTTTCATAATATTCTCACATTTGATATTATTTTGAAAAAAATGATAATTTTAGTATTTTCTCATAGTGAAACAGAAAACAGTTTAATTCTTTGGAAATTCATACTTTTGAAAGTAGATACGTTGTTAAGAGGACAGAATATATGTGTTCGTCAAAATTCCTATAACTACTAACTACTTATTTTCAAATACTCAACATTCCATACCAGATACAAAAAAATCACCTGTTTGCATGTTATGTAATTCTGCAACAGATGCAGTTTAACATCGGATGTTACATATTGAGAATTGGATGGAAAAATAGCCACATTCTGGTACAGGATAAAATTGAAGCATCTGTAATAATCCTCAAGAGTAAGCATTTGTTCCTTAGAATAAGTTATTATTTCTTTTTTGTAAATGTGAAAGTATCGTACAAAGAGTTTACAATTACATAGGAAAAATATCGGATACATTTCTTACCCAGTATTTTTGCCTCCTCCTTTGTTTCTCCTTCCATCCTTCCCATACCCCAACCCCTACCTGATCCTCACCCCCCCCCACACCAAAGTTGTAAAGTTCGTTTTTTAACATAACGACTTGTACATCTCATTGTTGCAATAGGTCTTCCTGTATCCCTATTTAAATGATGGGTTTTTTTTTCCCTTCCCCTTCACAAATTGTGCCAACATCAAATAAAGTGAAAGCAGGGGTTATACCATGGGGGAGGGACATACAAAGCAACAAAGAACTCATCTTATAAATATGTTAGAGACAATTAGATGAGTGAAAAAATATTTGAATAATTATCTTGGGGTTCGTTTCCCTAACATCAACTTATCTGACCTTTTCTGCTTGACTCAGACATACACCAGTAATTTCAAATAAGAAAAAACATGATATCTATGTATATCTTGGACTGGCTTACTTCACTTAATATAATTTTATCCAAGTCTTTCCATTTCCTAACAAATGGGGCAATATCATTCTTTCTGATGGAGGCATAGAATTTCATTGTGTATATGTACCACATTTTCTTGATCCATTCATCTACTGAGGGGCATCTGGGTAGGTTCCGTATCTTAGCTAGGGTAAATAATACTGCAATAAATGTATTTGTGCTGGTAGCTTTAGTGTGGTCTTGTTTGTGAACATTTGAATAAATGCCCCAAAGTGGGATTGCTCCGTCATTGGGAAGCTCTATGTGGAGTCTTTTAAGGAACCTCCATACTGTTTTCCAGAGTGGTTGAACAATTTGCACTCCCACCAACAATGTAGTAAGGATCCCTTCTGTCCACGTCCCCTCCAGCAGCTATTGTTGTTAGAGTTCTTGATTATAGCCATCTAACTGGGATGAGTTGGTATCTCAATTTTGTTTTGATTTGCATTTCTTTTATGGCAAGAGATGTTGAGCATTTCTTCTTGTGTCTATTGGCCATCCTTCTTTCCTCTTCAGAGAAGTTTGTCTTTAAGTCGTTAGCCCACTTATTTATTGGGCAGTTGTTTCTTGAAGATTTGTTGTTGGGTGATTTAATTTTTTGTGTTCCAGGTATATTTTAGATATAGATCCTTGTCCGTTGTATGGCTAGTGAAAGAATAAGCTACCATTTCTATGAAAATCAATCCCAAGTTTTATGCCATAATGTCATCTTAGCTCATCAGTTTCCAACTTATAAACAGCATCTTCAAATTCCCTTAAGTCACATAATGACTTGCTTATCACTATTGTTAAAAAATACTACACCTCTGCTAATGTGATAACCTTACAATTATGGAAAGAATACTACACTAAATTTGTTGCATCTTTTTTCCCCCAGTGCTATTCTTGAGATGACAACACTTGCAAGATATTATTTATATTTATAGTTTTAAATATCTTAGATATTCTGGGGACTAAGATCTGAAGATTATGGTTCTAAGCCCACCCAGGCAGGAAGTTTTCTGAGATTCTTATCTCTAATATCTGCTCAGAAATAGCTAGACCAAAGTGGCACTGCCTTTCCAGTGGTAGAGCATTAGCATTAAGCACAAAAAGACTCAAGGAACATGTCCAGGCCGAGCTTAAGCCCTAGGATCAAACAAAGAACAAAAACAAAAATAAAAACAAACTCCATACCTAGCATTTTTCTTATAGTATATAGAGTCACGTAAATAAGGAAATTTCTTCCTGTGTTACATACTGGTAGAAGAACCACGATTTCACACAAATACTCTCTTCATACCATGTTACACCAAACCCTGAAATATTACTCTTTCGCTAAATTTATAAATTAATATCCATGTGTTGGAAACTCTGTCTAGATTCTTCACATTATCAATTCTTAAATGAATCATTTAAATTATCTATTACCTAAGTTCTAATTTCTCCTCTCTTGAAAGAATATTCTAGTCAAATAGAATGCCAGAATCATTTCTGAATTTGTGAATTAAATCTGCTACTTAAAAAGAATTTTGTAGTATCCTATAAAATACCCAGTTACAAACAAAACCAAAATATTTATTTAAATCTATATTCTAATTTAGGAAGGTCTAAAAAGTCCTACATTAGATGAACTTTGGTATTTGTCCAGGCTTCAGCTTTTGTAATCCTTCATTTCTTTGGAATACAACAGAATGGTGCTCAGGTTTTCTAATTTTTGATTGGGAACCATCAGTGATTTTGCATCTAAAAATATTCGCTAATGAAGAGAGCATTTAAAACACAAATAAGGATTACATATGAATTGCATTTCAACAGGAAATGACTTCTCAAATCATAATGACAAAATTAACCCAAACTTCCAACTCTGTATCCCTTTCTTGTTGTTTTGTTTATTTATTGAGACAAAATTATATTACCTTTTCCAGGGAAGGTATCACTATGTAATTCCAATCTCTAATCTCCTGTCTCAGACTGACTGCTAGAATTCCAGGC
Source organism: Dipodomys spectabilis (assembly GCF_019054845.1). Taxonomy (NCBI): domain Eukaryota; kingdom Metazoa; phylum Chordata; class Mammalia; order Rodentia; family Heteromyidae; genus Dipodomys; species Dipodomys spectabilis. The sequence goes on along the minus strand of NW_024870841.1, from coordinate 7,319,584 downwards.
TTGTATCACATTTCCCTGCCATAGTTTGTTGGTTTATTTAATCTAGATACAGAGTAGCAATTGTGAACTTCTCCTGTGATCTCATCTACTAGAATAACTGCTCAGGCTGTTTATGTATTATTTTCAAAGATGTTCTAACATGAGATGCAGGATATGAATATTTTCTGATGCACCAGCAGTGGTCTCTGATTGATTCCTCCATGGATTTGATACCTATAATAACCATTGCTTGAATTTCTTATTATCTCTGCTACCTACCTATGTAATATTCTCAGACTTTTAGGAGGACAGATCACAGTTCACATGAGGACTTTCTAGTATTAAAAATTATCAATTTATTCCAGTCTTACTAAGGACATATTTTCTACTGTTTTCTAACATTTCTACACATTCTGAGTTGTACATCTTTTGTATGTGTATTTGCACATATAAGGTTCCTCTGTGTATAAGTGTATGTTTGTTTGTACATAAACAAAAGCCTCAAATTCTTATTAAGCAATCTTGTTCATGACTAGTATTCTAATACTTGAGCCATTCTTCCAATGCAGCTTTTGACTGGTTAATTACAGGTAGTGTCTCAAAGACTCTTCTGCCAACGCTGCCTGCAAACTTCATTTCCTATCCCCTTTTACATATTTAGGTTAAATTTTTCCAGCAGTATCAACTTTTAAACTGTGAGTGTGAAGTGTAATTTGTAGCCCCTGAATTTTAACTCCAGAATTCATATAAAAACAGAGAAACATACACATTACATATCCTGAGTGTACACTGTTCAAAATGAGATCTTAAACTGGGTGCCAGTGGCTCATGCTTGTAATCTTATCTATGCAAAAGACGAGATTTGAGGATTAGGTTTCAAAGCCATCCCGGATAGAAAAGTCCTTGAGACATGTTTATTTTATTTTATTTTTTTGCTTTTGTCGTTGCTTTGTTTGTTTTTTTTTCATTAGTCAGTCGTGGGGCTTGAACTCTGGGCTTCGGTGTTGTCCCCCAGCTCTTCAGCGTGAGGCAGCAATCTACCACTTGAGCCAAAGTGCCACTTCCGGTTTTCTGAGTGGTTTATTGGAGATAAGAGTTTCACAGACCTTCCTGCTGGAACACGCTTTGGACCGAGATCCTCAGATCTCAGCCTCCTAAGTAGCTAGTATTACAGGCGTGATCCACCGGTTCCCAGCTAAATGAGACTCTTCTCTCCAATAAACCACCAGAAACCTGGAAGGGTACTGCGGCTCAAATAGTAGGGCATTAGGGACAACATCTATGCCCAGACTTCAGGCCCCAGAACCAAAAAAAGAAAGAAAAGAAAAGAGAAGGAAAGAAAAGAAAAGGAAAGGAAAGGAAAGGAAATGTGGTCTTAGCCACCAACTCATTGCTAGTACAATCATTGCTCTCTCAACATGGCCTTGCTAAGTCCTTGCTCTATATCTGACTTGAATTATTCTTCCTTTATACTTTTTTTTTTTTTTACCAATTTGTGTTATTAGCAACCATGATTTGAAGACAGAAGATGAAAGAGGGTGGCTTCATTCTTCATGTTCTACTTGGTAATGCTTTCTCTCTATCACTCCCATAGATGAACATACTGGCCATGGCTTTACTATTTCAATATTGTCTTATATATAGAGCCTTCTATACTGTATTGGACCCTTATACTTAAAAACAGTACTTCTCTTTCTATTATTCCTCTTGTTCCCCTACTGTTAAATCGTGTACACTTGGGAAATAATGCACAACACACACACTCATACACACACACACAATTTTCTGAGAATCTTCTTTCCATTAGTCTTAATTTACAGAGCACTTATAAAATTTGAACTCAATGTACTCCTGGATAAGGTTTTCATAAGCCATTTAAAATTCATATTTTCTCTTTACTAAGTTGTCTCTGAAACACATGTTATCTCATGTCCAAAGATATCCTTATGCTATTTCAGTGAAGCAAGAAAACATTCATTGTATTCTCACACCTTTAATAGAGCAGCACCATAGATTCTTATTGGAAGGAACTGGAAGGAATTGTTACTGGAAGTGATCAAGAAGAGGAATTGAACATTAAGGATGACAAAGTTCAAGGTAATTTGTGCTCTCCTTTTTACTGTACAAGAAAAGAATCAAAGGCTTAAAGGAAACTCTGTTCCTTACTTGTTCGAGTGTGTTCATTACTCAGATAAAACTTGTCTGTGAACTTCTAGTTGAGAGTATTACAAAAGGAAACTTTGTGCAATTTGAAGGCCAGCATAGAAAAAAAAGGAAATAACTTTGTTTTCAAAGTGTTCTACTGCAGAGAAACAAAACATGGAGGTTTTAAAGTGCCTTTTGGGTGGATATTTCACTCCTGAAATGATTCTCTTGTGGCAGGAATCAGTTATTAATTCCTATAGTCTGGTCCTGGGTTTTCCATAAAAATAAGGATTCCAAAAAAGCAGGATCCAGGGAATATAATTAGCAAAAGGAGACTCTTCTCAGACAAGAAGGGTCCCAAAGATATATCTGGTTGGTTTTTTGTTGTTGTTCTTGTTTGTTTGTGCTGGTTCTGTGGCTTAAACTCAGACTCTGGACCCTGTCCCAGAACAGTTTACTTCTCTGTCCACCTGCCCCCAAAGCTAGTAGTCTACTGCTTGATCCACAACTCCACTTCTGGCTTTTTGGTGTTTAATTGAATTATGAGTTTGACAGGCTCTCCATCCTGGGTTGGCTGTGAAATGAGATAATAAGTAAGACAAGTGACATCAATTGTATCAAGAGTTCTTTTTTAAACTGAGAAATTAGTAGAAATTTATTATAAAGCTAATATTTGACAATTTTTGAAAGAGAATATGTCTAGCAAAGAAGCCATAACTTTAACTCAGCAAGAGTAGGTGCACTGAATTATTTTTTTCTGCTTGGGAAGATTACTATTGACTTTATAGTTTCTCTTGAGGATACCAAAAGTCGTATTTGCTTTTTAAAAAATTTTTGGTCTTGGAGCTTGAACTCTGGTCCCGGGCATTATCCCTAAACTCTTCAGCTCAAGATGATCGTTCTACCACTTTAGGTACCTCATTGCTTTCAGTTTTCTGGTGCTTAATTGAAGATAAGATTCTCATGGACTTTCCTACTCAGGGGGTTTCTAACCTCAATCCTCTGGTCTCAGCCTTCTGAATAGCTAGGATTACATGTGTGAGCCACTGGCAGGCACCCAGCTCATATTTGCATTTGTGTGCACTTAATGACACTATATAGACAAAACATGGACATTTGAATCAAATAATGACATTGCATCTATTCAGAATAATTGAAATAGCAACATATATGTCCTCCTTTTCCATATTACCACAATGACTCATTAGGTATGGGACCCTTACATTATCCTCCTCTGCCTACTAGATAGGTGGATTTATATCAGAAAATATTCATAGAGAAATACTGAGATTGTTAGAAAGCAAAGGAGATCAGGTATGAAAGATCAGCATAGAAGGAGATATAATGTAGTACACAGAGGTTAAGAACTAGAGTAAGAGATTTAGAATGCTAAATGCAATGAGGAATAAATAAGACTAATTCTTCAATATTCAAAAATTCCTCTATGGAACAGTTTCTGTAATACCTTACTTACTATCATTTATTCCTTCTCTTTTGGCATAACTATTAATTAGCCTCTGCGTTTTTGGTGCTGTGACTGACCAAAACGATTTCCAAATCTCACTTAGATTAACCTTATCATTATGATTAGAAATGACCACTCAAAAGCCTGGAATCTTTGAATTTCTAGGATTAATCTTCACCTGCTATCTAAGCATATTCCTGGCACTAATTGCCATGACCTGATGAACAAAACTTTTTTTTTTCAACACAGTATCTTAATATGGGTAAGCACATGAATTAGGAACTATTGTCAGATATCAGAATGGATGGAGCAATTATATATTCCATGTATGGGTTCTTTATTTTGCATTTACTAACTAAATGACCTTTTCTGCCAGTCCTGGGGATTGTATTCAAGGCTCTTTTCCCCTCAATGCTATCAATCTGTCACTTGAGCCACAGCACCACTTCCAGTGTTTCTTTTTCTGTTTATGTGGTACTGAGGAATTGAACTCAGGGTGCTAGGCAATCACTATATCATAAAACCACATTTCCAGAGCCCTAAATGACTTTCTTAAGATAGTATTACATTTTCATTCCATTACAAAGTATCACAATTTTGGACAGGTGCTGAAAAGGAAATAAAAAACAATGCTAAGAAAACAATACATTCATGTCATATCACTAAGTATGTACAGTTAAGACCTTCAAGACTCATAGAGCTGTTGCATGTGACACTATTATGTAAAACCGCATAAACATTCATCTCCAACATCCATAATATTCTGCTTCCACTTTCAAGGTCAAGAGCCAAATACCTAAGCCTTTTTTTGATAGGGAGTGTTTCCTAGGAAGGAAGAAGAAGGAGGTGCAAGGCAATAGTGGAAAAATATGTATATTAGCTTACTCTCCACATTTTTTGCATTTTTAAAAATTGCTACTGATTAACTCCCATTTTTATCTAATTGACTATGCTGTCTGCACAAGATGCAGATAAATGTAGACATTTATTCTGGTGGATAGTCACATTAGCTAAAACATATTTATAAAAAAAATACTATGTTACAAAGTATAAAGTATTATCTTTAAAATGAGTTCTTCTCCTAGTATTTAAAAGATTACCCCAGTTTTCTTTGAGATTTTATGCACTCAGTATCAAAATATTCTCCAATTCCTGTAACATTCAAGGCATAAATATAAGATTGGAAATTCTAGTAGTTTTATAAACAAAGACACATAATTGCTTCCTTCATGCAGAGACATGTGATGGAAAGTATTATTGATTTGTATTATAATACTTTTCATTTTTCTCTTTTTCTCAAGTGTTACATATCTTGGCAAATTACTCTATGGCTTGTATCAGTTTCCTGTAAGTGAGATTTTTCTCTAATCACCAATGTCAAGTTAGGTCATGTGACTTACTTCAGCTTACAAAAATGAACCAGAAGTAGAGAACACTATTTCTAGAAGAAGACTTTTATTCCATTGTCTGTGCCGAATAGATTATTGTTTTCCCTTACCTATAAAAATATTTCCAGAGGGAGTCTTCCTTCAAGTTATATTCTGGAAGAATAAAGAATATGAAATAGAGGCAAAACTCAAATACAGCCTCATACATATAACACAGCAAAAACTAAGCTAATATTAGAACATGATATTAAGATGTTAGTTTCTTACCATCCTTGTATACCTTCATAAGAATTGACTATAGAACACCAGAATTTACCAAATTCTAAACAAGAAGTAAACAAATAGATAAAATTTCCTGTTTAATGCTATTACATTTTTTCTATCAATAAGCATTCTCCATGTAGTGACTTGCATGTAGGGTTATCTTTTCTATAGATGAATTTAATAATTCTAGAGCATGGTAGCTAATATCCACAATCATTATCCAGACATTGTGATTGAGCTGAGGAGAAACAAAATGTCTAGATTTCTCCCTCATTTTCACTTTCTCCTTTTTCTAATATGAATTATCATCATTTCTCCAAAGTCTCCTATTAATAAAGGAAGAATGACAAATTGTGGATATTAAGCAAATGGCATCCAAGCAAGCATTTCATTCTTTCAGAAATGGCTTAAATAAATCAGAGTGGTTCATGGAAGAATAAAAGTATGATTTTTTTCCCTTCTCTCGTTTCCAACATAGTGTCTGAACGTGACTCTAAATTTCTAATAAACCATTTGCTTTGGCTAAGCTATTAAAAGGAATAAATAGGAATTTTTATTTGCTTTTGAGAGACATGAAATAATGTTGCAATAACATTGTGTGTTGAAAGGCTAAATTTTATCAGAATCTAAACATAATGAAAAAGGATGATTTTAAGATAAATAGCTTATAGGAACATTTTTAAGCTGGCATATACACAGAGACTTTTTTTTTCTTTTCCTCTCCACACTGATTCAACTTCAATAAGCACTTCAAATAATTGAAATAGTTGTGTTTCTTTCAGAAATTGATTAGACACAATAAAGATAGAAAAAGAGAACTAGTATTGGGTGATGCATTCTTTAAAAATAGCAGTCAAATAAATATTAACGATATTAACAAAAAAATAGTAGTTGAATGCTCTTGAAAAGAGAATCTTTTTAAACAGAGTGTATAAAAATTACCAGTGCCAGAATTGTTTCAAGAGCTGCTCTCTGGGATTTAATGTTTCTAGGAGGTAAGTTTTTAAATCAGGATTAACTACTTTCAGCGAATAATTTTATATTTTTTAGTTAGATTTCATTCAAGAAATACGTTGTTCACATCTAATGAAAGGATAACAGGATATATATAGTAGAAAGAATGCTAGACACTCATTGTGTTAGGCAGAAAAATACCTTCCCCAAACATCTATTTTCCCCAAATATGTAATCCTTCAAATGTAGATTTGGGTTATCAGTAAAATAATAACCTTTCCTTACCCAAGGAATGCAAATTTGAATAATTATCACATGGATGAACTATACTCAAATGGGTAATTAAAAGTCCCAGATTTAGTTGGAAAGGACAATGACAGGGGACTATAAGATGTGTAAAGATGGTCCATTCGAAAATAAAGGAAAAGACAACAGAAATTTCTGAAAAGTGTAACAGAAAGTAAATGCCTTATAACGTTCGTTTTTCGACATTACGACTTGTACATCTCATTGTTGCAATCTGTCCACCTGTATCCCTAGTTAAACGATTTTGTTTTTGCCCTTCCCCTCCACAAATTATACCAACATCAAATACAACTTTGGTGTGGAAGTTGGGACCGGGTGTGGGGAAGTGGGGTAGTATGGAAAGGGATGAAAAGGGGAAACAAAGAGGAGGCAACAATGCTTGATAAGAAATATACTCGTTATCTTGACCATGACATTTTATCTCCTCTGTACGGTATTCTCAAAATAAAAAAAAAGGAAAGTAAATGCCTTTTGCCCTAGAATAATCTGAAAATATGTCAGCTCTGTTTCTGGCTAGATTTTAATCTAGTGAGACTTCTTTTAGATTTCTGTCCTTTAGAACTGTGAAATTATAAATACGGATAATTCAATCCATTAAACCAAGACTGTTACAGCAGTCTTGGTTTAGTAAACTAACCTCAACTACAGAGTTTTCCTGATGCAACTACAGGGACACCAACATATCCTAGTTTCTGAGAATAAGTGAAAGTTGCCACCAGCTTTGTATACATGTATGATGTACATACAACTAAAGGCCTTGCATTAATGATGTCTTGAAATTCTAAATAATATCTAAATAAGCAGCTCCCTATCTTTATTTTCACATTTGGAGATCACTAAGTACCAAAGACTAAAGTAGGAATATGGAAATGAAATCTGCCTCCTGATATATATGTCATTTTGAGTTAGAGTTCCTAAAGTAATAAAAATATAAGGTAAAACAGAAACAGAAACTCAATTTTCTATCCTTCCAACCTTTCCAACAGAAATGGGAGAATCCAGTAAAGATACATCAATCCCAAGATGTTATTGGAATTTTGATTGATCACCAGATGGAGAAAATGACGATAAAAAAATTGGGCCTCCTGAAACAATGGGAAACAAAATCTACACCTACAGACTGATATTGCTAGAAGATAGTTTCCAGTATCCTGTCTTTTGTATTTCAGGTTTCTTTACACTGCAACTAAACTTCCTAAGGAAATGACTCTTCTTTTTTTAGTTTTATTTTATTTTATTTGTGAACATACTGTACAGAGGGGTTACAATTACATGGGCAGGATAATGCGTACATTTCTTACCAACCATTGCAGACTCCTCCTTTGGTTTACCCTTCACATCCCTTCCCAGCATCCCCCCGCCCCCCAATCCCAATCCTTCTCCTCCCCCTCTACCCTCCCCCCCCCCCCCCCCCCGCACCGAAGTTGTAAAGCTCATTTTGTACATGACAACTTGTACTACTCATTGTTGCAACAGGTCCACCTGTATCCTTAAACAACTGGTTTTTCCCCATCTCCTCCACAAGTTATACTGACATCAAATATAGTGAAAGGAGGAGTTATACTGTGGGGGAGGGACATACAAAGCTACAAAGAGATAATCTTATAAATGCGTTAGAAACACATGCATGAAAGAAAAAAAAACATTAAAAAACATATCTAAGGGTTCATTTTCCTGACATCACATTATCTGACCTTTTACGCTTGACTCATATATATACTAGATATTGCAAATAAGGGAAACCATGGGACCTATGTTCCTATGGGCCTGGCTTACTTCACTTAATATAATTTTTTCCAAGCCTTTCCATTTCCTAACAAATGGGGAAATGTCATTCTTTCTGATGGAGGCATAGAATTCCATTGTGTATATATACCACATTTTCTTGATCCATTCATCTACTGAGGGGCATCTGGGTTGGTTCCATATCTTAGCTATGGTAAATAATGCTGCAATAAACATTGTTGTGCTGGTAGCTTTAGTGTGGTCTCGTTTGTAAACATTAGGGTAAATGCCCAAAAGTGGGATTGCTGGGTCATAGGGGAGTTCTATGTGAAGTCTTTTGAGGAACCTCCATACTGCTTTCCAAAGTGGTTGAACAAGTTTACATTCCCACCAACAATGAAGTAAGGTTCCTTTCTGTCCACATCCCCTCCAGCATCTGTTGTCGTTAGAGTTCTTGATTTTTGCCATTCTAACTGGAGTGAGGTGATATCTCATTGATGTTTGGATTTGCATTTCTTTTATGGGTAGGGATGTTGAACATTTCTTCATGTTTCTATTGGCCATCCTTCTTTCTTCTTCAGTGAAGTTTCTCTTTAAGTCTTTCACTCACTTATTTATTGGGCAGTTGTTTCTTTGAGGATTTGTTGTTGGGGGATTTAATTTTTTGAGTTCCAAGTATATTTTAAATATGAGACCCTTTTCCATTGAATGGGTAGTAAAGATCTTCTCCCAATCCGTGGGCTTTCTATTGATCTTGCTAGCTATGTCATTTGCCCTGCAGAAGCTCTTCAACTTTATGAAATCAAATTTGTCCAACCTTTCTTTGATTTGTTGTGATTCCGGGTCTCTATTCAAAAAATTTCGGCCTGAGTCAAGGAGACCTAGGGTTTCTCCTATTCCACACTTTTCAGAGTGTCTGCTTTGACTTCGAGGTCTTTAATCCATTTGGAGTTGATTCTGGTGCAGGGTGATATATAAGGATTTATCTTTAGTTTTCTACATGTAGTTAACCAAGTTTGCCAGCACCATTTACTGAAGAGGCTGTCTTTCTTCCATTCTATTGTTTTAGCTTCCTTATCGAAGATTAGATGGCTATAGGTCTGTAGGTTCATTTCTGGGTTTTCAATTCTATTCCATTGGTCCTGAGGTCTGTTCTTATGCCAATAATAAGCTGTTTCGATTACTATGGCTTTATAGTAGAGTTTGAAATTTGGTATTGATATTCCTCCAGCAGTGTCCTTTCCGTTGAGGAGCGTTTTTGCTATTCGGGTTTTTTATTGTTCCATATGAATTTTTGGATTGCCTCTTCTATTTCCTTGAAGAATGAGGTTGGAATTTTGATAGGTATTGCGTTGAATTTGTAGATAGCCTTGGGAAGTATTGTCATTTTCACGATGTTAATCTTTCCAATCCAGGAGCATGGGAAGCTTTGCCATTTTTTTCATTCTGTGTTGATTTCCTTTTTCAAGATTATAAAGTTTTCATCATAGAGGTCCTTCACTTCTTTAGTTAAGTTAATTTTTTGTGGGGCTATTACAAATGGAATTGCTTTCCTAATTTCAACCACACTTTTCTCATTGTTGGCATAAAGAAAAGCCATTGATTTTGGGGGGTTAATTTTATACCCTGCTACTTTGCCAAAATTTTGAATCAGCTTGAGTAATTTGGGAGTGGAGTCTATGGGATTCTTTAAATATAAAATCATGTCATCTGCAAAGAGGGAGAGTTTTATTTCTTCTTTCCCTATTTGGATCCCCTTTATGTCTGCATCTTGTCTTATTGCTCTAGCTAGGCATTCTAATACTAGATTGAAGAGAAGTGGAGAGAGTGGGCATCCTTGTCTTGTTCCTGAGTTAAGAGGAAATGGCTTTAGTTTTTCACCATTGAGTATAATTTTGGCTGTAGGTTTGTCATATACAGCCTTTATTGTATTGAGGAATGTTCCATGGACTCCTAATTTTTCCAAAACCTTCAGCATGAAGGGGTGTTTGATCTTGTCGAATGCTTTTTCTGCATCTATTGAGATAACCATATGGTTCTAATTCTTGCTCCTGTTGATGTGATGAATAATATTATTTGATTTGCGTATATTGAACCAGCTTTGCAGCCCTGAAATGAATCCTGTTTGATCGTGGCGTATGATTTTTTGGATGAATTGTTGAAGTCGATTGGCCAAAATTTTGTTGAGAAGTTTTGCATCAATATTCATCAAAGAAATGTGTCTATAGTTCTCTGTCTTTGATGAGTCCCTGCCTGGTTTTGGGATGAGGGTTATGATGGCTTCATAGAATATGTTTTGTAGTGAGCTTTCTCTTTCAATTTCATTGAAGAGTTGGAGGAGTATTGGTGTGAGCTCTGCTTTGAAGGCCTTGTAAAATTCCGCTGTAAAACCATCTGGTCCTGGACTTTTCTTAGCTGTGAGGTCTCTTATTGCTGTTTCTATTTCAGTGCTTCATATGGGACTATTACGATAGTTTAACTCATCTTGGTTTAGTTTTGGCATGTCAATATTTGCTAGGAAGAGGTCCATTTCTGTCAAGTTCTTAAACTTATTAGCATAGAGTTTTGAGAAGTATTTCCTTATAATGTTCTGAATCTTGGTTGTTTCCGTGGTGATATTTCCATTCTCATATCTGAGTTTATTAATTTGGGTGTGTTCTCTTGTTTTTCTGATAAGATTTACTAAGGGTCTGTCAATTTTGTTAAGTTTTTCGAAGAACCAACTCTTTGTTTTGTTGATTCTTTCTATAGTTTTTTTGGATTCTAATTCATTTAATTCTGATTTAGTTTTGATTATTTCTTTCTGTCTACTGGATTGGGGTTTATCTTGCTGCTCTTTTTCAAGGAGGTTTAGATGTGTCATTAAATTGCTAGTTTCAGATCTCTCCAATTTGTTGATGTAGGAGCTCAGAGCTATAAACTTGCCTCTGAGTACTGCCTTTGCTATGTCCCAGAGGAGCTGGTAATTTGTGTGTTCATTTTTGTTGGATAGCAGGAACATTTTAATTTCCTTTCTAATCTATTCCATGACCCACTCATGATTCAGCAGTGTGTTGTTCAGCCTCCATGTGATGCCAGACTTTCTTTGGTGGCTTTTGGTGTTGAGTTCTAATTTTATTCCCTTGTGGTCAGAGAGAATGCAAGGTATAACTTCAATGTTTCTGAATTTAGACAAGTTTGCTTTGTGGCCTAAAATGTGGTCTATTTTAGAAAACGTTCCATGTGCTGCTGAGAAAAACGTGTATTCTGATGCTGCTGGGTGAAATGTTCGGTAGATGTCTCTTAAGTCTAGTTGATCTATGCAGCTGTTTAGATCTGTGGTTTCTCTGTTGAGTTTTTGCCGAATTGATCTATCTAGTGGGGAGAGTGGTGTGTTAAAATTCCCAACAATTAATGTCTTTGGATCTATATGGTATTCGAGGGAAAGTAGTGTTTCTTTGATAAATTTGGGTGCTCCATTGTTTGGCGAATAGATATTTAGAATTGTAAGGTCCTCCTGATGTAGAGATCCTTTAATTAGTATGTAGTGACCTTCTTTATCTGTTCTCACGAATTTTAATTTGAAGTCTATTTTATCTGATATTAGGATTGCAACTTCTGCCTGTTTATGGGGGCCGTTTGCTTGGTAGAGTTTGTTCCAGCCTTTAACATTGAAAATGTGTTTGTTTTTTCGGGCAAGATGTGACTCCTGCAGGCAGCAGATAGAAGGGTCTTGTTTTTTAAACAAACTAGACAGTCTATGTCGCTTAATTGGAGAGTTCAGTCCGTTAATGTTAAGAGATAGGACTGAGAGGTAGTTGGGAGTTCCTGCCATGTTATCCACCTTCTTGGGGGCTGCAAAAACTTGGTTCTTCCTATGGTTCTTGGATTCTCAGTTTGGGTGCCGGTTCTTGGCCCTTATTGCGGTCTTGTTGGTTTTCTATGTGTAGGACATGAATTCCTTTAGTGATCTTTCTGTGTTCTCTACCTGGTCTCTCAATTCCTGAATTACTCTTTGATTAGCTTCCTCCCGTTTGTGGGACTCCTGCAGTTCTCTTTCCTCCCGTTCATGGTATTCCTGCAGTTCTCTTTGAGTGTTCTCAGCCTGCTCACGCCATTCCTCCCTTTCTCTTTGAGTATTCTCAAGTTGTTCACGCAAATCCTGTATCAGGTTTTGAGTAGCTTCCTCACACTTATGATATTCCTGTATAAGCTTGTGGGTTGCCTCCTCTCTCTCCCTATCACGCTCATACAGAGTCCTTTGTAAGTTGTCAAACTTCTCATTTATCATGTTTGCCAGCAGTGTTTGTAGAGCTATTTGGGAATTCTCCTCTGGATTATTCATTATCTGTTCTGACCCCTGATTATCAAGATTGGGTATTGAGGTATCCGGATTTGCCATTTTTCTTGTGTTTTTCCGGCCTACTCTGCCCATTTGAGATGAAAATAGCACCAGTTTTGTGCTAGAACACTATCTTAAGGCAACCATCAATCAAAGTTTGCATTTGTTCAGTCAGTAGTCTACAGATACAATCTAGTTCAACAGATACATCTATTCAACATCAAACAACTATATGTTAATGGGCTTCGAACCGTAGAGGAGAATTTAGAAAACCAGAAATTATTAGGGTTAGGGAGAGATGTTGGTAAAAAATAGGAATAGATTGGTGTGGGAAGGCACAGGGAGAGTTAACTATGTCCTAATCCCAATGCAGGAAATAGGTTGGGTAGGATGCAAGTAGGTAGAGAGAGAAAAAGAAGAAAGGGAAAGGGAAATGAAAAGAGACCAGAAAAAAATAGAAACGTAGAAATTAATATTATTATGGAGATTAAAAGACCATCTATTTAGAGATGAATGTGAGTATATTAAGAGAAGAGAAGGGACATAGAGGAGAAGTGAAAAACTTAAAAAAAATGCTTAAAATATTATATAGATATAAAGAGGTAGTACTGCTATTAATGAATTTAAGTCTCAGAGGTTTTGAATTGAGTAATAAATTTGTGGATTAAGTGTGTACACAGTGGGGGATAGGGTCTACTAGTTAACTACGGGTTTATCTGAGGATGTGCAGGACAAGAGTTAAGTCATATAAAGAAGATCAAAAGAGAGGAAAAGGTGGAAAGGATAAGAAAGGGAAAAAAATCAGAAGTTCAGTAGAGCTAGACAAAAAACAAAAAGATAGTTATGAAAGAAAGAAAAAGAGAAAGAAGACAAGAAAAGAAAGGAAAACGCACATTCATGTATTCCTAAAATAAAAATTATAAGAGGAAAAAAAAGTTACTGGAAAACAATTATTTTTCAAAAAAGGCAAAAATTAAAGATTAATAAAATTTTTATGAAAAGGAAAAATAATTTACATGTATATGGTAAAAAAAAAGAAAAAAAATGAAAAGAAAAGAAGAAGAAGAAGAAAAAAAATGTTCTTTGATTTTTTTTTTTTTTATTTTTTTTGGGAGAGGTGGGAAGAATCCTGTATCTCCCTTTTGTCTGTAACAAGCCTCTTGTTGGAGTCTCTGGTCAGCTTGAGGTCCTGTGGCTTGATTAGTTTCTTAAGTCAGTTTGTTCGAACAGGCAGAAAAATGCTCTGCTTTACCCAAGATTTTGAGATCCCCCTCCCAGGTTAGTTTAATGGGAGGGTGATCTGCTTTGAGAATCACAAAAGAGGGGAATGCAGTGGTGAGGCTAGGTTATGGGTAGAGTTGAGGCCTTTCAACAATCAGTAGCTTTTCCCTGGGGTTATTTTGTGAAAAAACTCACAGCACCCAGCCTGGAGCCATTCTTAGGGTTTCTGTTTTTCAATTGATTGTTAGGCTGCTAGAGGGAGGGGCAGCCTCTGGCTCTGGTTACTCAGTGAGGAAAGCCACTCCAATGGCTGGTGCCTGAGCTGGGTGACTTTTCCCTGGATGGAGCTGAGTCTGGCAGGTCACTTCGCCATTAAGTTCTTGTGACCTGATAAATGACTCGTTTTATTCCAAGGCCTGAGTTGGAGCTGGCAGCTACTCCGAGCTTTGTCGGTATCCAAGATGGAGATCACCGGTGCTGGGGGGGGGAGAGGTGGCCTTCCCTCCTCTGCTCTCTGAGAAGGAGTGAGGACATCGGGCTTCTACTCACACCGAGTCTTGGATCCTGGGTCATCTCTGGTCTGCAAACTGCAGGATGAAGATGTCAGCTCCTTGTCGGTTCTTGCTGGTGTTGAGTAGAATCCTCTCGCCCGCTGTGTCTGGCTCCTTCGTCCCGGACTCTCTGTGTGAGCGCTCAGGTATGGCCCCAGTTGCGGTCTCTGCCGTGACCCTGCTGCCACCATCGCGGTGGTTGCTGGCAAGTGCTCAGATGTGTCTTCTTGCCTTGGCTTTCCCTCTCTTGTCTAACTCTCTGTCCTGTGATGGCACACTTGGTGTGATTCTCTGGCTTAGGACTGTTCACTGGAACTCTAAAACTGCTTTCTATGCGAGAGCTTGTTCAGATTCCAGCTTCTCCTCCGCCATCTTCCTCTTGGATCGGAAATGACTCTTTGTTAATATGCAAGCAATATATAATGTTTCTAGATGTTAACAAGCATGATACTAAGAATGATCTTGGGAAATATTCAAAAAATATTGAACTTGTCATGTCGAAAACGAACTTTACAACTTTGGGGGGGAGGAGTGGGAAGTGAGCAGGGGGAGGATTAGGAGGGATGGGAAGGGGAAACAAAGGAGGAGGCTACAATGCTTGATAAGAAATGTACTCATTATCTTGCCCATGTAATTGTAACCCCTCTGTACAATATTTTCCCAATAAAAATTTAAAAAAATATTAAACTTTTTCATATCTTTCCTCTTCAACATGAGAAATCCTAGTCAAGATATATAGAACATTAATAAAGGATTTTTTATGTTTTTTATTTTTTACATTAAAGCAAATACACTTTTCCTCTTTGTAAGCCTGACTTTGAAAGAGTCACACCCTCATATTTGTTTTATAGACAAAAGTTTAGTGTGTGATTTATGTGCTTTCCTCCCTTTGGGTGTTGCTGTCTATTATATTGGCAAATACATAGAAAAACAAGATAAATTCATTATGCTTCTGTTAAAATATTCAAAGTCATGCTGTCTTCAAAAAGTTTTCTCTTCCCTTCTTCACTGATAATTAAAGTTTATTTGTTGTTCTTTAAATGAGAACAAAAAAGTGATATTTTACTGTATATAGTCAGTGAAATCAGGTGGTCTGTGATTGCTTTTTAATTTGTTTCAAATATTTCCTTGGCTATTTTCATTATTGCCTTTGTCCAGTCTTCCGCTCAGGAACACAGGGTTAAATAAAAAGATTACCCTAAGGAATAGGATGTTAGGGAGAAAAAAATACATGTATAACTAAAGAGTTTCATCTCTTAAGAGATTAAATCACTCAGAAGACATATTGCTATTACTGGCATGGTTAAGATGACTTCAATGTTTTAGATCTTAAACAAAGTGAAAAGCATGTAAAATGTGACAGTTTTTCCAAACAATGATTTTGGCTTATACTTTTCTACATCAATGAGATGAGTGACTACTGTCAATCAAAACCCTGACAAGGTTGGAACATATATCAATTTTAGGTTAGAAGGGTTAATGTTAGAATGACAAGGGAGATTCCTTAAACAACACTGACTATCACTTAACAATTATACTTATAGCATATAAACATGTAAATATGAATTGCGTGAGAATTGCTTGATTTACCCAATTCATTGACAACTAAAATCAGAAAACACATCTCTACATTTATATAAACTAGTATATATAGTGAGGATTTAAATTTTTTTTAGAATATATATTTTAACGTTCATGTCAAACTATTAGTTTATTTTTAATTGTTTAATTTTAATTTTTATTAGATGTGGATCTTGAAATCTGGGCCTGTATGCTGTCCCTCAGCTTTTCAGCTCAAGACTAGTGCTCTTCCACTTGAGCCACTGCCAGATTTTTGGTGGTTCATTGGAGATAAGTGTCTCATGGACTTTCTAGCCTGGGATTGCTTAGAACCATGATTTTCAGATCTCAGCCTCTATATTAGCTAGGTTTACAAGAATTAGCAACTGGCCCTTAGCTTCCTAATTCTTTGTTATAGTTTTATGAACAATTGAGTTGTAGTCCCATACGTTTATATGTTGTGTAATGATCAAAGTTTATCATATCAATCAGTTGCTTTATGTAACATGATTTTTAGTGAGACTACTCAAAAACATCTTTTGGCTGTGTTGAAATATCTTTTCTTAACTATAATCACATTGCTTATTGTGCTATACAATTAATATATTTACTTTATTCATTGAAGTCTGCTAATTAAAGATATAAACGTGAATAGTAAAGTTAAAGAAATTCATGGTCCATTACTTTTTTAAAGAAAACAAATAAGCCTTTTATTTTCAATTATATTTCTGTGGGAATGTAAAATATTCATTGATTTAACAGTCAAAATGGATAACAGTTACATTATAACAAGTTGATTCAAACTTGTTTTTGAAAATTACATGCTTAACACAAATATATTTCCACATTCTTCTACTACATAATTTAAACAACAGTAATACAAAGCTTGGTGTTAGTGGCCTCTTGTGTAGATTTCTAGAAAATCAAGAGGATAAGACTTGAAGATTTTGGTTCAATGTCAGCCTAAACAGACAAAAATGTGGAAATATCTCCAATTATCCCGCAAGAAGAATGTGAGGATATTGCTCAAAGAATAGTGTCATCATCCATGAGTAAAAAATCTACGGAGACCATGAAACACTGAGTTTAAGTCCCATAAATGTATATACACAAGACAGCAATTAAAAAAAGTACTATGGGGGCTGGGAAGGTGGTTCAGTGGTAGAGCGCTTGCCCTGCAATCTAAAATCGTGGTTCTTAATTTAAAGAAAACCTCATATTAGAGACTCTTCAGTCTACATAGACAGGTGTCATTATTTTGAGGCTTCAGACCAGTGCTTTTGTTGATAACCACTCCTGCTTTACTGCCCTTTCCTTGTGTAAGTATACCTTCCTTAGGTGGCACCTAGCAAGTCTTCGAACTTCACACACTCCTTAATCTCTCCTTTCACCAGCTTCAAATTATTTCACATGTTATCTATGTCTTAGCATCAGTTTTTTTCTTACTAATCCCCACCAGAAAACTCTTATAATCATGTAAACCCACTATAAATATCCTAGATATAAAAGGGAGTAAAGTTTTAGCATTGGCTGAGGCTCTCATCTGTAGGTTTGCTTCCTAATAAATCTGTGTTACACAATCTCTTTTTTTCTCCATGGCTTTTGAGTCTAAAAAATGATTGATTTGGGGCTGGGAACGTGGCTCAGTGGTAGAGAGCTTGCCTTGCATGCCTGAGGCCCTGGGTTCGATTCCTCAGCACCACATAAGCAAAAAGAAAAAAGCCGGAAGTGGCGCTGTGGCTCAAGTGGTAGAGCACTAGCCTTGAGCTGAAGAGCTGAGGGACAGCACCCAGGCTCAGAGTTCAGGCCCCACGACTGGACCAAAAAAAAAAAAATGATTGATTTGGTTTGAGGTAATCCCATTTACCCAGATTTACTTTGAGTTGTGATTTGAAATTTTTGGAAGTTTTGATATGTGTCTAGGAGCCCTGGTGCTTCCCCTAACAATTCCTGTAATATTGTCAAGGCAACTAGTCTTAAATTAAAGTCTTTGATCCATTTGGAATTTTCTGGTGCAGGGGGATGTTTAAGGTTCTAACATCAGTTAGAATTCTGTGATTTCATCAGAAAGAATAGCATTACCCCATTCCTGAGAAAATGGAAAGACTTGAAAAAAATATTAACTGAAATAAGACACAGCCAAAGAAATGTATGCTGCATGATTTTCCTCATTTGTAATAACTAGAATATGTTCAAAACTCTACAAGTTAATCTAATACTTAGTAAAAGACAAATACAATTGGACATGATTATCTAACAGCACTCTCAGCATTCACATGTTGAGAACAAGGTAATCTGTTCTTAGGAGAGGATCACAATGGCTCAATAGCTCTGTGTATACAATCATATAAAATCATAGTGCAATGAACTCTAAGAATCAATCATACCTGTAAAATACATATATCTCTATATAATTTTAAAAATAAGCAGATTCCCTATAAATTCAAAATCAAATTCTCAGTTTAATAGATAAAATAGAGGAAACTTTTCATCACATGAACTAAAATATCTAGAGGAAATTGTGGGAGAGAAACGATGAATGGTAGAATAGTAACAATTGAAGAATTCATTATCCATTTCCAAAATTATACCAAGAGCTGGGATAAAGCTTAGTTGTAGAATTAGACTAAGATGTACAAAGCCATGGGTTCAATTCCAAAGAAGGCCAAATAATCAGTTAATAAATAGTAAGAATAAATAAAATAATTACTTGGAATAAATGCTTTCATATTAGACAGGCCTGAATCCTAAAACAGAAAATAAGATAATATCAAATCTTGTATCAAATGACAAGAACCTGCAAGAATGTGCAGGAAATAGTTTTCCTTTTCTATCTTTTTCCTTTTCTGTTTCCTTCTTTTTCCTTTCCTTTGTCATTACTGGTGCTTGAAGTTGCTAAGGCTCTGACTACTTTAGATTATTTTTCAGATGAGGTCTTACTTTTTGGCCAAGCCTCCCTTGAACAATGATCTCTTACCTATGGCTTCCACAAATGTGCGATAACAGGGAAATTGAACTAAATATAGCTTTCTCTGTTGTTATAGTTTCTAACTGTTTTTTGTCCTGGATTCCAGTCTTCTAAATCCCGGCCATCTAACTAGGAAGGCATATTTCATCTCAAACTTGGACCCATACTATTTTTCAATGAAACATTCTATGTTGACTTCTGTTTTCTAGATATCATTAAATTCTATTGACGTTACTGTGTATTTTTATGATGTTAAGAGAAGAGCACAGAGAAATCCCTTGAATAATTTTCCCACTTTCTTTTAATGTTTATAGTATGATATCACAAGTAGGACATTAATATTTCACAAGTACCTTATGCAGACTTCAGTTGTTTTATTTTGTGCACATATGAAGTCCTGTATAATTTTTATCAGCTCTATATTTTCAGATACTTTATTTTTCCCCAAAATAACTCTCTCTTATGTTTCACTTTTATACTTAAACCCACTTCTTCTCTTGGTCCCATCTAAAACTTGTTCCGTCCTGTCAACCAATAGTTTTCCCCAACTTCTAGAGCATGCAGTATATATGTTTTTAGGATTGTCTTCCAGTCTATGGTAGATTATTCCCAGTTGTATGACTTAAGGCAACTCGAGTTGCTTTTTGGTTCTGCTATTAGGGAATGTATCACAATTCACTTCCCATTCACCTGAAGAGAGCCTGAATTGATTTCCATTTCTTTGTCTAGAGGAAACAATGCTGCAATAAACCTGTATTTTGGCCTTTTGCTGAATGTTACATTTTATTTCTATGAGAGAAATCCTGAAGAGCTCAATTCCTATGGTATACATTGGTTACATATTTCATATTCTAGGACCCTGTCAAACAGTTTTTAGAAGTGACTTTCCTATTTGACATTCTTGTCAGCATCCAGTTTGTCTGTTTCTAGCAGTTAACATGGTCATTATTATATTATGTGAAGTAATTTTCATACATGTTTTGCGATATCATTGTATTTTTAAAGTGCATTTAATTGATCACTGATGATGTTTTTCTTGTGCTTATTTTTCACATGATTTATTTCGTTTTTTTTTTCCTAATTAATGTTTTTTTAACATTTAAGTTTGGAGAGTTCTATGTACAGCCTAGATTTTGAGGCATTCTTCAGGTTTATGATTTGCAAGTATTTTATCCTTTACTTTGCGTCATCGTCCTCATCAGTATCCTCCTCATCATCATTATAGTATTACTACAATTACTTTTGTACATGTATGTATGGTCCTGGGGCTTGAACTCAGGGCCCATGAGATTTGTTGCTATTTGTTAACAATTTACTATTTGAGTGATGCCTCACTTCTGGTTTTTTGAAGAATAATCAGAGATAAGATTATCTGGCTGCTTCAAAGAACAATACTCAAATCTCAGCCTCACATGTAGCTAGAATGAGATACATAAATCACCTGCTCCCAGTTTCTATTTACTACTTGTATATAAACTTTCACAGAACAACTTATTTTCCACTTTTATTGAATTCTACTTTATCGTTTCACATTCCTATAATTTTATTGCCAAATTTAAGAATTTTTCTGTCTCCAAAATTGTCACGACATCTTCCGTTGCTTTACATTTACATCATTTTCTATTTTATATGCCACCTGTAAATCCTGCTTGAAGTTAATATTTGAGAAAATTGTTAGGTGTAAGTCAACGTTTACTTTTTAATTCTCCCCAATACTGTGTAACCTATCAGTACTTATTGAAGAGAATGTCATTCCACAATTGTTTGATTTTTCACTCACTAAATATTCCTTGTTAACATTTGTGTGTATCTAATCTGGTGTCCTACAGATCCATTGAGCTGTATAATATTTTCTTTACAAATATCGTAATTTTACACTAACAGTTTTAATGTTGGACAGAGAAATATATTCCAATTTATTTTCTTTTCTCAATGAGTCAAAGAGTGATGTGCAGATGTTTTTAGAAATTGTCATAAACTTACAAATAAAACCCTGAAGCTGGGCACTGTTGGCTCACACTTATAATCATAGTTGCATAAGAGGCTGAGATCTGAGGATCATTGTTCAAAGCCATCCTGAACAATAAAATCTGTGAGACTATGATCTCCAATTTACCACTACAAAACAGGAAACGGCAGGGTGGCTCAAGGGAGAGAGCACTCACTATGACCTGAAGAGCTGAGGGACATCACCAAGCCCCTGAGTTCCAGCCATGTAAATGACTAGAAAAACAAAGGGAGAGAGTTCCTGGAAGTTGGCACAGGAGAACCTGAAGGCTAAACAAGTTCTCCCATAGAAAGCAGTTTTAGAGTTCCAGTGAACAGTCCTAAGCCAGACAATCACACCAAGTGTGCCATCACAGGTCAGAGAGTTAGGCCAGAAAGGGAAAATCCAGGCAAGGAGACAGCTCTGACCTCTTGCCAGCAGCCACCACCGCCACAGTGGCAGCGGTGGTGGCAGCGGCTGCAGACACCATACCTGAATCACAGAGAGTCCGGTACAAAGGAGCCAGACGCAGCAGGCGAGTGGATTCTACTCAACACCAGCAAGAAATCAACAAGGAGCAGAAATCTTTATCCTGCAGTTTGCAGACCAGACACAACCCAGGAACCAAGACTCAGCTTGAGTAGAAGCCTGCCATCCTCACTCCTGCTCAGAGAACAGAGGAGGGAAGGCCACCCCCCCCCCAGTACCGGAGATCTCCATCTTGGATACCGACAAAGCTTGGGGGAGCTGCTTGTTCCAACTCAGGCCTTGGAATAAAAGGAGTCATTTAGCAGGTGACAAGAACTTAATGGTGGCTTGACCTGCCAGACTCAGCTCCGCCCAGGGAAAAGTCACCCCGCTCGGCTGCCAGCCCCAGGAGTGGCTTTCTTCACTGGGTAATGAGAGCCAGAGGCTGCCCCTCCACTTAGCAGCCTCGACAATCAATTGAAATTCAGTATACAGAAACCCTGAGAATGGCTCCAGGCTGGGCTCTGTGAGTTTCTCACAAACTAGACCATGGGAAAAGCTACTGTTTGTTGAAAGGCCTCAACTATACCCAGAATCTAGCATCATCACAGCATCTCCCTCTTTTGTGATACTCAAAGCAGATCTGCCTCCCATTTAACCAGCCTAGGAGGAGGATTGCAAAATCCTGGGTAAAGCAGAACATTTTTCTGCCTGTTCGAACAAACTCACTTAAGAAAGCAACCAAGCCACAGGACAAGAAGCAGACCAGAGACTCCAACAAGAGGCTGGTTATGGACACAAGGGAGATACAGGATTTTTCCCACCAATCCCCAAAAAATCAAAGAATTTTTTTTTTTCTTCTGATTTTTTTTTTTTTTGGTACCTTATATTATTTTTTTTTCTTTTCTAAAACATTTTTTTAATCTTTAATTTTTACCTTTTTTGAAAAAAATTGTTTTCCAGTAACTTTTCTTTCCTCATAATTTTTATTTTAGGGATACATGAGTGTGCATTTTCTTTCTTTTTTTATTTCCTTTCCCTCTCTTTTTTTTAAATTATCTTTTTGTTTTTTGTTTAGCTCTACTGAACTTCTGACCTTTTTTATCTTCCTTTCTTATCCTTTTCACCTTTTCTTCTCTTTCTTTCTTCTTTATGTGACTTAATTGTTGTCCTGCACATTTTCAGATAAACCCATAGTTGACTATTAGTCCCTATCCCCCATTGTGTACACACTTAATCCACAAATTTATTACTCAATTCAAAACCTCTGAGACTTAAATTCCTTAATAGTAGTACTACCTCTTTATACCTATATAATATTTTTAGCATTTTTATTTGTAAGTTTTTCACATCTCTTTATATCCCTCCCCTTCTCTCTTTATATTCACCTTCGCTAAATAGATTGTTTTCGATCTGCATAATATTATTAATTTTTACTTTTCTATTTTTTCTGGTCTCTTCTTTTCCCTTTCACTTTCTTCTTCTTTTTCTCTCTCTACTTTCATCCTATCCAACCTATTTCCTGCTTTGGGTTTAGGACTTAGTTAACTCTCCCTGTGCCTTCCCACATCACTCTATACCTATTTTTTACCCACGTCTCTCCATAACCCTAATAATTTCTGGTTTTCCAAATTCTTCTTTGCGGTTGATAGCACATTAATATATACTTGTTTAATGTTGAATAGATGTATCTGTTGAACTAGATTGTATCTATAGACTATTGACTGTGCAAATTCAGACTTTGGTTGATGCTTGCCTTAAGTTAGTGTTCTAGCAAAAAACTGGTGCTATTTTCATCACAAATGGGCAGAGTAAGCTGGAAAAACAACAGAAAAATGGCAAGTCCGGGTATCTCAACAGCCATTCATGATAATCAGGGGACAGAACAGATAATGTATAATTCAGAGAAGAGTTCCCAAATAGCTCTACAAACACTGCTGGCAAACATGATAAATGAAAAGATTGAAAACAAAGGACACTGAATGAGCGTGATAGGGAGAGAGAGTAGGCAATCCAAAGATTTATAAAGGAATATCATAAGTGTGAGGAAGCTACTCAAAAACTGATACAGGATTTGCATGAGCAGCTTGAGAATACTCAAAGAGAAAGGCAGGAATGGAGTGAACAGGTTGAGAACACTCAAAAAGAACTACAGGAATGGCATGAAAGGGAGAGGGAGGAAGCTTAGCAAAGAGTAATACAGGAATTAAGAGAGCATGATTAGAATACACAAAGATCACTAAAGGCATTCATGGGATCCATTAACAAAGAGCTGAAAGAAGTCAGGGAGACCACAAAGGGAATGTTGAATGGAACCCAACAGAAGGAATGGGAGTCCAAGGAAACCATAACCAATCAACTACGTGATTTGAGAATAAACACTGAACACAAAATTAAGGAAGTAAAGAAGTTCGTACAAGATCTAAAACAAAGCTTCAACAAAGAATTTGAAGCCCTCAAAGCTGACCTATTAGAAGGAAAAGAAACATAAAACAAAGTAAGGTCTTGACAGCAGGTTAGACCATGCAGAAGATCGAATCTCGGGGATTGAAGATATCTAGATATTATTGAGAAAGAAAATACAACCACCCAAGACAAGTCCAAGAAATATGATAGATCTATCCAACACTTGGAAGACACCATCAGAAGGCCTAATCTAAGGATAATGGGTGTAGAGGATTACCTAGAACCAGAAGTTAATGGTCTAGGAAATTTGTTTAACAGGATCCTAGAAGAGAATTTCCCAAATACGCAAAAAGATAGGCCTATTCAGATTCAAGAAGCTTTTAGAACCCCAAATAGGCCAGACCGGAATAGGATATTCCAGGGTCACATTATAATCCACACAGGATCAACCCAGACCAAGGAAAAGATGTTTAAAGTGGTCAAGGAGAAAAGATTAATCACCTATAAAGGAAAACCAATTAGAATCACCTCAGATTTCTCAGCAGACACAATCAAAGCAAGAAGAGCCTGGAATGATGTATGACATGCCCTAAAACCAAACAACTCTCAACCAAGAATACTGTACCCAGCTAAACTCTCCTTCATAACTGAAGGCCAAATAAAGAACTTCCATATCAAAGAAAAATTGAAAAAATACATCTCTACCAAACCAGCCCTACAAAGATTCTTAAAGATGTCTTACAAATAGAAAACAAACAAAAAAAAAAAACCACAATAAACGCCAAGAACCGGCACCTGAACTGAGAATCCAAGAACTATAGGAAGAACCCAGTTTTCACAACCCGAAGAAGGTGGATAACATGGCAGGAACACCCAAATACCTCTCAGTTCTATCTCTTAACGTTAATGCACTTAACTCTCCAATTAAGCCACATAGACTGTCTAGTTCGATTAAAAAACAAGATCCTCCTATCTGCTGCCTTCAGGAGTAACATCTATCCCATAAAAACAAACACATTCTCAATGTTAAAAGCTGGAACAATATCTACTAAGCAAACGTCCCCCATAAACAGGCGGGAGTTGCAATTCTACTATCAGATAAAATAGAGTTCAAATTAAAATTCGTAAGAAGAGATAAAGAAGGTCTCTACACAATAATTAAGGGATCTTTCCTTCAGGAGGATATTACAATTCTAAATATCTATTCGCCAAAATATAGAGCACCCAAATTTATCCAAGAAACACTACTTTCCCTCAAATCCCACATAGATCCAAAGACATCAATTGTTGGGGATTTTAACACAACACTCTCCCCACTAGAAAGATCAACTCGGCAAAAACTCAACAGTGAAACCGGAGATATAAACAGCTGCAGAGATCCACTTGATTTAATAGACATCTACCGAATATTTGACCCAGCAGCATCAGAACACACGTTTTTCTCAGTAGCACATGGAACATTTTCTAAAATAGACCACATTTTAGCCCACAAACAAACTTGTCGAAATTCAGAAACATTTAAGTTATACCTTGCATTCTCGCTGACCACAAGGGAATAAAATTAGAACTCAACACCAAAAGCCACCAACGAAAGTCCAGTAACACATGGAGGCTGAACAAAACACTACTGAATCACTAGTGGGTCATGGAAGAGATTAGAAAGGAAATTCAAATGTTCATGCTGCTCAACAAAAATGAGCACACAAATTATCATCTCCTCTGGGACACAGCAAAGGCAGTACTCAGAGGCAAGTTTATACATCTGAGCTCCTTCATCAACAAATTGGAGGAATCTGAAACCAAATATTTAATGACACATCTAAACCTCCTTGAAAAATAGCAACAAGATCAACCAAAATCCAGTAGACGGAAACAAATAATTAAAATTAAATCAGAATTAAAAGAATTAGAACCCAAAAAAACTATAGAAAGAATCAACAAAACAAAGAGTTAGTTCTTCGAAATAATAATGAAAATTGACAGACCCTTAGCAAATCTTATCAGAAAAAGAAGAGAACACACCCAAATAAATAAACTCAGCTATGAGAATGGAAACATAACCAAGGAAATAACCAAGATTCAGAACATTCTTTGGGAATACTTTTCAAAACTTCATGCTAATAAGTTTGAGAACGTGACAGAAATGGACCTTTCCTTGCAAATACTGACATGCCAAAACCAAACCAAGATAAGTTAGGCCATCTTAACAGGCCCATATCAAGCATTGAAATAGAAACAGCAATAAGAGACCTCCTAGCCAAGAAAAGTCCAGGACCAGATGGTTTTACAGCGCAATTCTACAAGTTCTTCAAAGCTGAGATTACATCAATACTCCCCCAATTCTTCAATGAAATTGAAAGAGAAAGTTCACTAATGAACATATTCTATGAAGCCATCATAACCCTCTTCCTAAAACCAGGCAGAGACTCATCAAAGATAGAGAACTATAGACCCATTTCTTGGATAAATATTGATGCAAAACTTCTCAACAACATTTTTGCCAATCGACTTCAACAATTCATCCAAAAAATTATACACTATGATGAAACAGGATTCATTCCAGGGATGCAAAGCTGGTTCAATATATGCATATCAATTAATATTATTCATCACATCAACAGGAGCAAGAATAAGAACCACATGGTTATCTCAATAGATGCAGAAAAGCATTTGACAAGATCCAACACCACTTTATGATGAAGGGTTTGGAAAAATTAGGAATCCATGGAACATTCCTCAATACGATAAAGGCTGTATATGACAAACCTACAGCCAGCATTATACTTAATGGTGAAAAACTAAAGCCATTTCCTCTTAACTCGGGAACAGGACAGGATGTCCACTCTCTCCACTTCTCTTCAATCTAGTATTAGCATGCCTAGCTACAACAAGAAGACAAGATGCAAACATAAGGGAAATCCAAATAGGGAAAGAAGAAATAAAACTCTCCCTCTTTGCAGATGACATGATCTTGTATTTAAAGAATCCCATAGACTCCACTCCCAAATTACTCAAGCTGATTCAAAACTTCGGCAAAGTAGCAGGTTATAAAATTAACCCCCCAAAATCAATGGCTTTTCTGTATGCCAACAATGAGAAAAGTGTGGCCGAAATTAGGAAAGTAACTCCATTTGTAATGCCCCTCAAAAAATAAAATACCTAGGAATTAACTTAACCAAAGAAGTGAAGGACCTCTAAGATGAAAACTTTAAAATCTTGAAAAAGGAAATCAAAACAGAACTTAGAAAATGGCAAAACCTCCCATGCTCCTGGATTGGATAGATTAACATCGTGAAAATGGCAATACTTCCCAAGGCTATCTACAAATGCAATGCCATACTTATCAAAATTCCAAACTCATTATTCAAGGAAATAGAAGAGGCAATCCAAAAATTGATACGGAACAATAAACGACCCCGAATAGCAAAAACGCTCCTCAATGGAATGAACACTGCTGGAGGAATATCAATACCAAATTTCAAACTCTACTATAAAGCCATAGTTATCAAAACAGCTTGGTATTGGCATAAGAACAGACCTCAGGACCAATGGAATAGAATTGGAAACCCAGAAATGAAGCCACAGACCGATAGCCATCTAAACTTTGATAAGGGAGCTAAAACAATAGAATGGAAGAAAGACAGCCTCTTCAATAAATGGTGCTGGCAAAATTGGTTAACTATTTGTAGAAAACTAAAGCTAGATCCTTATATATCACCCTGCACCAGAATCAACTCCAAATGGATCAAAGACCTCAAAGTCAAAGCAGACACTCTGAAAACATTACTGGATGGAATAGGAGAAACCCTAGGTCTCCTTGGCTCCGGCCGAAAATTTCTGAATAGAGACCTGGAAACACAACAAATCAAGGAAAGGTTGGACAAATGGGATTGCATGAAGTTGCTGAGTTTCTGCATGGCAAAGGACATAGCTAGCAAGATCAATAGAAAGCCCACGGATTGGGAGAAGATCTTCACTAGCCATACAACGGACAAGGGTCTCATATCTAAAATATACTTGGAACTCAAAAAATTAAATCCCCCAACAACAAATCCTCAAAGAAACAACGTCCAATAAATAAGTGGGCTAAAGACTTGAAGAGAAACTTCTCTGAAGAAGAAAGAAGGATGGCCAATAGACACATGAAGAAATGCTCAACCTCCCTAACCATAAAAGAAATGCACATCAAAACAACATTGAGATACCACCTCACCCCAGTTAGAATGGCAAAAATCAAGATCTCTAACAAAAACAGATGCTGGAGGGGATGTGGACAGAAGGGAACTTTACTTCACTGTTGGTGGGAGTGTAAACTTGTTCAACCACTTTGGAAAGCAATATGGAGGTTCCTGAAAGGACTTCACATAGAGCTCCCCTATGAACCAGCAATCCCACTTTTTGCATTTACCCAAATGTTTACAAACAAGACCACACTAAAGCTACCAGCACAACTATGTTTATTGCAGCATTATTTACCATAGCTAAGATATGGAACCAACCCAGATACCTCTCAGTAGATGAATGTATCAAGAAAATGTGGTATATATACACAATGGAATTCCATGCCTCCATAAAAAATAATGACATTTCCCCGTATGTTAGGAAATGGAAAGGCTTGGAAAAAAAATTATATTAAGTGAAGTAAGCCCAGCCCATAGAAACATAGGCCCCATGGTTTCCCATATTTGCAATATCTAGTATATGTATGAGTCAATCAGAAACTGTCAGATAAGGTGATGTTAAGAAAATGAATCCTAAGATATGTATTTTAAATATTTTTTTCTTTCATTCAGTTGTTTCTAACGCAATTATAACATTATTTCTTTGTTTCTTTGTATGTCCTCCCCCACAATATAACCCCTGATTTCAGTATATTTTACGTCGGAATAATTTGTGGAGGAGATGGGGAAAACAAATCGTTTAAGAATACAAGTGGACCCGTTGCAACTATGAGAAGTACAAGTTGTCATGTCGAAAACGAACTTTACAACTTTGGTGCAAGGAGAGGGTGGGCGGGAGGGGGGAAGTGGGGGAGGGGGGATTTACTGGTGGTCGGGGGGAGGCTGGGAAGAGATATGGAGGGTAAAAAAGGAGGAGGCTGCAATGCTTGATAAGAAATATACTCATTATCTTGCCCATGTAATTGTAACTCCTCTGTACATAATTTTCACAAAAAATAAAAATAAAAATTTAATAAAAAGAGTGAAGAAAGTGCATACATTAATTAAGCTTCCCTAGTTAAGAACAAGCAACGTTTTTGAAGGCTTGATTCTGCATTCTCCCATCAACCAGTTTCTCTCTTTGTGTCTAGAAATTGCAAGAGAAATTTTCTGAGGTATTTTAGGCAAGGAAGGCAACAACAGCAAGCTTACCAATAATTTTAAATATGGTTTATATTAGGTGTCAGCAACAACCAATTAATCGTTTATCCATGCTAAGAAATGTCTTAAGAAATATTTTAGGTGAACAAAGTTAGAACAGAAGGTCAAGTCAGCTCCTAGACCAACACAGACTTTTGACTAATACCATACAAGGGCATATATTTTTATGGAAAGCATGTTTTACTTACAAAGTAGCTACTATATTTTAAAGAGAAAAGTGAATATTTTTACTAAATTTTTACTAAATTGGGAAGTTATTTCAAAAGTCATATTTTTTTTTAATTTCGTCTGTGAAAAAGTTTTAAGAAAAGAAGATCTATTCTGGACTTCTGTTGGTGAAGGTTCTAAGTGAAAACTCAATCATATGCATAGAGACAAGAACCTTCATCAAATTGTTATTCTTGCATTATAGGTGTGAAAAGAGAATAGAACAGAGTGCAGAGGCAATGAACTTTTCATAGAGGATGCAGATTGTAAAAATTCTAGGGTTTGCTTCTTTGCTGCATCTCGTCTTGAACATTGTGGTGCTGAAGCAGTTACAGACAACATGTAAGAGGATAAAACTGGGCGTGGTAAAATTTATTAAAAGATACAGATTCCCTATAGTTTAAATAATTAGTAATTTTGATTTTTTGGTCTATTTTTTCCATCACTTCAAACCTTAGAAATGTATTCTTAGCTCAAGCTCAAAGCACGATATAAAGACCATAGACTACTACATACAGATTCCTGGTTAAGAAAATTAGCCTCTGAATAAAAGAATCCAAACAGGAAATGACAAGTGTTGTTTCTGAAAGAGGAAAAAGAATATTCAGAGCATTGCATAAAAATTTATATAATTTGATCAAATTATCTCTGACATTAACGGGAGCTGGCTGCCAAGAAGTTAAAATCTACACTGATTGGGATGTATAAGGTTTTATAAAACATAGCCCTTTCATTATTATACAAGCAATAGAAATTAGAATTGCTTTAAAAAAAGCCACTTCTTTCTATCCATGATTCCTACTCTTGCCCACTCCTCGCAACGTCAAAAACTTGATTTTAGTTGTTCTAGAACTAACCTAAGTTCTATTATTGGCCCTCTCGTGAATGTCAGTTAATTAGCTTTTTCCATCTCAGTTTACTGTTCCATGAAATAAAGGAATCTTTTTGGATCAAGAAAAGACACGAGAGAGCAAGCATTTATATGAAAGCATTTAGTAAAATACACAGAATATGCATCTATTCAAATACCTTTTAAATTTGTCTCTCCTCAAAATGATTTGATGTTCTATGTGGATTTCTGATAGTTGTCAGTGGAATTATCTGTGTTCCTAATTTCATAATTGGTGAAATAGTAGAGTCAGTAGCACTATCAATGTGTATTTTCTGATAAAAGCATTGCTTGAGCTTTTATAAGTATACTTATATTGCATGGATTGTATATGA
Source organism: Dipodomys spectabilis (assembly GCF_019054845.1). Lineage (NCBI taxonomy): Eukaryota > Metazoa > Chordata > Mammalia > Rodentia > Heteromyidae > Dipodomys > Dipodomys spectabilis. The sequence continues at coordinate 7,289,064 of NW_024870841.1, read as the reverse complement.
TCTGCAAATGTGTCTGAAAATTCCCATGTATCTTTCACCTGAATGCGAGGATTTGTAAACATATGACTCCATGCTGTCTTAAATTTCATGATGATGTTGTTGAATATTGTACAGACAAGTCAAGGTATTAAGTGGATTTATGCCATAGTACATGTCTCAAATAACACTAATATAGGTAAATTTTCAGGTAGTTGAAAGGAAGAAAGGAAACAGTCTGTGAGCACCTAGTTTTACCATTCTTTTGACAAAGAGAAGCTTAAAATAATCCTCAATAAATCTAATTTTAATTTTCTAGAAAATGTGAATAAAGAAACCTTTGTGATTTGTCATGTAACTTATAAAAGAGGACTTGAGGTACTCAGTGTAGAGACTGGTGAGTAGTTTGTTCAACAAATTTTAGTTTCTCCCTTCCCATTCCCATTAGTAAATTTCAGCATTCTGCTTTATTTCTATTTGATCTGAGTCACTTGCTTTAAAGAACAAACCTAAACTGAAAGACAGAAAAGAAGGATTTTATTAATATGTTTACACGTGGAATGTGAAATTTGTTAAACTTGAAATAAACAAATTCAATAAGATGGCTGGGAAGGTGGCTCAGTGGTAGCACACTTGCCTTTCATGCCTGAGACCCTGGGTTTGATTCCTCAGCACAATATAAGCAAAAAGAAAAAAAGCCGGAAGTGGCGCTGTGGCTCAAGTGGTAGAGAGCTAGCCTTGAGCTGAAGACCTGAGGGACAGTGCCCAGGTCTAGAGTACAGGCCCCATGACTAACCCCTGCCTCAAAAAAAACCAAAAAACAAAACTAGAAAGAGATCTATAATTTGTTTTATTTAAAACATTATGTTATTATGACTCACTAAATAATTCCAAACTACTGAGCTAAACTTCTGCTCAGAAAGTCTTAAATATACCTGTTTGACATTTAATTACTTCACAATTTGTTTTCATAAAGCCCTGTAAAACAAACATGTTGATTACCAAAAAATCAGTAATCATGATTGCCAAAATTTTAATCTTTTTAAATAAGCAAATTTAGTTACATATAGTATTCTGTCAACTAGAGTTCTTTATCTCTTAAAATGCTTGCAACATTTTTGCAACCCTGACCATCAGTAAAATTAAATTTTACATACAGATACTTTTCCTCTGCCCAAATTGGAAACATATTAATTTTGTCATTTGCAGTATAACTTTCTGTATGTTTGTTTCAATGGAGAGATAGATTAACATTTGGGAATAGGATATCACTGAATCAGATCAATAAAGAGAAGACCAAATCAATGCATGAATAAAACATGAAATATGTGAGGATCACAATAGAAGATAGCAGCATGCCCACGGACTCATGGTGAGGGAAGAACAGTGAGGTTGCTGCAGAAAAACCAGTTTTGCAGTTGTCACTCTTCTGAACTAGGGTCCTGATTCAGTAAAACTAATTATGTGATATTCAATTGTACTGTGGTCAGGAAGATCCTACTTGTAAAGTGAAATCAGAAAGGATACATCCTGAATAGATTATACAAATGCAGGCAAGTTTATAATTACAAAAAATAAAAAATATAAAAAGAACATAAACCAGAGTCGGGGAGTATGGGAAGGTGAAAAAAAGAGGAGGCAACAATGCTTGATAAGAAATGTACTCGCTATCTTGTCCATGTAATTGTAACTCCTCTGTACGGTATTCTCTCAATAAAAAATAAATAAAAAATAAAAATTAAAAAAATAAAATGACGTTGAAAAGATAATCAATGAAAGAAAATTTTGATAAATTTGAATCTAATAACAAAAAAACTCAACATTTTTGTCTCAATTCTTTTTCAACTGCAGCAATTTTTTTGCAATTTCAGTTAGTAGTGTACTTGTAGCTAAATTAAGCACAGATTGGGTGCACACAAACATATATTTGATATTGGTGTGCACAAGCACGTATTGTCTTATGGTCTTTGCCTAGTACAAAAATATAAAGTAGAGGAGAAGGAAAGAAAGAGAATGTTAAGAATGAAAAAAGAAGTAAGCAGGTGTAGATCATTCTCTTATTATACTTATTAACAAAACTTCAGCAGCATATCTTCATCAGGCATTATAGGAAGAAGAACGAATTAGAACTCCCATGTGTGGAATGATAATTTTTTTTCTTGTGAACATACTATACAGAGGGGTTACAATTACATAGGCAGGATAATGCATACATTTCTTATCAAGCATTGCAGTCTCCTCCTTTGTTTACCCTTCACATCACTTCGCACCGTCCCTCCCCACCCCCTCACCCAACTCTCCCCCACTCCTCCCCCCCCCACCCCCCCACCCCCCCCCCCCGCACCAACGTTGTTAAGCTCGTTTTCAACATGACAACTTTTCAGGTTCACCTGTATCCTTAAACGACTTGTTTTTCCCCATCTCCTCCACAATCGTCAGAATAACTATCCTCAAAGCAATAAAACAAAACAAACAAAAATTCCAAACACGTGATATTGAAGATGTTGGGAAAATAGTAATCTCTATGCTATTTATAGCAATGTAAATTAGTAAATCCACTATGGAAATCACAATGGAAGTTTCTCATTAAAATAAACAGAGAGGTGGTTCAGGGAAGATGGCGGAGGAGAAACTGGAATCTGAACAAGATCGTGCATAGAAAGCAGTTTTAGAGTTCCAGTGAACAGTCCTAAGCCAGAGAATCACACCAAGTGTGCCATCACAGGACAGAGAGTTAGACAAGGGAGGGGAAGCCAAGACAAGGAGACATATCTGAGCACCTGCCAGCAGCCGCTGCGGCGGCAGAAGGGTCGCAGCGGTGACTGCAGCCGCGGCAATACCTGAGCGCTCACACAGAGATCCTGGGACGAAGGAGCCAGACGCAGCGGGCGAGAGGGTTCTACTCAACACCAGCAAGAACCGACAAGGAGCTGACATCTTCATCCTGCAGTTTGCAGACCAGAGACGACCCAGGATCCAAGACTCGGCGTGAGTAGAAGCCCGACGTCCTCACTCCTTCTCAGGGAGCAGAGGAGGGAAGGCCACCCCTCCCCCCCCAGCACCGGTGATCTCCATCTTGGATACCGACAAAGCTCGGAGGAGCTGCTAGCTCCAACTCAGGCCTTGGAATAAAACGGGTCATTTAACAGGTCACAAGAACTTAACGGCAAAGTGACCTGCCAGACTCAGCTCCATCCAGGGAAAAGTCACCCAGCTCAGGCACCAGCCATTGGAGTGGCTTTCCTCACTGGGTAACCAGAGCCAGAGGCTGCCCCTCCCTCTAGCAGCCTCCACAATCAATTGAAAAACAGAAACCCTGAGAATGGCTCCAGGGTGGGATCTGTGAATTTTTCACAAAATAGCCCCAGGGAAAAGCTACTGTTTGTTGAAAGGCCTCAACTCTACCAGAACCTAGCCTCATCACCCCTCTTTTGTGATTCTCAAAGCAGGTCACCCTCCCATTAAACTAACCTGGGAGGGGGATCTCAAAATCTTGGGTAAAGCAGAGCATTTTTCTGCCTGTTCGAACAAACTGACTTAAGAAACCAATCAAGCCACAGGACCTCAAGCTGACCAGAGACTCCAACAAGAGGCTGGTTACAGACAAAAGGGAGATACAGGATTCTTCCCACCCCTCCCAAAAAAATTAAAAAAAAAAATCAAAGAACTTCTTTTCTTTCTTTCTGTTTTTTTTTTTTTTTGGTACCTTATATATATATATATATATATATATATATATATATATATATATATATATATATATATATATATATATATATATATATATATATAAATTCTTTTTCCTTTTCTAAAACTTTTATTAATCTTTAATTTTTGCCTTTTTTGAAAAAATAATTGTTTTCCAGTAACTTTTTTTTCCCTCTTATAATTTTTATTTAGGAATACGTGAATGTACGTTTTCCTTTCTTTTCTTGTCTTCTCTCTCTTTATCTTTCTTTCTTAATTATCTTTTTGTTTTTTGTCTAGCTCTACTGAACTTCTGATCTTTTTTTTCTCCCTTTCTTATTCTTTTCACCTTTTCCTTTCTTTTGTTCTTCTGTATGTGACTTAACTCTTGTCCTGCACATCCTGATAAATCCATAGTTAACTAGTAGACCCTATCCCCCATTGTGTACACACTTAATCCACAAATTTATTACTCAATCCAAAACCTCTGAGACTTAAATTCCTTAATAGCAGTACTACCTCTTTATACCTATATAATATTTTAAGCATTTTTTAAGCATTTCACATCTCCTCTATCTCCCTCCTGTTTTCTCATTATATTCACATTCCTCTCGAAATAGATGGTCTTTCAATCTCCATAACTATATTAATTTTTACGTTTCTAATTTTTTTTCTGGTCTCTTTTCATTTCCCTTTCTCTTTCTTCTTTTTCTCTCCCTCTCTACTTGTATCCTACCCAACCAATTTCCTGCATTGAGATTAGGACATAGTTAACTCTCCCTGTGCCTCCCCACACCCATCTATTCCTAATTTTTACCCACATCTCTCCCTAACCCTAAAAATTTCTGGTTTTCCAAATTCTTCTCTGCGGTTCGAAGCCCATTAACATATAGTTGTTTGATGTTGAATAGATGTATCTATTGAACTAGATTGTATCTGTAGACTATTAACTGTATAAATGAAAACGTTGGTTGATGGTTGCCTTAAGATAGTGTTCTAGCACAAAACTGGTGCTATTTTCATCTCAAATGGGCAGAGTAAGCCGAAAAAAACACAAGAAAAATGGCAAATCCGGTTATCTCAATTCCCAATCTTGATAATCAGGGGTCAGATCAGATAATGAACAATCCAGAGGAGAGTTCCCAAATAGCTCTACAAACACTGCTGGCAAACAAGATAAATGAGAAGTTTGACAACTTACAAAGGACTCTGTATGAGTGTGATAGGGAGAGAGAGGAGGCATCCCAAAAGTTTATACAGGAATATCATAAGCGTGAGGAAGCTACCCAAAAACTGATACAGAATTTGCGTGAACAACTTGAGAATACTCAAAGAGAAAGGGAGGAATGGCGTGAGCAGGCTGAGAACACTCAAAGAGAACTGCAGGAATACCATGAACGGGAGGAAAGAGAACTGCAGGAGTCCCACAAACGGGAGGAAGCTAATCAAAGAGTAATTCAGGAATTGAGAGACCAGGTAGAGAACACAGAAAGATCACTAAAGGAATTCATGGAATCCACTAACAAAGAGCTGAAGGAAGTCAGGGAGACCACAAAGGGAATGCTGAATGGAACCCAACAGAAGGAATGGGAGTCCAAAGAAACCATAACCAATCAACTAAGTGATTTGAGAACAAACACTGAACACCAAATTAAGGAAGTAAAGAAATTCATACAAGACCTAAAACAGAGCTTCAACAAAGAACTTGAAGCCATCAAAGCTGACCAATTAGAAGGAAAAGAGATAAAAAACAAAGTAGAGAGTCTTGACAGCAGGTTAGACCATGCAGAAGATCGAATCTCAGGGATTGAAGACAGCCTAGATATTATAGAGAAAGAACATACAACCATCCAAGACAAGTCCAAGAAGTATGATAGATCTACCCAACACCTGGAAGACACCATCAGAAGGCCTAATCAAAGGAAAATGGGTGTAGAGGAGCACCTAGAAACAGAAGTTAATGGTCTAGGAAATTTGTTTAACAGGATCCTAACAGAGAACTTCCCAAACATACAAAAAGATAGTCCTATTCAGATACAAGAAGCTTTTAGAACCCCAAATAGACCAGATCAGAATAGGACATCCCACCGTCACATTATAATCCACACAGGATCAACTCAGACCAAGGAAAAGATCCTTAAAACTGTCAAGGAGAAAAGGGTAATCACGTATAAAGGGAAACCAATTAGAATCACCTCAGATTTCTCAGCAGAGACAATCAAAGCAAGAAGAGCCTGGAATGATGTATGCCATGCCCTAAAAACAAACAACTATTAACCAAGAATACTGTACCCAGCTAAACTCTCCTTCATAACTGAAGGCCAAATAAAAACCTTCCATAGCAAAGAAAAATTGAAACAATACATCTCCACCAAACCAGCCCTACAAAAGATTCTTTTTTTTTTTTTCCCTTGTCTCCCCATTCACAATACAGACTAGGCACAGGCCTGGGCTGAGGTGTATATGGGGTAGGTTTATTCTGCCTCCTCTTTCTATACAGTCAGTGTAAGAACACAGCCTGTGGTAAGCACCTGGAGGCCTACAAAAGATTCTTAAAGATGTCCTACACACAGAAAACCAACAAGACCACAATAATGGCCAAGAAACTGCACCCAAACTGAGAATCCAAGAACCATAGGAAGAACCCAGTTTTCACAGCCCCCAAGAAGGTGGATAACATGGCAGGAACTCCCAAATACCTCTCAGTCCTATCTCTTAACGTTAACGGACTTAACTCTCCAATTAAGCGACATAGACTGTCTAGTTGGTTTAAAAAACAAGACCCTTCTATCTGCTGCCTGCAGGAGTCACACCTTGCCCGTAAAAACAAACACATTTTCAATGCTAAAGGCTGGAACAAAATCTACCAAGCAAACGGCCCCCATAAACAGGCGGGAGTTGCAATCTTAATATCAGATAAGACATCAAATTAAAATTCATGAGAAGAGATAAAGAAGGTCGCTACATACTAATTAAAGGATCTCTCCTTCAGGAGGATATTACAATTCTAAATATCTCTTCGCCAAAGAATGGAGCACCCAAATTTATCAAAGAAACACTACTTTCCCTCAAATCCCATATAGATCCAAAGACATTAATTGTTGGGGATTTTAACACACCACTCTCCCCACTAGATAGATCAACTCGGCAAAAACTCAACAGAGAAACCGCAGATCTAAACAGCTGCACAGATCAACTAGACTTAACAGACATCTACCGAACATTTCACCCAGCAGCATCAGAATACACGTTTTTCTCAGTAGCACATGGAACGTTTTCTAAAATAGACCACATTTTAGGCCACAAAGCAAACTTGTCTAAATTCAGAAACATTGAAGTTATACCTTGCATTCTCTCTGACCACAAGGGAATAAAATTAGAACTCAACACCAAAAGCCACCAAAGAAAGTCCGGTATCACATGGAGGCTGAACAACACAGTGCTGAATCAAGAGTGGGTCATAGAAGAGATTAGAAAGGAAATTCAAATGTTCATGCTATTCAACAAAAATGAACACACAAATTACCAGCTCCTCTGGGACACAGCAAAGGCAGTACTCAGAGGCAAGTTTATAGCTCTGAGCTCCTACATCAACAAATTGGAGAGATCTGAAACTAGCAATTTAATGACACATCTAAACCTCCTTGAAAAAGAGCAGCAAGATAAACCCCAATCCAGTAGACGGAAAGAAATAATCAAAATTAAATCAGAATTAAATGAATTGAATCCAAAAAAACTATAGAAAGAATCAACAAAACAAAGAGTTGGTTCTTCGAAAAACTTAACAAAATTGACAGACCCTTAGCAAATCTTATCAGAAAAAGAAGAGAACACACCGAAATTAATAAACTCAGAGATGAGAATGGAAACATCACCAAGGAAACAACCAAGATTCAGAACATTATAAGGGAATACTTCTCAAAACTTTATGCTAATAAGTTTGGGAACTTGACAGAAATGGAACTTTTCCTAGCAAATATTGACATGCCAAAACTAAACCAAGATGAGTTAAACCAGCTTAACAGGCCCATATCAAGCATTGAAATAGAAACACAATTAGAGACCTCCCAGCTAAGAAAAGTCCAGGACCAGATGGTTTTACAGCAGAATTTTACAAGGCCTTCAAAGCAGAGCTCACACCAATACTCCTCCAACTTTTCAATGAAATTGAAAGAGAAAGCTCAATACCGAACACATTCTATGAAGCCATCATAACCCTCATCCCAAAACCAGGCAGGGACTAATCAAAAGAAGAGAACTATAGACCCATTTCTTTGATGAACATTGATGCAAAACTTCTCAACAAAATTTTGGCCAATCGACTTCAACAATTCATCCAAAAAATCATACACCACGATCAAACAGGATTCATTTCAGGGCTGCAAAGCTGGTTCAATATACGCAAATCAATTAATATTATTCATCACATCAACAGGAGCAAGAATAAGAACCACATGGTTATCTTAATAGATGCAGAAAAAGCATTCGACAAGATCAAACACCCCTTTATGATGAAGGTTTTGGAAAAATTAGGAATCCATGGAACATTCCTCAATACGATAAAGGCTGTATATGACAAACCTACAGCCAAAATTATACTCAATGGTGAAAAACTAAAGCCATTTCCTCTTAACTCAGGAACAAGACAAGGATGCCCACTGTCTCCACTCCTCTTCAATCTAGTATTAGAATGACTAGCTACAGCAATAAGACAAGATGCAGACATAAAGGGGATCCAAATAGGGAAAGAAGAAATAAAACTCTCCCTCTTTGCAAATGACAGGATCTTGTATTTAAAGAATCCCATAGACTCCACTCCCAAATTACTCAAGCTGATTCAAAACTTTGGCAAAGTAACAGGTTATAAAATTAACCCCCCAAAATCAATGGCTTTTCTGTATGCCAACAATGAGAAAAGTGTGGCTGAAATTAGGAAAGCAACTCCATTTGTAATAGCCCCACAAAAATAAAATACCTAGGAATTAACTTAACTAAAGAAGTGAAGGACCTCTATGATGAAAACTTTAAAATCTTGAAAAAGGAAATCAACACAGAACTTAAAAAATGGCAAAACGTCCCATGCTCCTGGATTGGAAAGATTAACATCGTGAAAATGGCAATACTTCCCAAGGCTATCTACAAATTCAACGCAATACCTATTAAAATTCCAACCTCATTCTTCAAGGAAATAGAAGAGGCAATCCAAAAATTCATATGGAACAATAAAAGACCCTGAATAGTAAAAACGCTCCTCAACGGAAAGAACACTGCTGGAGGAATATCAATACCAAATTTTAAACTCTACTATATAGCCATAGTAATCAAAACAGCTTGGTATTGGCATAAGAACAGACCTCAGGACCAATGGAATAGAATTGAAAACCCAGAAATGAACCCACAGACCTATAGCCATCTAATCTTCGATAAGAGAGCTAAAACAATAGAATGGAAGAAAGACAACCTCTTCATTAAATGGTGCTGGCAAAATTGGTTAACTACATGTAGAAAACTTAAGCTAGATCCTTATATATCACCTTGCACCAGAATCAACTCCAAATGGATCAAAGACCTTGAACTCAAAGCAGACACTCTGAAAACATTACCATATGGAATAGGAGAAACCCTGGGTCTCCTTGGCTCAGGCCGAAATTTTCTGAATAGAGACCCGGAAACACAGCAAATCAAAGAAAGGTTGGACAAATGGGATTGCATAAAGTTGCAGAGCTTCTGCAGGGCAAATGACATAGCTAGCAAGATCAATAGAAAGCCCACGGATTGGGAGAAGATCTTTACTAGCCATACAACGGACAAGGGTCTCATATCTAAAATATACTTGGAACTCAAAAAATTAAACCCCCCAACAACAAATCCTCAAAGAAACAACTGCCCAATAAATAAGTGGGCGAACGACTTAAAGAGAAACTTCTCTGAAGAAGAAAGAAGGATGGCCAATAGACACATGAAGAAATGTTCAACATCCCTACCCATAAGAGAAATGCAAATCAAAACAACATTGAGATATCACCTCACTCCAGTTAGAACGGCAAAAATCAAGAACTCTAACAACAACAGATGCTGGAGGAGATATGGACAGAAAGGAACCTTACTTCATTGTTGGTGGGAATGTAAACTTGTTCAACCACTTTGGAAAGCAGTATGGAGGTTCCTCAAAAGACTCCACATAGAGCTCCCCTATGACCCAGCAATCCCACTTTTGGGCATTTAACCTAATGTTTACAAACAAGACCACACTAAAGCTACCAGCACAACTATGTTTATTGCAGCATTATTTACCATAGCTAAGTTATGGAACCAACCCAGATGCCCCGCAGTAGATGAATGGATCAAGAAAATGTGGTATATATACACAATGGAATTCTATTCCTCCATCAGAAAGAATTACATTGCCCCATTTGTTAGGAAATGGAAAAACTTGGAAAAAATTATATTAAGTGAAGTAAGCCAGGCCCAAAGAAACGTAGGTCCCATGGTTTCCCTTATTTGTAATATCTAGTATATGTATGAGTCAAGCGGAAAAGGTCAGATAATGTGATGTCAGGAAAATGAACCCTTAGATGTGTATTTTAATGTTTTTTTCTTTCATGCCTGTGTTTCTAACACATTTATAAGATTATCTCTTTGTTGCTTTGTATGTCCCTCCCCCACAGTATAACCCCTGCTTTCACTATATTTGATGTCAGTATAACTTGTGGAGGAGATGGGGAATAACCAGTTGTTTAAGGATACTGGTGGACCTGTTGCAACAATGAGAAGTACAAGTTGTCATGTCCAAAACGAGCTTTACAACGTTGGTGCGGGGGGGGGGGGGGGGGGGGGATGAGGGGAAGGAAAAGGATTGGGATTTGGAGGTAGGGGGGAGGCTGGGAAGGGATGGGAAGGGTAAACAAAGGAGGAGGCTGCAATGCTTGGTAAGAAATGTACGCATTATCCTGCCCATGTAACTGTAACTCCTCTGTACAGTATGTTCACAAATAAAATTAAATTAAATTAAAAAAATAAAATAAAATAAACAGAGAAAAAATCATCTATTAAAGTGTAATTAACAGGCAATCAATGCAATCAAACTAGGGGATCCATTCAAACAAAGAAATAATCAAAAAAATGTAGTGTATTTACCCAGTCGATTATTATTCATACATCAAGAATTATGTCATTTGCAGGAAAATAGAGAACATTGAAAGTCAAGTGTCCTATATTTAGCAGAAAGACTGATATTGTCACATAGATTTTTATATGTGATTTTGGAACCTTAAATAAATAACATACATTAAATAAAGAGTATTTTGCAGTGAAGATTACAGAGAAGGAGTGAGCAAATGGAGTAGATTGAATGGAGATCATAATATTCTATACAGTTTTATGGAAACGTAATGATGTAACCCAAGATGCTTTTTATCAAAGAATATTATATAAATGCTGGTAAATACTACAATGAAATTTCTTTCTATAAATATTGGTTAATATAAAAGAATCACCAAAAATCAATATAACTAAGATACATTTCAGTTTTTTGTTAGATATAAGTAAAGGAAATGATCCATTCTAACTAAAATTGTATATGAATGAAAAAACACATAATATGAATATAACAAGAAATCAAATGGAAAAATATGTTAAAAATAAACTATATAACTGGGACTTGGAGAGGAGTCAGGTAGGGTAGAGTGAGGAAGGGGATGGCCGTTCAAAAGGAAATGTACTCCATACCTATCTGTAAACACATTGTATATCATTTTTACAATAAAATTTCAAGAAAGTAATTGCTAATAATAACCAGAAATTTTGAAAATGTATTCCAGAATTGTAAGTCATCTTAAAATATGAACCAAAACAAAGTCCAAAAATGTAAAACGTATTTCAATATGATTACTGGGAAAGAATCAAAAGAAAGAAAGTGAGAATTTTTTCCTTGATTTTGGTGGTACTACTATTATAACTCAGGACTTCCTACTCACTCTGCTTACTTTATTGGCTAATGCTTTGCTAAGTGAACTCTCTCTCCAGCCCTGGTTTTGTTGTTAAATTGGAGATGGAGTCTATCAGACCCTTCCCCCTGAGATAGCTTGGAAATGAGACCCTAAGATTTCCAAACTCTGTAATAGCTAGAAATATTCGTGTAATTTTTATTTAAATAAATTTTTTAATTTTGTAACTACTGTACAGAGGGGTAACAGTTACAAGAGCAAGGTAATGAGTACGTTTCTTATCAAGCATTCTTACCTCCTCTTTTGTTTTTCCCCTACCATCCCTTCCCTCCAATCTCCACAACTACACTCCCCCCAAAGTCCCCAGCCTAAATTGTAAAATCCGTTTTTCAACATAGTGTCTTCTACATCTCATTGTTGTCAGAGGTCAACCCTATTTTGTTTTTTCCTTCCCTTCCCCAAAATATATCATCATTCAATACAGTGAAAACGGATACCATGGGGGAGGGAAATGCAAATCGATAAAAAAAATCACATGGTAACTAATAAATATTTTAGTGACAATAATACCAAAAAATTGTTTCAATTCACTTGTAAGAAATGGTCTATTAAGCTCACCTTACTCAAATATATATATATATATAGAGAGAGAGAGAGAGAGAGAGATAAAGAGACAGAGACAAAGAGAGATAGAGACAGTGAAACAGAGAGAGATACAGAGACAGAGATTGTCTCCAAAAAAAAAAAAAAAACTGAAGCCATTTGTTACAAATGAACTTGCTGTGCAAATAATGTTGAATCTTCTTTACAAAGAGGGAAATGGGAGAGATCCAAAATATATTTTTTACACTCAAAAAAAAGTTAATTTCAGGTGTTTTCCATATATCAAAATAAAGTATTCTCCTTCTGTTAGTTATAGATTATTGATAGAATGGTATTAAAAGTAATAATAGCAAAAGAGAATAAAATTATTAGAGGTTATGATTCAGGGAAATGAATGACCGCAATTTTGTTAGGGAAATGAGAGAATAACTGGGAATATTCTCTTTTGAATTAGAGACAGCAACTTTGAATAGTACCCTGTTATTTTTAGAGGAATTTAGGTTTGTTACTCTGTATTTTGAAAATTAGAGCAAGCAGGAAAATACCATAATTTGGAGCTCGGAAGGTGGCTTAGTGGAAGTGTGATTTTCTTGCATGCATGAGGGCCTGGGTTCAATTCCTCAGCTGCATAGAAGCAGAAAAAAAGCTGGAAAGGACTCAAGTAGGAAAACACTGTCCTTGAATTGAAATGTTGAGGGACAGCAACCAGGCTCAGAGTTCAGACCCATGACTGACAAAAAATAATAATAAAATAGCACAATTCATATTCTAAGAAATTAGAATCAGACAAAATCTTAGACTAAAGCTAACAGAAACTACTGGAACTCAAGAACACAGTAAAGAATAGAAAATACAAAAGACACTAAAATAAAATGCTTAGAAAAAAGAGTTTCTATATGAATTCTCATAGTATGTATATTTATAATAGTTAATAAATGGAAAATATACACCAATAGAAAAATGACAAACAATATGCTATTTTCATAAATTAGTTTATTACATAGTAAAATAATTAAACTGCTAACTGATGCAATGGCAAGGATGAAAATAAATTATTGCCAGCAAAAATTACTTTTATTCTGTATCAGACATTTATATGAAATTTCAAATTAGTCAAATTAATATATAGTAGAAAAATGCAAGTTTTGTCTTTGTGGATGATTGTTGAGAAAGTGTTATTTTAATTGCATAAAATAATGTTATTATTGTGGAGTATGCAGTTATTAAAATGGATGTAATAATACCAAATGTTCTAACATAAGTTAATATGAAGAGAGAAAGCAATAGGGAATAAATGTTAATTTTAGTTAAAATTTTCTAATACTTCAGAGATGTGATATAGCATTGAGTGTTCCTTCTGTATGGAAATGTCTGATATAATATCAGAAATAGTCTTTTCATTTTCAAAAAGATGGTGCAATGTTATTCTTTCTAATCAAGGCATAGACTTCCATTGTGTCTATGTACAATATTTTCTTGATCCATTCATCAACTGAGGGGCATGTGGGCTGGTTACTTATCTTAGCTATGGTAATAAAGCTGCTATAAACATAGTTGTGCTGCTATCTTTAGTATAGACTTGTTTGTGATCATTGGGTAAATGTGCAAATGTGGAATTGCTTTGTCATAGGGGATCTCTACGTGGATCTTTTGAGGAAGTGCCATACTACTTTCCAAAGTGATTGAACAAATTTACACTCCCATCAACAGTGCAGTAGGGTTTGCTACTGTCCACATCTCTTCCAGTATCTGTTGTTATTAGAGCTCTTGATTATACCCATTTTAACTGGGGTGAGGTGGAGACTCAATGTTGTTTTGATTTGCATTTCTTTTATGGCAAGAAAAGTTGCGCATTTCTTCCTTTGTCTATTGGCCATTCTCATTTCCTGTTCAGAGAAGTTTCTCCGTAAGTCTTTAACACACTTATTAAGGGAAGTTGTTTCTTTGAGGATTTGTTTTTGGGAATTTAATATTTTGAGTTCCATGTATATTGTAGGTATGAGACCCGTGTCCATTGTATGACTAGAAAATTTCTTCTCCCAATCCATGGGCTTTTTATTAATCTTGCTAACTATGTCCTTTGCCATGCAGAAGCTCTGCAACATCATGCAGTCCCATTTTTCCAACCTCTGTTTGATTTGTTGTGTCTCTGGGTCTCTGTTAATAAATGTTCTGCTTGGAAAAAAATTATATTAAGTGAAGTAAGCCAGGCCCAAAAAACATAGGTCCCATGGTTTCGCTTATTTGCAATAACGTATATGTCAGAGACAAGCAGAAAAGGTCAGATAAGATGATATTAATCAAAATAAACCCCAAATTAAGGACATAAGTGTTTTTTTTCTTGCTTGCTATTTTTTATATTTATAAGGTCCTCGTGATGTTTTTATTCGTTTGTATGTCCCTCCCCCAGTGTGTAACCTTTGTTTGCACTGTATTTGATATTAGTATAATTTGGGAAGGGAGTAAACAAACTGTTTAAATAGGATGCAGGTGGACCTTTTGCAACAATGAGATGTACAAAATAAAAAGAACCTCGGGTAAGGTAGGGAGGGAGGGGATGGTAGGGGGAAAACAATGGAGGGGTTAACAATGTTCAAGAGGAAGTGTACTCATTACCTCACTCATGTAACTGTAACCCTCTGTATAGTATCTTTACAATAAAAACAACAAAAAAATGAGATGTACAAGACAATATGTCAAAAAACTATATTTATAATTTTGTCAAGGTGAGAGGAAGGAGGGGAGAGATGAATGGGATGGGCGGGGATGGGGGCAGAGTAAATGGGAAGGGACTAGATTGGGAAACAAAGGAGGAGGCAATAATTCTTGAAAAGAAATATACTCATTAATTCATTCATGTAATTGTAACCCCTCTCTACAGCATTTTTACAATAAAAAATTCTTTAAACAACACAAATAGTAACGAAAAGCCAATTTGTCCTCTAATACCCTCGGTTGTGAATATCATTTTCATGTTTCATGAGCTGGCCACTGGTAATAACAAACTATATTTTCTTTTTAAATGAAAATATATGTCCTTCACCCCCACAGTATATCTCGTATTTTCACTGTATTTGATGTTCGTATAATTTGTGGAGGGAAAGGAAAATAAAATTTATTTAAATTGGGATTACAGTTGGACCCATTGCAACAATAAGATGTACAAGACGTTATGTCGAAAAACGAACTTTACAACTTTGGAGGATACAAAGGGGGCGGTAGGGTCCTAGGGGGTGGGAGGTGGAGATGGGAAGGGAAGGGAAAGGAAAACACAGGAACAGGAAACAGTGCTTGAGAAGAAATATACTCATTACTTTGCTCATGTAATTGTAAACCTTCTGTACGGTATTTGGACACTTAAAAAATAAAAAGTAAATAAATAAATAAAACTTGCTTGAGACTTTTTTTTTGGGGGGGGGGGGGTCCGGTCGTGGGGCCTGAACTCTGGGCCTGGGCACTGTCCCTCAGCTCTTCAGCTCAAGGCTAGCGCTCTACCACTTGAGCCACAGCTCCACTTCCGGCTTTTTTCTTTTTGGTTATGTGGTGCTGAGGAATCGAACTCAAGGCCTCAGGCATGCAAGGCAAGCGCTCTACCACAGAGCCATCTTCCCAGCCCACTTGAGACTTTTTTGATGTCATCATATCGGAAGAAAAACTGAACCCTTTCAGGATGATACTTAGAAAACAGCATCTCTATTTAATTTAAGCTCCAATGAATATTCATGCATGTATCATGCGCCCTTCTCTGTTTGACTTAACCTTAGGCCAAGGACATTAGATAAAAAAAATAAGCAAAAATAGGAAAGCTTCAGAAAATCTATAACCCAACATCAAAAGGAAGGAATGCTATTATTGAAAGCCATAAGTGAATTATTTTTAATGTTTAAACCCGAATATTGGCTTTTAAATTTTAGCAAGTTTAGAATGTTAAATTGCATATGAGTTATAACTAAGATATAATTACAAATTCACATAACATTGTGATACAACTAAATAATAAATATTAGTCTTTTTATTAAAAACTTACTAAGCTGGTAGATATCAAATAAGGAACTATGATGTTTTCTTAATTGCTCAATATGTTGGCAGTGGATGAATAATATGAGGATTATCAGGTCAGGACAGATTAATTTTCCATTTTCCAAATGAGGTACAATAAATCCTTAGATTAATTGGAAAGATTAAGTAAAATCAGAGATAAAATGATAAAAATGTATACTTTTGAGTCATTTTCATGGTGACATGAGACGGATATGAAATATTGTCACAATAATATTGTCAATTCCTTTCTGTAAATTCTGATTACATAAATATAAACCAGTTTTCCTATAATAAAATGTAAATTCAATCAATTTCATTCATCTTACTATTTGCCATAATTCTCCTTATTATTAAAAATATATCTTTGCAATTTTTCATAAGGAACTGATGGGATAGTCTTGAAATTATTTCATTTTCAACATTATGCTGGAAAAGAAGAATTTGAAATGGAAAATGCTACAAAGGACTTCTTGTGAAACATTCTATGGCATTTGGAGTACCATAGAACCTGTACATCAAATGATGAGACATAGTATTAGACTTAAAAAGTGGAAGTAGCCGAAAAGTGATTGTAAAGTTTATTGGACAGCTGTACATTATTTTTACAATAAAAAATACAAAAAAAAGCTAATAAATGCGATTGTTTCTAACTTATTTATCAGCTTTTTTTTAATTTTTTAATTGTAAAAGTACTGTATAGAGGGGTTTCTGTTATATGAGCAAGGTAATGAGTTCATTTCCTATCAAGCATTGTTGCTTTCTTCTTTGTTTTCCCCTACAATCCCTTCCCACCCACCACCACAACTTACCCCTCTTCATGAAATTTGTAAAGTTCATTTTCAACATAATATCAAATGACTATGAATTATTTGAAATTTCCTGTCAACCACTATTCTAATAAAAGTTGAATATAACTCAATATTCTGGAGGAAAAAAGTGATATCATTTAATCACTACATTCCATTTCATAGTATCTCAGTGGGGAAATAAACAAATGGCATTACCATTTATCTTTGTCCCCTTGCACAAAACTTCCTTACTCCACATTTCTGTCCTTTTCTGATCATTGTTTACATCTGCAAAACAGAATTGAGATACCGTAGATACTAGAGTAGGGATGTATATATATATGTATATATATCAGCATGTCCTTTTACTATCCATTTCCTGCTTTCCTCTTCTTACAAATTATCCACCTTATCAAACCTGCCAGCCACAATCACACTAAATCCAAGACAATCACATTTAAATCCCACGTATCCGAACAATGGAGCTTAGCTGTGCATTATTGATTCCATGTATGTACCTGCCATTGTAAACTTTCTACATATTGAATGAGGAATTCTGCACATTTCAAACAAATTAGGTGGAATTCAAAGAAACAATTCTGAATACAGTAAAATTCTTAAAAAATTTAAAAAAAGAACTCTGAGTCATGGACTGCTCTGTTGTTAGGTAAATATTAGTATGAAACTCAACTTACATCTGTGCTTTTGGAGATCACACTATATGAATGTATTTAACTTTCTCAATCTGGGTCAGACATTTGTTAATTGTAAGTAAATAGAAACAAATACATATACTTTCTCATATGTTTTATCATTTCATAACTCATTTTCATCTTTTCTAAAAACGGTCAAAATGCCTGCTAAAGAAGACTTGCCACTATCTGATATTTACTAAATTAGAAGAGAGACCTGGCTTCAGCAAGCATTTTGTCAATTTCAAAATGTAAAATATTGTAAGGGGCTGATGAGTCCTCTTATTAAATTACATAACTATGCCGCTCATCTTCAATTTCTCTTTATTCCTCACAAACAGTATAAAATATACATGTGTAAACAATCAGTTTAATGGAGTTTCTTTTCCTTTTCCTGTCCCCCAACTTTTGGCCTAGAGTTTTCAATCATCCTGAGTTGATTTGTTTTGTCTTTTCATTCTTTCCCTAATTGTTACACTCACTAACTTTTCTCTATCATGTAGGTTGATAGATCCTAATGAGTGTGTTCTTTCTCTCATTTTGATTATGATCTAAGGGACCTGTGATCAACTTGTTAAGTCTGGCTACAGAGTCACACTCCTATTTATATTATGTTCTTGCCAGACTTCTACATGCCTCTGTCTCCAACTTCATCTTAATTACTTGTCAATCTGGATATTTTGCCAAGACTTGGTCTAATACATGACCTTGACTTCTTATGTTTATTTATTATCTCTTTTCAAATTAATAACACGTCCCTAGTCCCCTGTCTTAACCTTCTAAAAACTTTAGGTTACATATTCAAGGCTAACATTGAGGCACTTGGCTACTTCTTACATGAATAGTTTACTAATGTTTTATTATTTCTTCCCAAAAGATTCCAAATCAAAAGTACCATAAAATTTACTTTACACAAAATACATTTCATATATATTGAAAACTCCTTATATTTCACAGGATTATCTTATTTCTCACAAACTAACAACTTTTTGAGTAATCTGGTGGTATGAGCATAAAGTCTGGTATGTGATAAGAAATTCAAAAATGATCTTAAAATATGATTTTATTAAATATTGAATAATTTTTATGATTATTTTTAGATATCTGTCGGTTTCTTTTTTGTTTGAGTTTTGCCTGCCAAAAGATGTCTGCGTATGCACAGTCACTGAGTCCATTTTGTTCAAGGCTAGTGTTCTGCCATTTGATCTTTAGCACAACTTCTGGATGTTTTGGAGGAGTTAATTGGAGATACGAATCTCATCGTCTTTTCTACCCATGCTGGCTTCAAACTGAGATCCTCAAATCTCAGCTTCCTGAGTAGCTATGATTATAGGTGAGAGCCACTGGCATCTGAATATTTTTCAGCCTTTTTTATTTTTAGGAACAACAAAAAATTTAAATACAAATTATTTGGAGAAGTGTTAGGAAGATGGGAGAGGAGACGCTGGAGGCTAAACAAGCTCTCACATAGAGCACAGTTTTAGTGTTCCAGTGAACAATCCTAGGCCAGATAATTACACCAAGTTTGCTATAACAGTACAGAGCGTTTTGCCAGAGAGGAAAATCCAGGCAAGGAGATAGATCTCAGCACTTGCCGGCAGCCACAGGGGTGGTGGCAGTGGCCATAGCCACCATACCTGCAACAAATAGAGTACAGGACAAAGGTGCCAGAGGCAGCTGGCAAGCGAATTCTACTCAACACCAGCAAGAACTGAAAAGGAGCAGATATCTTCATCCTGCAGATTGCAGACCAGAGACGACCCACGAACCAACACTCTGGATGTGTGAGTAGAAGCTTGACCTCCTCACTCCTTCTTAGGGACCAGAGGAGGGATAGCCACCCACCCCCTACTCCACTACTGGAGATCTCCATCTTTGATAGTGAAAAAGGCCTGGCTGAACTGCTAGCACCAATTCAGGCATTGGGAATAAACAAGAGAGTCAGTTAGCAGGTCACAGCAATCAGCCCAGATCTACCAGGCTCAAGTCTACCCAGGAAAAATTCACCCAGCCCAGGCAGAGGAAAGTGCGCCCCCAGGAGTGGCTTTCTACTGGGTAAACAGAGGCTGCCACCCTCTACAACAGCCTAGAAAATCAAATAAAATTCAGTAAACATAAATCCTGAGAATGGCTCCAGGCTGGGCTCTGTGACACAGAAAAATATTTCTCAACTAATATTCTGTTTTTGAAGATAATTATTTGTAAGCATTTACTTTTATTCATGACAACTAGACAAAACTTACTATATCTCAAGTGTTACTATCTCCACATTCATCCTTCAAATCCTCCTTATCAAACTCTGAAGTAATGCCTGCTGGTATGGTAAGATTCGGGTAATTGATATAATAGTGGTAAAGGCTTCTTCATATGAGTACATGTCTTTATTAGGCAGTCGTGAATTTTGAGAGGTCATTTGAGAAGGTTCTTCTACTGCCCTATAATCACCCTGATTGAAACCTAATATATAATGTCCAAATTCATGATTTCTATTCACATGAACACTGGTATTACAAAGAATGAAAAGTGCACATGAAACGAGTCTACCAATCGAACCTAGATGATGGGTAGGCAAGGGCAAATAGATATAAGAAGTAGGACATTTTTATATGTGAGTTAAAAAGGGTAAGAATTCCACCCAGAGTTCAATTCTACTGAACCACTGCACAATTCTCAGGAAGTCTAAAAGGGAAAAGTTAGGGCATGCTGTGGCATCGTCGCTTTCGAAATTTGTTCTTTCTGGGAGCCATCATGTGTGGTGGTGTTCAATAAACTGAGTAATGTTAACAAAGAAATTATGGTTATGAGGGAATATGGAGATGGAAAGGGAAGGGCAAAAAAGGAGGTGGCAACAATGCTTGATAAGAAATATACTCATTATCTTGCCTATGTAATTGTAACCCCTATGTACGGTATTTTCACAATAAAAATATGGTTATGTAAATAATAGAATAAGTAGATTCCCCATCCCGAAGGCACACTGGAAGCAAGGGACAACAACAGTAGACATACCTGCATGATGTAAGCTTTCTTTCTTCAGAGGATAAGGTTACTTGCTCTCCTTGGTGAGACTCATTCATATTGTCACATTTAATGATAGTTTCAGTTTATTTTCAATCTTGTAGCATGTACTAGTTTATTTTCTGCATTTCTGTCTTCAATCTAAATAACATACATGGTTCCTCGATTCTCTAAAATTCAGTGGTTTGGCTTTTGACAAATTAATTGTCCTATAAACTTTGCTGTATTTATTATAATTCCAAGCAACTACATACTTAAGTGAAGATATTTTCTACCTATGGAACTGAAGTAGAAATCTCACAATAGGAGCCTCAATATTTTCTCACTTTCCTAGAACTTTTACTTTACGTCTTTCATCAGGACTTGTTAAGTCATATTTCCTAGCTGTTAATCAAGTTGCAAGACCATGGTATATTTTCAGTAAATGACATGATACTGATAAAGCAATCTTCACAGGTCTACTGGGCTATAGTGGATTATTGGTAATTTTGTGGAATAATTTTCATTTAATTAATGCTGTTATCCATAATCTAGAAATATTATAAAAGTTCAGTCATCAGAATATAAAATGCTCAAATAGTTTTTTTTTTCCTGTATGAGACATTAGTTGCATACAATCAAGCCGATCTTTCTGTCCATTTAGTTGTGTGTCCTGAAAATATTCACAAATTAGTTCCATGGAATCAAACCAATAAGCATATACTAATTTCAATGGAACCAAAGTCTAATGAGGAAGTTACAGGTAAGCTTAAAAAATTTGTAGCACAAGTCTTATAAAACCTTGGCCTTTTACCATGCTGGATGTACTGTCTCTCTAATGGTGTAGTCAGCATTTCTTGGTAACATGGCATTGTCCTTTCCCCTAGAATGACTGATTTTAGTAAGTAGAGCTCCTTCAGTTTTACATTTTATCATGCATAAATCTCTCTTCAATGATGACAACTTTTTCAGGCATGTTTATACACCAATCCTTTCTTCCTTGCAAGTGCAAGTCCTTAAAATCCTATCTATCCTGTTTCATGAATTATTGCAATTGAACTGAAGTGAACAAAACATGTCAAAAAGTGGCATAATTATATTTTCTCCTTGAGGCTTTACAAACATTTGTTGTAATTATTATTTTTTTTCTAATAAGTTGTTTTATGGAAATAGATTGGTGTCTTCCATATACTCTCTTATATCTTGCTCAAAGTAAAATATGCTATCCTAGGGCCTGAACTCAAATCTCATCTTGCACTTAAATGAGTATTTGTATCTTTCCTGGACATTATGGTTGAGAACATGTTAGCTCCAAAATTTGGAGACAAAATCACGTACTGTCACAATAATACAGAACTGTCATTACAGAAATACTGTTTTCATCTGGAAATAATTTACTTATTTGAAATGAAAAAGAAAATATACAATGACTAAAAAGCGAACTGCTTCCTTTCTAAACACAAGCAATAATTTGAATTGAATGTGACTATATAATTGCAGAAAAAATCATACATGAGGTGATAATCTCTTCTTATTAATCAGAACGTTTTAAATGGAATGACTAAACCTCAAAAGGACAATCCTTCACAAAAGAGTTTTAGTGTAATTAGAAAAGTACTATTTACAGATTCTGGTATCTTTAGCAACCCCTATGATTAACCTTGTTAGTTATTTCCTGATTACAGAATATGTGTTAAGTTCTTTTTTCACAAAAACTATATAAATATTGTTTTGTCCTATTCCTTTGGAAAATATGCTCCAGTCCATAAAGTACCCTTTATTTTGAAACATTTCTCCTAGGTAAAACTAAGTTTTAATATATAAATAGATGATGAGTAAAATCAGAAAAGTTTTATATTTCTTATCCAATAAATCTGAACAATTCTCTGAAAGGGCACACTTCCTGTTTCCAGGGAGTCAGACAATTTGTCTTGATAATTTCCTTAAGGCCAAAACGAAATTACCTCTCTGAAGAGGAAATGAGATTATTCAATAGACACTTGAAGTAATGCTCAATTTCTCTAGCCATAAAGAAATTTTAAATCAAAACAATATTAATATTCCACCTTATCCCAGTTTAAATGGCTATAATAAATAATCTAATAATGACAGATGCTTGGGCTGGAGATGTGGCTCCAAAGGAACCCTACCGTACTGTTGGTGGGATAGTAAACTTGTTCAAACCTTCTGAAAAGCAGTATAAGGTTCCTCAAAATATTATGCGTAGAGCTCTTCTATGATTCAGCAATCCTACTTTTGGGCATTTAACTACTTGATCACTAACAAGGCCTCTGTAAAGCTACCAGCATAAGTATATTTATTCCAGTATTATTCACAATAAAAAAGAAATACAATCAACCCCGATGACCTTCAATACGTGAGTTAGATGAGTGGATCAAAAAATATGGCAAATATATTCATTTTTATGTACATATGTATAGAGATAGCAATTTTATGTTTCCAACAGACAGGAGGACACTGTCCCTTTGGTTAAGAAATGGAAAGACTTTTAAAAATCATATTAAGTTGTGTAACCCAGTCACAAAGAAATTTAGGTCCCATGGTTTCCCTTATTTGCAATAATAATATACATACAATATAATCTTATTACATGAGCTGAAAAGCTCAAAACTGATGCACATATGATCATAGAAAATAATGCTAAGTGACATGAACTCCAAAATATGAAGACAAAAGAGTGTCTTTATAGTTATTCTTTTAAATGTGCTCGGAGATTTTATTTTATTGTCTCCTTTGTTTGATCTTTTCCATATGGCATATCTCCTGTTGACACTGTACTAAATTTTGGTACCATACATGCTGTATATATATTTGTCTGATCTGGGGAAGCGAATGGGTGTTATAAATGCCTGAATTAAGGAACACGATGACATATTGCAACTAGGATAACCACA
This sequence comes from Dipodomys spectabilis, assembly GCF_019054845.1. NCBI lineage: Eukaryota > Metazoa > Chordata > Mammalia > Rodentia > Heteromyidae > Dipodomys > Dipodomys spectabilis. The sequence continues at coordinate 7,265,419 of NW_024870841.1, read as the reverse complement.
GACAGTATATTAGAAACGAACTTTACTTCTTCAGAAGGGAACGCAGAGGAGCGAAGAAGTTGAGGTGGGAAGGGATAGTGAAACATCAACAAGTGAAACTGTAAAATTGACCAAAAAGTACTGTACTCATTGCTTTATTCATGTAACTGGAATCCCTCTATACAGAACCTTTACAGTAAAACTTTTAAAAAAATATGCTGAGTATTTTAAGATTGTGATTTCTTAAAATCCCGCTTGGACCTAGAAGTGTATAAAATTATATCATCTGGTGAAATTTCTGAAATCCCAAATTTTAGAAAATATTCCATAGCCTGTTTCAGATCTTGGAAAGTTTCCCCATCTAACATGCATGCCCACCCCCTCAAAGAAATGTTGTACAAAGCAAAATTGATGAAAACTTGTACGTATGAATCCCACTTTCAACTATATATCTCTAAGTTACTTGCTTTCATTTTCTTGTCCCTTGAATGAATTACACCAATATTAGTGTTGATAAAGTCTCCCTTCTCTTGGATGGACATTGCAATGGGATAGAAGAAAAGAATCTAATTTTGATTTTGGTTATGGTTTGGGGCTTGCATCTATTCTTTTTGCCTTAGGGTGCTTTCAAATTAAAATTCCCTTGCTTGATTATTTCCTGACGTGTGTCTTCTCATTTCAAGTCAGAATGCATTTGACAACATTTTCAGGAGGCAATGGAGGCATTTTGGTTATCAATAAATATGAGATCAATATTAAGATTTGATTCAAGTTTAATTGCTTTTCACTTTTTTACCTAAATCAATCGAATTCCAAACTTGAAAACAGAAAAAAGGTTGATAGTTCTTTAACGCACTGTGTTCGTTTTGGCAATGAAGAATTAGTACAATCTAACGTCCAGAAGAATATTGTATGTGTGGACTCTTACATCATACTCATACTTTCAATATTTTTTTCAGTAAACGCTATAAAGAACTTAAAGAGATCAAATAATCCACAAAGCAAAATTGTTATATGTGATGAAGCTACCTCTACCACATACAGATTAATCAAATATTTTGAAGATCCAATCCGTTTTATGGTTATCGTTCGTAAGGGACAAAATAAATAAGTCTGAAAACAGAAGACATGAAGAGGATTTTGAAATTTACTATACTAGTCAAACAAACAACAGTTAAAACTGCCGTGAGAAACACTTTCAGGTGATACTTCTAAGGCATATTTACCTCTCCTAAATTTACTGACTACCCAAATACAACCATCATGTAATTTGGTCGAAGATTGCGAGATCACTCATCTAACATATTTTCAGGTATTTTGATATCATTTTTCTCTTGTATTTTGGGATGATTAAAACGTGAAGACCCGAACTTTTGTGTAAGTCTGTTTGGATCAAAATCAATTGACTAACAGAACCCAAATATTGTTTGATTGATTCATTGTAGTGTGACGTGATGAATGCATCAGTGTAATAACAGGCATGATTTCAAATATAAACATCGATATTAAAAGTTCAAATACTCCTTCCCAATGTACTTCGCTATGCTTAATTTCCAGTGATAGTTATCAGGGTCATTATGTTGTGATTTCCACAAAGTATTTCCTTGAAGAAGGGATATATATATATATATATATATATATATATATATATATATATATGCATATATATATATATATGGATATATATATACACATATATATACATATATATATATACACATATATATATATATATATTGCTTCTGTAATATTAACAATATATGCCAACAAACAAAAGGCATGAACTATTAAGAAGAAAGGAGTCAAGGAAATCAGTTCTCTACCTTTCTGTCTTTTTCAGAGAGTGATGCACAACCTAAATATACGATATTTTTTGCTTAAAATCAATGTAATAATTATTTTTCAAAGTTGGTCTTTTTGAGAATGTTGGAATAATTGTTTTGGTTATTTTTTCTCCCTTAAGTCAAAGATACATTACAATCTTCTAATATACATTTAGGAGAAATGCTAAGAACTCTATTACCTGGATATTTTCAAAATATTGATTTGCCATAAGCAAATGCTACCCAAATTTTCATACATTTCCATAAAATATTTAGGAATCAATTTTACAACTGGGTTAATTAATTACTACTTGCTTTTTCCATAAAGTCTTTCATTATTCATGAATCTGCTGTCATGTACATCTTTCTTACTGAAATTACTTATTTTTGGATTGTATTGCACTGAAAACCTCCTTCTGGGAATTGGACTGGTTCTTAAGTATATTTTCTTTTTCTAAATCTTATTTTCTTGTAAAGATCCTGTACACAGGAATTACAGATACATGAGTAAAGCAATAGTACATTATTAGTTAATCATTGTTACCTCTTCCTTTATGGTTGTCTCACCGTCCCTCCCTTCTCCAACTCCCACACTCTTCCCACCCACCCTTTCCTGCATTCGAAGAGGTCAAATTCTTCTGCAATATACTCTCCTGTGGAACCATTGCTGCAATAGGTCATCCTACATCCTTTTTTCAGTGCTTTTTTATTCCCCTTCTCCTTCCTAGATTAGACAAATGTATATGCTTGATACAGCTTACAAAAATCCTTTAAGGTACCAAAGGGGGATATATCATAGGGTGAAAAACAAATAAGGGAAACAAAAAAAGCACATAATAAATTGAAAACAATGACCACACAGAACTGTTGAGTCGATATCTTGGATTCATTTCACTAGTCATCATCTTATATAGAAATATGTTCATAATCTATGATCTTTTCAGCTCATCTGAGATGATTATCCTATATGGGTACTAATTACTGCAAATAAGGGAAATCATGAAACCTAAATTTATTTGGGACTACCTTACTTAATATGAATTTTTCCCCAGTTCTTTCAATTTCCTAATAAATGGGCATGCAGTTCTTTCTGTAGGAAGCATAGAATGCATACATACATACATACATATATTTATATATATATATATATATATATATATATATATATATACACACACACACACACATCATATTTTCTTGATCCACTTGTCTACTGAAGATATTATGTTTGCTATCATATCTTAGGCAGGGTGAATAGTACTGCAACAAATATTGGTGTGATGGTAGCTGTAGTATGGCCTTGTTTGTTTTCAATTGGATAAATGCGCCTAAGTGGGATTGCTAAATCATATGGGATCTCTATGTGTAGTCTTTTGACAAATGTGCATATTGCTTTCCAGAGTGGTTGAATCAGTTTACACTGTCACCAATGATGGCCACGTTCTCTTCTGCAACTGTTATTAATTTTCTTGGTGAAGACATTCTAATGTGGTGAGGTGGAATCTCAATATTATATTGATTTGCCAGTTTTTTTTTTTTGTTTATTCCAGTAAAGTTCAATATTTCTTCCTATATCTATTGGGCATTCTTACTTCATGTTCAGAGTAGTTCCTTTTTAAGTCTTAGCACATTTGCTGATGGTCTGATTGTTTCTTTGAGGATTTGATTTTGGAGGAATTAATCTTTTGAGTTCTAAGTATAATTTAGATATGAGGCTGTTGTTTGGTTTTTAGCTACTACTAAAGATGTTTTCCTAATTTTTGGATTATCTCTTGATCTTGATAGCTATGCCCTTGGCCATGCAGAAGCCCTAGAGTTAGATGCAATGTCATTAGTCCAACTTCTCTTTTATTTGTTGTGTTTCTGTGTCTATATTAAGAATATTTTAGACTGTGCCAAGGAGCTGGTGTTTCTCTTGTTCTTTCCTGTAGTGTTTTCAAGGGTTCTGCTTTACCTTGGAGGTCATTGTTCCATTTGTAGTTGATTCAGGTGCAAGGTGATAGATAAGGATCTAATTTTAGTTTTCTACAACGTTTATACAATTTTCCATCAATATTTACTGAAGAGAATGTCTATCTTCCATTTGATGGTTTTGGCTCCCTTATCGAAGATTAGGTGGCTATAGTTCTGTCGTTTCATTTCTGTTTCTTCTGTTCCATTCTATTCTTTTTCAAATCTGTTCTTGTGGCAATATTATGCTCTTTTGTTTCTATGGACTTGTCATAGAGTTTGGAGTCTGGTATTATAATTCCTCCAGTGCTGTTTTTTTCTGGTAAAGATTATTTTTGAGACTTTGGATCTTTTCTTCTTCTATATGAATTTTTGGATGGCTTCTATTCCATTGAAGAATGAGGTTGGAATGAATAGGCTTTGAAGTTGTAGATAGTTTTGGCATTATTGTCATTTTCACGATGTTAATCTTCAAAATCCAGGAGCATGGGAAGTGTTTCCATTTCCTTAGTTCTCCTTTAATTTCCTTTTCCAGGTTTTGAAACTTTTCATCATAAGGATCCTTCATCTCTTTAATTCCTAGATATTTTAATTTTTCTATGGCTATTACAAGCAGAGTTGTTTCCTGATTTCAGCTCTGCTGTTTTCATTATTGGCATTAAAGAAAGCCATTGATTTTTGAGGGAAAATTTGCTACTTTACCAAAGATTCTACTCAGCTAGAGTAACTTGGGAGTGGAGTCAGTGGGTGCTTTCAATATAAGATCATTTCATCTGCAAAGAGGGAGAATTTTACTTCATCTTCCCTTTATATTTGCATTTTGTCAAATTGCTCTAGCAAGTCCTTCTAATGTGATATAAAGAGGAATGGAGAAAGTGGACATCCCTTTCTTCTTCCAGTGATTAGAGGAAATGGCATGAACTTTACACCATTAAGTGTAATGCTTGCTTTAGGTTTGTTATAAACAGACTTTTTTGAATTGAGAAATGTTCCCTGGATAGTTTCTCCATTGCTTTCTTCATAAAAGGGTGTTGGACATGCCAAATGCTGTTTCTGCATCTTTGGAGGTAATCATGTGATTCTTATCTTTGTTCTTCTTTATGTGATGTATTACATTGATTGAGTTCCATATGGCGGTCCAATTTTGCATCCTTTCCACTCTCACATAATATTCTGCACAGGATCAATTCAGAGCAAGGAAAGGATCCTTAAAGCCATCAAGGAGAAATGATTAATCACCTTTAATGGGTCAACAATCATAATACTAACTTTAGATTTCTCAGCAGCGATTATTAAAGAAAGAAGATCCTGGAATGATATATGCCATCATAAAGACAAACAATTATCCACCAAGTATACTCTACCTAGAAAACCTCTTTTTCTTAATGATGGGTCAAATAAAAACCATCCCCAAGAAATAAAATTTAAACAATATATCTACACTAAACCATTTCTATAAATGTTAATTAAGTATATATTAAACACAGAAAACCACAATGGCACAATAAAGGGCAAGAAACATCCCACAGAGAATCCAAGAAGCATAGAAAGAACCCTGATGGCACTGTCCCAAGATGATGATTTTCATGACAGGAACAACCATTCTGAAAGTGAAAGGATGGAATAAAATCTACCAAGAAAATAGCCCACATAAACAGGATGAACTTGAGGTCCTAGTATCCAATAAAATGGATTTTGAATTAAAATCATCAAAAAGAGATAAAGAAAACCACTAAAATATTAATTAAGGCATTTCTCCTTCTGGAAGATATCATAATTTTAAGTATCATTTCACCAAAAACTGAGCACACAAATTCATTGAAGAAGCACTGCTCGAATTTGGGGAGGGAAGAGAAATAAAGAAACGCTGAAATAAGGATATAGGAGGACCCAATGTAACAATGAAATGTACAAGACGCTAACTTGAAAATTAACTTTACAACTTTGTTGGGTGGGGGAAGATGGAGAAATTGGAGGGGGATTGTAGGGGATAAACACCGAGGGTTAACAATGCTTGATAGAAAATGGAATCATTTCCTTGCCATGTAAGTGTAACCCCTCCCCACCTCTCTCTATATATGTATATATATTTGTATATATGTGCATATGTATATATACATACATATATATGTATATATGTACATATATATCTTTGCAATAACAAATATATTGGTTCTTCTCTCATTTGATTGCAACTTAAACCAACTTTATAAATAAACCAGGATCATTTCTGAATCATAACCATCAAAATCAAATATTTCCAGATTGTTCTTTGAATTTCAAATGTATCCCCTAAATTTGCCCTTTTAGTTCAAAGGTTACAGCTACATCATTGTGACTGGATTAGATGTACTCTAATCCTTCTTGGGTATGTAACATCACACAACTTTAATGTAATGTCCAATTTTAAGATTAATTGTAATAGAGATAGTTTGGTTAAAAAACAAAATCCATAAACCTGAAACTCGCAAATTATTTCTACTTCATAATATAAAAAAATAAAAGTGCATCATTAGAATCAGGAAATCTCATGTCAGTTTGTTTTTCAAATTTTCCAAACAGTGCATCAAAAATAGTCCCAATTCAGATGTCAAATATAGCTACAAATATTACTTGAGGTGTTAGTTTTTTCTCTTTAGAAGCCAATAATTTGTCTTGAAGTAGTAATTCAAGTGTTGCTAAAAAAATAATGCTATTACACCTGGGTTTACACAATAAAGACAGAATCAAGTGCTGATTAGGCCAATAAGGTTGATCACCAAAAAAATAATACATCCAGTGTCAGCCATATCTTGTCTTGAACCTTCTAATTTTTTGTTGTTTTTTAGCATTATTGGTAACAGTTTGAGCTGAATCGGTAAAGAAGCTCAGAATCTCAGTTTTCTTGATTGTTGATAATAGGAATAGGATTTGCAGGACAGCAGGGAAAGCAGAAAGACCTGTATTTGATGATTTCTCTGATATTTTATTTTTCCTGGAACTTACTTATTTGTGAGGCCTTTGCCTGGGAAGGGCAACTTTCCCCGGGAGTAGAGTTAAGCCTCACATATCAGTTTCCTTTGACCTTTTGAATGGCTTCTATTTTCCTCTTACACATCCAGAATTATGTGCTAGCTCCTCTGTCCTGGTCTTTGTTATTATCTACTCTAGTGATTGAGAAGGGCTACCTTCCCACCACTGTTCTATAAGGAGTTAGGATGTCTTGTGTGGTCTTTAAATATTATTAAGATTAATTTTGTGTTTTGTGTCCTACTCCCAGTGTGGTACTCACACCTTTCCTTTGGTTTCCGGGCTCTCCACAATCTGCTATGGTCTATGATCAGCAGGAAGAAGATTACAAATCCTTGTCAGTTCATGGTTGTGGTGAATAGAATCTGCTTGCACATGGTTTTGGATTTTATCCCAGGCTCTGTCTGTTGATATGGCAGCTCCGGCTGTGGACACCTGAATGTTATTGAATCTGTCTCATTCACCAAGCTTTCTGACTTTTTTTCTCTCTGACTAAACTGCACTATGATGACACCACTAGGTCTAGCCTTGGACCTTTCACTGGTTTGAACTCAGATCTTAGCCGCTACCTTCTCCTCCCTCATCTTCCATTGAAATGTGTTGCTGTTTTTCTAAATGTACTATGTGAAGCTATTTTTTCACTTGCTTTATATATTAATTTCCTATGTCTTATCCAATGTTGTCATTGTATTTGAAAACCAATCCAACAGCAAGCCTCAGAAAACAACATGTTTGAAGTAAACTATATACCATGCGGGAGAGGATACATTGAAATATAAGTAAAATTGGAGGAAAATGAAGAGTGGGCATGAACATATGACCAGTAAAGTACTTTCTGCCTTACATAAGAATGTCTAATCCCTCTGTACATCATCTTGACAATAAGATTGACTTTATTGATGAATTCATACATACACACTTTTTAATTCTCATAAATGTACATTGGATACTATTGTCGATAACTTTGCTGTCCATATACAGACACATGGACATAGTACTTTTCTCTTTACAGACAAACATGAATAGAAATTACACAGGTTACCCTATTTCTCCAGATTTCAAGCCATCATTACAAATTAATGTTGAATTTTTTTCAAATATGTCTGTATCAAGAAAATGAAAAAAAGATACACTGATTTCATTCACCATATACTAATTCATTTCAACTGCAGTTCAGGCAATGAGAAACACTTTAAATTCATAGGTACATTCCCAAATGGATTAGCACATGAATCCAGTTACATTTATATGTAAAATAATCTTAAATACATTTCTCTAGTTTGGAAATGTTTAGCATCAATATTCATGGGAAGATTGAAAGATACCTGAAAATTGCATTTAAAGAATCCCATAGACTCCACCCCCAAATTACACGAGCTAATTTGGCAAAGTAGCAGGTTATAAAATTAACCTTCAAAAATCAATGGCTTTTCTGTATTCCAACAATGAAAAGAGTAGAGCTGAAACCAGGAAAGCAACAATTTTGTAATAGCCCCACAAAAATTAAAATATATAGGAATTATCTTAACTAAAGAAGTGAAGGACCTCTATGATGAAAACTTTAAAAACCTGAAAAAGGAAATCAAACCAAAATTTAGGAAGTGGAAAAACCTGCCATGTTCCTGGATTGGAAAGATCAATGTTAAAATGGCAATAATTCCAAAGGCTATCTACAAATCAAATGTGATATCTATCAACATTTCAACCTCATTCTTTAATGGCATAGAAGAAACAATCCAAAAATTCGTATGGAACAATAAGATACCCCGAATAGCATAAATGAATCTTATCAGAAAGAACAGTGCTAGAGGAATACCAATACTAAATTTCAAACTCCACTGCAAAGCCATAAGATCAAACACCATGGTAATGGCACAAGAACAGGCTTGAATACCAATTGAGTAGAACTGAAAACCCAGAAATGAACCCACAGACCTATGCCATCTAATCCTCGGTAAGGGATCTAAAAATAGAGTGGAAGAAAGGCAGCCTCTTCAGTATATGGTGCTGACAAAATTGGTTAATCATCCACAGAAAATATCATCTTGCACCAGAATCAACTCTAAATTGATCAAAGACCTCAGAGTCGAAGCAGACATACTGAAAACCTGACCAAAATAATAGGAGAATCCCTAGGTCTCCTTGGCACAAGCTAAAATTTTATTAATAGAGACCCAGAAACTCAAAAAACAAATAAAGGTTCGACAAATGTGATGGCATGAATCTGTGGGGCTTCTCTATGGCAAAAAACATAGCTAGCAAGATCAATATAAAGCCCGCAGATTGGGAGGAGACCTTTACTACCCATAAAATATATAAAGGTCTCATATCTAAATTATACTTGGAATGCAAAAAATTAAATCCCCCAACCAATCTTCAAAGAAAACACTGGCCTATAGATAAATGAGCTAAACACTTGAAGAGAAAAATCTATGATGAGGAAATAAGAATGGCCAATAGACACAAGAAGAAAAGTTCAACCTTTATAGCCATACAAGAAATGAAGATCCAAACAACATTGAGATTCAATCTCACTCAATTTTGAACTGTTATAATCAATAACTCTAATAATAACAGATGACTGACGTGATGTGGCCAGAAGGTAACCCTACGGTATTGTTGGTGGGAGTGAAAAGTTATTCAACCACTTTGGAAAGCAGTATGGAGTTTCCTGAAAAGACTCCACATAGAGCTCCCAAATGATCCACAATCCTACTTTTGGTCATTTTTGCAAATGATCACAAACAAAGCCATGTACAGTTTAGCAGCACAACTATGTTTATTGAAGCATTATTTACCATAGCTAAGATATTGAGGCAACACAGAGCCCCCTCAGTAGATGAATGGACCAGGAAAATGTGGTATATACATAAACAATGGAATTCTATGCCTCCATCATAAAGAATGCCATTGCCCCATTTGTTATAGAATAGAGACTTGGAAAAATTTATTAAATGAGTAAGCCAATCCCAAAGAAACATAGGACCCATGGTTTCCCTTATTTGCAATAAGTAGTTTATGTGTAGGACGAGCAGAAAAGGCCAAAATCTTTGCACATATGATCATATAAGATGATGTTAAGTGAAATGAACCCCAAGATAGGGACAAAAATATCTTTTTTCTTTCTATTGATCCTAATGTATTTATAAAGTACCATGTAATTTCTTTTTGTTCATTTGTATGTTCCTTGCCCATGGTAGAACCCTTGTTCGCAATGTATTTGATGTGGGTGTTGTGAATCTTGCATATGAACTACTATTATTCGGGGAGGGAAAGGAAAATAAAATGCTTAAATAAGAATACAAGTTGACCAATTATAACAATGAAATCTACAAAATACTATGTTGAAAACACACTTTACCACATTGCATGGGGGAGGGATGAATTGGAGAGGTAGGGAGGAAAGGCATGGTAGGAAAAAATTAAGGAGCATAAAAATGCTCGATAGGAAATGGAATCATTATCTTGCTCATGTTACTCTCACCTCTCTTTACAGTATCTTTAAAATACAGAAACCACACACACACTCTCTCTCACACATAGACACACACACACATACTTGAAAAGTGTGGGAAATCAATTCACAGTATTTGACTACTGAGAGTATTTCTCTTCCACAGAATTATAATCCAACAATGCATATAAGAGAAAATGAGATGTTGCCTCCTGGTGTCAGGCTGCGAGAGGCATTTGTATTAGGAAAATAGGGTTGAATTTCCTCAGATTTTAAAAAGAGGTGAGGATTATTGGCTACATCAAAATAACTGTGACCCACCCAGAAAAGACTCAACACAAAAGTATCGATTGCTGTAGAAATCCTAAGAATGGGATATCTTCCATTGTATGGAGGAATGGATACTGAAATTGTTTGGTGAATCCAGTTAACGTTAGAAGACAGGTAACAGTTCCTTGCTCTCAATTCCTTCTTCCATATCTATTTGGCTCTTTGACATCACCGGGACATTTTCCTCTGAATGGCTTGTTTTCTTTCTACAAATGACATTGCAAGATGTACTTACAAAAGTTTCTCCAAGTGGGCACTTTTGTTCAATGGATAGAAGAATCAAAATACTTTACTTCACCACACTTCAGAAAACAGCACTTTTCATTCTGGCGATCTTCAAATTTACTTCTATTCCCATGACATTTTTGTGAGTCCAGTGTTTAAATGTCTTCTGGCTCTACTTCATAGTCAACTAGACACTGTTCTACTGTAATTTACTAATTATTGAACAACATTCAAACTTTGACTCTCATGATTCCTTTGCTTTGTGGTACATATTTTCTCTAAGAAGCAGTTATCTGAATAATTATCCCTACTGAGCTTTTAATCCTAGCAGGAATCAAGATAGATATAGAAGAATGGCAAATCCTCTTTCAGATGAGTGTATATTTTTATAGATGTTTGATATTTTAAAAGGGTGTATGGAATTGATTAATTCAGACATCTATAATTTAGGAAGCCTTTTCCAAATTTGCTTAAAAGTTGTCACGACATAATTTCCTTTACTGGTTGCCTATGATGGAGAAAACAATTACCTGAAAATTATGGATTTTGTTGCACTCAAAAGTTATATATTTCTATTGCTTACTACAAGTGATCCTCATCTGTGAAATAGACAGAGAAATCAATGTATTTCAGTGCATGTGTGTCTAGCTACAAAAACAATTAGAGATAAATATGTTCTACCTATTTGTTTACATTTCACTAAAGAAGTAATTTCATATATGTCATCTGATTTTGAAATACTTAGTCATGATTTTTCTCTGTGTATTCTACTCCCACCGGACTTGCAGACATTTACTTACCTCTCAATAGAAGAACATACACATATTTTTAGATATTATTTGCCTGGTTGAGTTCACCTTATTTTCTTCTTTTTTGAATCACAGAAGTTATATTCACAGAAGCAACATAACAGGATCAATAACATTGCTCTTTATGGACTCTGAAATTTTAGACATGATGATAAATATAACTTTGACATTATGTATGCCAGATTGAGATGCAAGAAAACAAGAAAATTTGGGGCTTTTTCTTCATTGAATTGTAAAAATGCAGGTAAATCATGAACTCTGCATGTTCTATACTCTCAGAAGACAACACAGGGTAACAATGCCAGTTGACTCAAACATTAATTGTTTAACTGGAAAGAATATTTTAATAAATGAAAAAGTAAGAACTACCTATAGGGAAGTGAGATACATCAGAAGGTAATTTCCATAAAATATCATCATATTTTGAATCTTCATTCTCCTAATAGGGATTCCTAAGTTACTTTACAGATCTTAAAGGAATAACGACAAAGGTTTCTATTTTCCACTGTATATTTCTTTTCTCCAGTACATTTTTTTTATTTTCAGAGGAATCTGGGGGTCCTCAGGGTTCATTGCAGTGTCCCAATGATAAAAATCAGAGTCTTAGATTGTGCAGTTCCCGTACCATCTATGGAAATGGGGAAAGTTAATGTTTCAGTAGAATATATTGGTATAACATAAAATTATCAGTTCATGAATACATTTGGGTATATGGTTTAAGGTAAATGTTGAAAAATGTTAAAAATGACATGAGAGAGTATGTGGGAAGTAATGTCATGTAGAGACTTTTCTATTTCTTCTGAAAACTGCAGAATTTTGTGGAAACGATGACAGTTGAAGTTAAACTTGTGTGTTTCTAAACCAGAACATGGGAAAGATGTTTGGTGTTGGACAATAAACTGTTTTTACCAGATTTCAGTAATATTGGAGGTGGTTTCCTTTCACTCACCATTGCTTAGTGGCAAACATGTAAATTCCTGACATTCTTGAAGGTTAAATTTTAATATGTTAAGACATCCACTCTACCATCCTACAATCTGAATTCAGCTTCAATCCTTAAGATTTCAGGCCGTGGTTATAAACTCATAACATGGAGAGATTCATTGTTTCTCTTTCTGTATCTAGGGTATTGATTGCAAAATTGCTCTTACTTTGATGAAAAACATCACAATATTTAAAGGTTGACACAATTGTAGGTGCAAAATTAGATTTTTCCTAATTTAACACTGCTACAGTAAGTTCTAGAGATATAGGAGAAACAGTTTCTGCTCTTGTGTTTTGGAAACAAGTCACCTGTGATGACCCTCCATTTAGGATGTTTTAAATATCCTTTTCTATCACCCTTTGTTTACATTCATCATGTATATACAAGTAAACATTATTTGCGTAAACAGAGGCAGAAATTTTGAGTATATTTATGTTTCCAAAGTTTAATAAAAAATTCATGGAGCCTTGCATTGTTTCCTCATGTATGAAATCATATCAATGCAGGAGTTTAATATTTGAATATCATTTTTTCACATGAGCCTGGACACCAGGTTCATAGAGACTGGGATATGAACTATCAAATGAGAAAAGTAGAATTGCTCTGGCTAATTAACCAACCTACCAAGTCACCCACTAACCCAAATATCAACCAAATAACCCACTGCAAGGACCAGTCAACCAACTAATCTTTTCTGAGTGAAGTAAGATCTGCACCAGAGGTCATCACAAACAGAATCTTTCCTGTGATGGGACCCAAAGCCTTGCTCCATTCTTGTGACTGCCAGGTATCTCTTCCCTCTCTACACCCACCTCCAGCTTTCTCCATCAGCTCTCACCCAGAGTTTCCTAATCCTGGCGTTGGCCTTCCTGCTGTCATTTACTGTCTTCCTATGACAGATTTGACTGAACCATGGCCTAAGCCTTTCCCAGATGGTAATCCAATGGCAGTCCATGGCCACCTTCGGGTTCATGGAGGTAAAGGTTTAGAAGGAACAGGAGGATGCCAGTGGAGGGCAGCTGCCACCTGTCTCTTACCCCCACAGACGCCCCCAACTCCTATCTGGAGCTCTGGAGATAAAGAAGAGGAAGCCTTGAAAACATTCTGAAGAAGATAACCGAATAATGCTGATCACCCACAGCCTCTGTTTCCCTTTCCTCTCCTTGTCATTTGTGTGAATTTATTCCTGCCCAACTTCTGGAATAGAAAGTTTGTGGGGCTGGATCAAGCATTGGCTGGCTGTGAACTGGCAAAACAGAACAGCCTAGAATCGAATATGTGATCCTTTAGCACTTAAATTTCACCACATATATTGGGCTGGATACAGGCATTTCCCAGGCAAGGTGCCCTCAACCCCCACCCTACCCCCCGGACACACAAAAACACATCATCAGATTTCAGTCACTGGACCTCCACATGGCCACGGAAACCCAAGAAGGAAACCAAGTAAGTTCAGACAACCCAAGTGTGAACCAAAGAGCTTCCTCCACACTATGCCAAAATCACAATTCCTCCCTTCTTCCTTAATTTCATTCTTCCTTACTTCCAGCTTACTCTTCTTTTTACCTTTTTCTTCCTTCCTTTCTTTATTCTTCCTTCCTCACTCTCGTTTTTCATTCCCTCCTTCCTTCCCACTTGACTCGCTCCCTTAATACTTTCTCTTTCTTTCCCTTCCTTCCTTCCTTCCTTCCTTCCTTCCTTCCTTTTCCTTCCTTCGTTCCTTCCTTTGTTCGTTCCTTCATTTTTTCTCCCTCCTTTCATTAACTTCTTCATTCCTGACTTCCCTCCTCCCACCCTGCCTTCTTCTCGGCTTTCTTACCTTCTTTCCTTCCTCCCTCGCTTCATTCCATCCTTCTTCCCTGTCTTCTTTCCCTTCCTTCTTTTTCTTCCCTTCCTTCCCTCCGTTCTTTTATCTTTCACATCTTCCTTCTTTCCCACAGTATAAACCCCATGATAGACAAACAAAAAAATATAAGACAGAGAAACGTTTAAAACATTTCTGTGTAATATTGAAAGTTCTAGTCTTTGTTAGAAGTGATGCAAATTCTTACTGCCTCATGATGAGGTGCCATTTTTCTATGGAATTATATAGACAGCTTTTCCAAATTACAAAATTCAGAATCGATATTCAAATATTCTCTTCAAAAATACTCAAACACATATTACACATGTGTTTCTTATGATGGAGAAGGTGTGCGATAGTTCCTTTCCGATATATACCTAAATTTTTATAATTGTGGTATCTAGAGACTTCCATGAATGACATAATGACAGCAGATATTTATCAATGTAGAAAGGAATCTGGGAATATTGAGACACCAACAAGGAATCTGGAATTCTGTTTCTCCTCAGAACACAAAAGTTATATGACCATCTGTCCTGCAATGAAAGTGACAGGACTTACAGAGAATTTCCAAGTCAGACAGAAAGGTATCTGCTTTTTTCTGATGTTATGGGGAGTCAAGAATCTTGAGTAATGTATCCAGTCAACAATTGTGTCGAACTGGAGGACAGTCAAGCAAATAAAATGTGGGATTGAATGGCATGGGAGCTAAAAGCGGGTCTCTCAGGGATAACTTGGATAGAGCCAAGTTTTTGGATGAAGAAAGTAACCTGAAGAAAGGACTTTTTCCTAATTTCTAATCATAAATAGACCCCTCAAAGTAGTTACATTTCCATGGGAATGCTATGTTCCATTTCATTTTTGACTGCTGTACAACATAATAAAAATATAAGTATAATGATAATGTAACTTCATGCAAATTTCCCATCAACTTTTGTTGTACAAAGAGAAAAGTGTGACTTCTTCCCAATGCCAGGGGCAGAGATAAAGGACATACTTACAGGTGTCCATAACCTATCACTCAACTTTTATTAGTTTTGAGGGACAATGTTCACTTTAGGAAGATACCACAGTTTTATACAGAGAATGTGACATTTATCAGAAAAGAATACAGGCATCATTTGAGAATTTTTCTGTATATTGCTAAAATGTTCAAAGAAGATTTATCTGTCACTTTGGATGTAATTGAAGGCTAGATTATGAAACCATATCCGATGAATCTAACTTTGTTTTCACCTTTTATATCATAAATCCCTCATATTTAGATGATCCACCACCACAATTTTATGGGTGATTTGCTATTTCTGGTCCACAGCATTGCTATTGCTTAATGCAATAGCCTTTGAAGCATATTTTAGGAAGATCTACCTTGCCAAAATATTTATTAGTAGTTAGGTTTCCTATGTATTCAATAGAGTTGCTCACATTTATGAAAATGTGAAGGTGTGAACATAGGAGGGTCTACGATTTGGGGCATATTTCATCACCAGGAATTTTCCTGGTTTGCAATTTCACATGAGTTTTGGAATTCATACAGAAATATTTGAACAATTTGTTTTTTCCCTTCCCCTTCCAAAATTATAACATCAAATACAGAGAGAACAGGGGTTTTACTGTGGGGGGAGGGACATAAAAAACAACAACTGAATATCTTATAAATAAGTTAGAAACAATAGCAACAAAGGAAAACCACACTGAGTCCTTATTTTGGTGTTCACTTCATTTAATGTCAACTAACCTGACTGTTTCTGCTTGTCTCAGACATATATTAGTTATGGCAAATAAGGGAAACCATGGGACCTATGTTTCTTTGGGCCATGCTTATAGGGATACGTATAGACCCATTGCAACATTTAGATGTACAAGACGTTATGTCGAAAAATGAACTTTACAACATTGGAACGGCAGTGGGGGTGGGAAAAGTTAAATGGGCATCGGAAAGGGGAGGTTGAGGCAGGGGAGATGAGAAGGGATGGTTAAGGGGAAACAAAGGAGGAGGCAGCAATGCTTGATAAGAAATATACTCATTACCTTGCCCATGTAATTGTAACACCTCTGTATGCTATTTTCACAATAAAAAATGATCAATAGGTAGGTAAAAAAAAGAAATATTTGAATAAAAATGATCAGTATTAATTTGTAATTTGTCAATATTTGCTTGGAACCTGGTGACTTAGGGAATCCTATGTCTTTTCTATGTGTTTAGGAATGAAAAGAGAACAGAACCATTTCCACATGTCTGCACATGTACTACAAACCCATCAATATATGTGTCTATGTGGAAATTTATGAGAATTGAAGTGTATGTACCAATACTCTTCTTTTTAATGGAATCTTATTGTCAAGGTGATAGACAGAGGGATTAGAATTATATATGTATCACCGAGTGAGTATATTTCTGGTCATATGTTATTACCCAATGGTCATTTCTCCCACACTTTTCTTCTGCCTCAAATCTCCATCCACTCCCACCAGTTGTAAATTTTATTTCCAACGTGTTGTTTTGTCATTGTTGTTTCTTCTCGGTTTGCTCTTTGGCCTTTGTCTCAGATTTTGATGTTCCACTTCCCATTTTTGATTCTCACTAACTTACATGTAATACACAGTGTAGCAAAATCAAATACCATGAGTACATGATAAGAAATGCACTTACCTTGCTCACTTAACTGTAACCCTTCTGAACAGTATTTTCACAGTAAAAAAAAAATGTATAAAAATGGGAAAATAAAGAAAAATACAAGTAAAAAGAAGTAGCTTCACATAGTACATTAAAAAAAAAAAGCAACAAAGATAACCTTATAGTTTCTGTAGCTTGGAGTTCATTTTGCCTAATCTTCTATAGTCATATGTATATTGCTATTAAGTTATTGTGATACTTTTCTGAGACTAAAGTGGACGTATACCAATTTTTGCAAATAAGAGAAACCATTGATTCTATGTTTCTTTTGTTCTAGCCCCTTAAATTCATATGATGGTTTCCAAGTCTTTCCATGACCTTAACATTGGGATAATGTCATTCTTTATTATAGAAACATAGGAATCCATTGTGAATATACACCATATTTCCTTGATCCATTAATCTATTCTCAGGCTTCTGGGGTGGATCCTTGTTTTCCCTATGGTAAATAATGCTGCAATGAACATGACTTTTCCATTGTAAAGGGATGCGGTGAAATCTCAATGGTGACATGATTTGCATTGATTTTATTGCCAGAGCTGTTGAGAATTTCCACATATGTCTTTTGTGCATTCTCAATTCCTCATCAATGAAATCTCTCTTCTTATCATATGGTGGCTTTATTGTTTGGAATTTTTTTGGGGATATCACCTTTTTGAATTTTCATTATATTTCAGATAAGAATATTTTGTTTCATTGCTAGTAAAGAACTACTCCCAGTTTTTTGGCTTTCTATTTACCTACTTAACGAGGCCCTTGCCATGAAGAAGCCCTGCAGGTTCAAGCATTGCCATTTGTATAACCTTTTATTACTTGATGCATTTAGGCATTTATATTAAGAAAGTTTCAAAGTCTTCTAAGGAGGCCTAGTATTTCTCATATTCCTTCCCATCAGAATATTTTCCTTTAACTTCAGATCTTTGATTCACTTTGAATTGATGCTGACAGAAAGTGATGTATAAGTATGAAACATTATTTTTTTAGCTATTTAACCAATTTTGCCAGAATTGGTTATAGAATATAACATTCATTTTTCAGCATTTTCCCTGTTTAAGTTTGAACCTTGCGAAATGAAGTTACCTTTTTTGTTAGTAGTGACACTTACATTCTAGGTACCAGAGTATATATCCTGTTCAGTCTAATAGAAGATTGTAATAGTTTAACGGCTATTCACTTATAAACATACAAGATTAGCTTAAGCAAAATAAACTGCAAATTATGGAAACAAGAGCTCCTTCACTTTTGGTATTTTTTTCTAAAAATACTGTAAAGAACTATCTCTCTTTTTCTTGTATTTTTAACTTTATTTTCCATAGGGTTTCTTCCTTGCTGCAGCTCTATTTGATTTTGGTAGCCTGTGGTTGTATGCACATTAATCTAAATAGGTCATGGAGGAGGAACAACAAAATCTTGAGAGAGAGGGCACAGTATTAACGAATGCTACTATATTCCTCAGAGGGCAACATATTGGATGAGACATGTACAATTAGGGAAAGGGAGATTGGAGGCAAAATAAGTGTGAGAAAAATGATGGATATGGCAAAATATGACAAGAAAAGGATTCATTGCCTTACATACATAATAACCACTTTATAAATCACATTGACAGTAAGATTTAACTAAAAAAGAAGGGCATTGTTACATACACTTCTCTTGATTTGCTTAAGTTTAATCATTGATATATATACATATAGATAGGTAGATAGGTAGATAGATAGATAGATAGATAGATAGATAGATAGATAGATAGATAGATAGATAGATAGATTGTATTCCTTATACAGACATGTGTTGATAGTTTGGGTCTCTTTACTTGCCTACTGAAGTAGAAAAAGCACAGGTTTCCCTGAGTATACAGGTTCCAAAGAACCTTCAGAAATTAATGCGGAATTCATTCTTACTCTCTATTTTTACGGAAAACCAATATATATTTCAAATTACACAATAGGTGCACAAATGTGACCATAATGAGAAATTCTCCGATATCAACACCAATAATTATAAGCCAAATTCTCAAATTTTTAACTCCCTCATCTGTCCTCAAATAATTCAACTCCACTGATTTCATAGAAATCCCCCCAACAATTTTCGTCAAAGTGGATTTTCCTAAATATACATCAAAGAGTACTCCATTTTGCATCAGGGATTATGTGAACGACAGTGCCAAATTAATTATAAATATGTGGGGGCCATATATACATGTGGCAAATTGACAATGAAGATAAAGTCATTGAATATGGTTTCATGAACGTGCCTTGTGCTGTACTCGACAGTCACAGCCCACTTTGCTTGGAACATTGTAAATATATATTGTGAAATTACTAAAGACGCATATCCTCTTGCCCTATAAATATCACATTCTATGCACAAACATATCCTATCTTCACAAAACGCATTTTGTGCACTTGTTTTTTTCCTTGCCACAGGCTTTGGAAAGAACTCACAGTGTCCTTCAGGTGAGATTACACATGGACATCATTGAGATGGATGAGCATCTTGTATAGTAACACGTACACTTCAGAATTTTGGTTGAAAAATCCCGTCTAAATTCTCATGCCATTCTATATGGAATTGATGTAAGATTAATATAAGGGATAATGTGTCATTAAACTTTTGTTAAAGTTTTATTGGGCTTTACAATTATTACAATAAATGAAATGGAAGTTGATATTCACAGGAAAACTTGAGGAAAGTGAAAAGTTAAGTACGACTTGTTCTTTTTAGGGAAGCATGCACATTTGGACTTAATAATGGAAGTTTCCATACTCCAACCTTACCAAATCTATGTGGAAACTGACATGGTGAGTTGCAATAAATATAAACACCTGGGTTTAATTCTGGGTTCAAGGAAAACAATGTATACTTTAATGAAATTTGAAAGTTTGAATAGGTATTAGAAATCAAAACAAATTTATTTCATTGATTGAGGTTCACAATGTATTTATAAATTTAAAATGTAGGTAAAGTAATGAGAAATGGTTTCAACTCATGTTTTGTTCACTGACTATTCCTGCAAAGTAGTAAGAGAAAACAATATTATTTTTCTTTCTGTGAAAAAGACCCAAAGATATATTTCTGTATTCTGCCTATAAAGAACAAGGAAATTGAGTAGTGGTTGGAGAGAAATGCAAAAACTAATAACAGCATTCTTCTTTTCACTTTTAGTTCCATTAAAACTTTGTCAATGTATACAGAACTTCTCTAAATTACTCTTTGACACTCTTTCCCAAAACATTCAAAGTCTGTTGAACATTTGAAGTGTGACAATTGTCAATCTATTTCTTTAATTATTATCATCCCGTTCTTCAAACCTTACTCTAAATTTTTCATTCAGGCTCAGTTATTTATTGGCACAAGTTCTGAAATATGTCTCTTATGAACTATTTATGAATATGTTATGCATACACGAAAATTAGAAGGAATCCTTCAATGGTTGTACTGGAAAGAAAATCTCCAGTGGATATACTGTATAACTTTATTGCAATGAACACAAATCAACATGATAGTTTGATCTCCATTTCAATATTTGTGAAGGAATGCCTAAAAGCAAAGCACACAGAGTGATTATTTCATGAGATGTAGCCTACCAAAGCTACATGCTTAAAGTTAGGCAAGCAAAATATAAAGGGATAGCATGCAAATTCTTTCAGGTACAATTGCAAGCAACGTGACATCACTCAAATAAATAAAATCATTTTACATTCTTATATGCGGACAAAACAAATGCCATTTTGAAGGTACAGTCACATTGTGAGGTGTTATAACATAAATATTCTCCAGGCAAAAGAATATGCAAATGTCAACTGTCAATATGAACATGGAAATATAGGACTTTATGAACATGGAAACAATTGTCATTAACTTACATTACCATTTTATTGTTAAGAGTATTTTCTCAAATATGTATGACTGAGAATTCTATGCCAGAGGCACACCCACACTTGGAGCACTTGCCTGGGACTGAGCACAAGGTAAGCGGCTTGAAAGCAATGACCCAATCATGGATTCAATCCTCATTACCAAAGAAGCAATACAAAAAATATATAGTACAACCTGTGATTAAAGTTTATCACGATTGAGTAAAATCAAGTATTGAAGGTGGGCAAGTCTCCTGAGTTTGAAATTACAAAAATCATAGTAATGTGCTCTGCTTCACCTTATGGGTGCTGAACAGAGTAGGGAAAATTGTGACATCATTTCAGTTTGTACACATACACCCACACCCACACACAGAAACAGACACACAAGGATCTACAAATGGATAGGTAATAAAAATATCTGATCTTGAACAGAAATCTTCTCACAGGTGTATAATTACAAAGACAGTTGATTAAAACCTTCATTGACATCTGCAAGTAACCTGGTATCCTACATTGTCATAGATTCTCTTATCAATTCACAGATTACTAGTTTCATCTACCTTTAAAAGCCAAAATAATTATGCTTTTATAACTAAGACATATTAGATTAAGGGAACAGTATTAGTACTACCATGGAGTTACATTCAGTCTTCTAACAACCAAGGAAGTTAGAGAAATATCACTGCCCCTCAAACATGACTGAGTTTCAAAGGGAAAGTGCAAGATGGTCCAAATAGAAAGTGAATAAAATCTCAATGACCCTTATTTCATTTAAATTAATTCAAAGATTCTGGAAATACTCATGAGTATGGGGAATTATTTATACACATTGCATGCCATTTCTGTCTCTGGTTTTTGTTGGAGGTTTTCATTGGGCTTCAATTTTCAGGCCTGTTAGCATCAAGGCTAATGCTCTACCAATAAAACAACAATTCCATTTCCAATTCTCAGGTGATAAATTAGTGTTGAGAGCCTCGTAGAGGTTCCTGGTGGGCTACCATGAAACTGATTCCTCATATGTCAGCCTCCTCCAGGTTTCTAATTGTCCTGTATCAGGCTTCTTTTCTATGTTATCCATACTGTATTGATGGCATTTTTTGGTCTATGAGTAACCATGATTTTTCTAAAGGATAATACTTTATAATATTCCATTTTGAGGGCTTCATTCCCTAAATGAAGCTGAGAAAAATTCTTGACTTTATTGATTTATAATGACAGCCTCATGTGTAAAACACTTGAGACGCTTGAATTAACTCCATTGTCACCTGGCCTGGCTCAAGTGTGGTTTTTGACCACAAAAATCATTTTCCATGTACTGTACATTTTCCTCTGCATGAGAAAGAATGCTAATCGAGATAACCACAAGAATAAACATATTCTCTTGATCAAATACTGAATTGATCTGCATATTTTGAAAACAGTATGTGATTTAGAACTCTCTATCATCTTCATGAATAAGAAAATTGTCCTCCTTTGTAAGGATGAATTTTTCCAATAGTGTTAGTCTCCTCCAGTAGCAGTTTCTTCACTCTCTAAACTGCCAAGTCATCCTTCAGACAACATTGAAATATATTTGACATACAGCTGACAATCAAATACATTTTCTTTAAAATGCTTATTACCTTTTCAGGTATAGAATACATGAGGCCCCGCCATTATGACCAACTTATATATAAACAATTTCATAGTAAGCTGAATAAGCTTGATTTTTTTCAATACTGACCACAAAGGAAATACTTGAAAACATCAATGTATCTAGAATCCATTGTCTCACTTACAAAATCATGAAGGCCAATATTGGCAAGCAACACAAATCACATGATTCCAATTGGAATAAATGCTTATGAAGAGTACCTAGCAATACCAATTACTGTTTATTTTTCCTGTATTTGCTCCATGCCATGTCAGTAAGAGAGATTTCTTATTTTAATATTCCATAAATTCA
The DNA here is from genome assembly GCF_019054845.1 of Dipodomys spectabilis. NCBI lineage: Eukaryota > Metazoa > Chordata > Mammalia > Rodentia > Heteromyidae > Dipodomys > Dipodomys spectabilis. The sequence continues at coordinate 7,242,530 of NW_024870841.1, read as the reverse complement.
AAAATACAATCTATTCTGGGACTACATAAGAACAAATACATCCCATCAGTTACAATTATTTATCTCATAAATACTCTCACTCAGAGATACAATAACTTTTGTAGGTATACATTTATTTTGAATGTTTTCATATTTCATACAGGAATGTGAAATTAGAAATCCATATATGTATAGGTGGTTTAACATTCACTCTAAATTCATTTATTTAATATAGAGCTACGTAATCAATTTCAGAATGAAGACATATTACCCACCCACATGTGAATACATTAATTAATTACCATTTAAACATACTCCCATTCACAATTTCAGGATTGTGAGATGAATGAATCCTGAAACCATGACAATGAGAATAAAAATATTTGTGTGACATATCACTGACATCTACTCCTTCCCTGATTGAAATTGATTATAAGGGAATGAGAAAAAATAAAGAAAAGAAAAAAATATAACCATGAAAAAGAATGAAGCGAACATTCAGATACAGTAATTCTGTTTTGAAGTAGTTTGGGTGATGACATTGTGTATTGGTCCCAGTGAAATTACACTTGAAGTTTGTCACGAATTATACGGTCAGCAGATCATAGAGAAATTCAAATCTTACATTATAGTGAAGAAAAATTATGGGTTTGGAGACCAGGAAGTTTATTCATTTATCCTAATCTTAACTTTCGATTTTGACACAATAGGGTGTCCTAGTAAAACCAACGGTGATTATAAAGCAAGCATGTGAATCCAGAGCAACTTGTGCCCCAGAAGGTTCACTGGTATGAACAAACACAAGGATTCCAAGATACACATTAACAGTACTAGGAGTCCTCACTATCAATGCCACATGTGCAGTAGCAGGATCGCCAGTACTGACAGACACAAAGACCCGAGGATACGCATTCACAGTGCCAAGTGCCCCTAGTATAGATGACGCATATACATGAACAGAACCGAGGGCTCCAGAATAAAATTCCCAGTTCTGTACTTCAAGTTGAATGCCCAAAATTCAAGGCCCATGCCCTGATTTCAATCTTCAGACCCAGATTTAAAGGACGTGGGTCCCAGTTAACCTACCAGCCCATGAGTTCATTTCCCAGGCTTTGAGTTCAAGGCCCAGGTTGTGAGTTCATACCCAGGTTTCAGTTTCAAGGCCTAGGTTGTGAGTTTAGGTCCCAGGCCCAGTTTTAGGCCCAGCTATAGGTTGAAGTCCCAGGTAAACAGTTCAATGTCCAACCATCCAGTTTGAGACCTAGGTTTTGAGTTCAAAGTCCAAGACTTTAGTTCAAATCACAGGCCCCAACTTAGCGGTCCATATTCTCAACTCAAATGCCACACTGAGAGTTCATGGCTCAGTCTCTGAGTTTAATTCCCAGGTTTTAAGTTCAATGTCCAGGCCAAAAGTTGTCTATGAGTTCAAGTAATAAGGTTTGAGTTAAATAGCCCAGCTAAGAGTTTATGGCCAGGCCAGTAGTTCAAATCCCAAGCCAACAGTTCAAGTTGCAGGCCAGGAATTCAAATCCCAGGCTGAGAATTCAAGTACCAGGCCTGAGTAAAAATGCCAAGTAGAGAATTCAAGTCACATGTGCTGAGTCCAAGTTGCAGTCCTTGAGTTGAAGGTCCTTGGCCACTGTTTAAATCACAGGTCATAAATTCTGGGTCCAGGTCCTGAGTTTACTGCCCAGGACATAAACTCAAGTCCCAAGATTGGGTAAAGGCCCAGGCTGTGAATTTAATTTCTAGGACCCATGTTGAAGTCCCAGGTTCCCTCTTCCTCTTATAGTTCAACATTGTGGGATCAAGGCCCAAGCTGTAAGTTGGAGTACAAGTCTTTGAGTTCAAAACCCAGACCCAGAGTTTCAGGCCCAGTCTATGAGTTCAAGTTCCAGACTCCAATTCAAGTTTGAGGTACCCAGTTCAAGGCCCAAGCAAAGACATCAAATCCTAGGCTTTCAGTTTAAGTAGCAGACCAGGAGACTAAGGCCCAGAATATGAGTTGAAGGGCCAGGCCCCCAACTGAAGCACCACTATGTCCTTCTTGCTGAGTTAAAGGTTCAGGACCCCAGTTCAAAAACCAGGATATAAAATCAAATCACAGACTGTCAGTTAAAGGCATTGAATTCATGACCCAGGTTGGAGGTTCAAGGCCCAGACCTAGGATTACAGCACAGATTGTGAGATAAAGGCCAGGCTGTCACTTCAAGACCCAGGTTGTGAGTTCAAGGCCCAGACCCAGAGTGTCAGCACCAAATATGATTTCTATTCCTAGGACCCAAATTCAAGGCTCAGGCACCCAGTTCAAAGCCTGGGTTGTGAGTTCAAAGCCCAGGCAGGATTTCAAATCCCAGGTTGCAAGTTCAAGGTCCATGCAGCTTTTCAAGTAGCACCCCATGAGTTCAAGCCCCTGGCTATATGTTCAAGTCCCAGCACTGAAGTTAAGAATAGGCCATGATCCTGATTTTACAACCCAGGTCATGTTCCTGTCCTAGGCTTTGTTAACATCCCCTGCCACATGCTCAGATTGCACACTGTGAGTTCAAGGCCTGAACACTGAGTACAAGGTCCAGGCAAGATCTAATTCAAGTCCCAGGTTGTGAGTTCAAGGCCCAGCAACGGATTTCCAGTCCCAAGCCTGAGTTCAGCTACCAAGCTCCAAGTTCAAGGTTAAGGACCAATTCATTTCCAAGGCTGTGTTAATATCCTTGGCCCCATGTTCTAATTGCATACTGCAAGTTCAAGTCCCTGACACTGAATACACTGTCAAGGTCCAAGTCCGATTTTGTGAGTTCAAGGCCCAACATGCAAGTTCCAGTCCCAATCCTGAGTTCAATTCTGAAGGTCCAAGGTCCAATTCCAGGGCGCATGTTTAATGCCTATGACACAAGTTAAATGCCATGGATGCTACTTTAACTCTCATCCCTTGATTGCAAGTCCCCGGCTGACAATTCAAGACCCATGGCCCGAGTTCATTGCTCATGGTTCAAATTCAAGTCCCAGGAACTGAGTTCAAGACTAAGTCCCTGAATTCCAGGACTAGGTCAGAATTTCAAGGCTCAGTCTGGGATTCCAGTCCCAGTTTCTGAATTCAAGTCTCAGTCCCTGAGTTTAAGGACCAGGTCAAAAGCTGAAGCCTGAGTTCAAAGCTTAAACTGGTTTTTCAAGTCCTAGATGCCAAGCTCAATGCTCTAGCCCTGAGTTGAGGTTCCATGCTAAAAGTTCAAGGCCTTAGCCTAAATTCAAAGCCAGGCAGAAAGCTGAATACCTAGGTCCCAACTCCAAAGCCTAGGCTGTGAATTCAATTTCCAAATTTTGAATTCAAGTCTTAGGCCCCAAGATCAAGACTTAGGCTAAAAGTTTAAGTCACAGGTCCTGAGTTTAAAGTTATGGCAACAATCCAAGACCCAGTTCCTGATTTCAAGGATAATGCATGTGTTCAAGTTTCAGGCTGTGAGTTTAAATCCCAGGTTCCCACTTCCACCAGAAGTTCAAGGTGCAGAGCCCCATTCAAATAACACATTTTGAGATGAAGGCTCAAGCTGTGAGCTAAAGGTTCAGTGTGTGAATTCAATGTGCAGGCCTATAGTTTCAGGTCCACAAATCAGTTCAAATTCGGGGCCCAGTTCAAAGCCCAGGATCCCAGTTCAAATGGGTGTTTTGAATGCCAGCCCATGGCCTTGAATTTAGTCCCATGCCAAGAGTTCAAGTCCTAGACCATGAGTAAAAATATCTGGTCCCAAATTAACATTGTAGGCTCAGAGTTCAAGGTCCAGGGGCCCAGTTCAAATTCCAGGCACCATGTTCAGGTCCAAAGCTGTAAGTTCAAGGCTGAGCCAAAGTTTCAAGCCCAAATATGAATTCAAGTCCTAGGACCCCAGTTCAAGTCCTAGGCACCGTTTTCAAGGTCCAGTGCTCCAGTTCAACTCCCAGACACTGACTGTAAGGCCCAAGCCAATATTAAGTCTGCTGCAATAATTTCAACTTACAGGAGTTAAATTCAAGGCCTAGGCACTACTGTCAATGCCCATCCTGAGTTCAAGGGCCAGTCCATTGGTTCAAGACCCAGGCAGCAAGTTCTACTCCCAGGCCTTTAGTACAGGTCCCAAGACATAAGGACTGCAATTCAAAGAGCAGTCCAGAAGTTAAATGCCCAGACCTCATATTCAAGACCTATTTGTTAGTTCAGCCTAGACAGCAATATATTTTCTGTGGTTTATAAGCCACAATAAATCAATCTTTACCTGTTACTATTTTCTTCCCTTTTTCATTTCTTTATTTTCCTACTGATAGCTAGGAACATCTTGAAAATGCTATCTTTAGTAAACAAACAGGCAGCATCATTTGAACATTAGGAAAATTCTCATGTTCATAAATGGTGCATGCTGAAAAATGATCATAATATATCACAAAAATAAATCTTACTGCTGCTAATTTACTAAAGCAAATTGTCTCTGGTTAAGTGTGTGTGCTGTTTATACATAAAACTTTCATGTTCACTCTCTGAATCCATCATTACACAAAGTTATCCATATTGTTGTAAGGGTAGCGTTTGTCTCATAATGACAGTGTTTATTTTTATATACAGGAATGCCAATTAGCAATATGTTATTAAAAAGTAGTTTCATAAGATATTTTTAGAATATATTTGACTTATGGCAAAAATATTAATCTTCTTTACTTCATGTGCTTCATCTTTCTGTATGTCTTTTTAATTCATACCTTAGATACATATTAATGTAAAGTACTAGTTAAATGGGCTAAGATTTCTCAAAGCAACTACTTGCAAATATAAAATAAACAGAGCAAGAAAAAGACCAGATCCCCGAATGGATGTCTCATATATATAGATATGTGTGTGTGTATATATATATATATATATATATATATATATATATATATATATATATATATATATATGTATATATATATGTACATATATATACATATATACAAATATTAACGTTTGTATATAACACAAAAAACAAAGCTTTAACTCTATTAAGAAATATTACTGAATGTGTGGGTTTATGTACACACATATAGTTTTAAGTGTTTGTGTTCCACATAATAGGAAGAATTTGCATATTTCAAAAGAATATAACTTCTTTGTAGAATTTTCAATTAAAGCCTTGGTTGACAGATCTATCCAGAAAACATGAAATCAAATTGTGTATTATTAAAAATAATATATTCAAAGTTCTATAAAATGACATCATCATATGTAATGACATATAGAAGGTGGTCCATTGTATTTGTCACTATTCTAGTAATAAGTAGATTCACTACCCATAGTTTTCATAAATACAAAGTAATTTTTAAAAAACCTCCTACCCAATATTTTGTAGTCATATTCAGGGGACTTTGGGAGTAGAGAGACTTAAGCAAATTGCTAGTATGTATTACTCAGTGACACATTCCTTCATTAAATATCTAGTGTATCTGAACAAAGTACTGCAAATATAAGTAGTTGTTAGTAAAATATAAGGAACGGATAATGTGGATTATCAAATCTCCCTGTTTGGAATTGCTCTTTGGTGAACCTGAGGAACTGAAGAATTTCAATATTGCTATGTGTTAAACAATGGAGCATGATTTGAGATAATTCTAACAAAATTGCAAAGGGAAAAAACTATTCAAAACCATTATTTGTCTTCAAAAGGAAAGTCAGGCCAAATCCCTGAGCAAAAACAAAAACATGAACACTTAGGATCTGATAAAGGATGGTATAGGAGTGCTTGATATCTAATGAAGCAGAGCAGGAAACCTCTCCGAAGTAGATAGACACGATTCCCTTCAGAAGGCTTCTCAGGAGAAAGAGGAGGTTTTGTGTCTGTTGTGGATGTGTTCATCATTCTTGTGATAGGACAAATCAAGCTCATGTGAGAATCAGGATCTCTGTACTTCCAGCCCAACATGTGTTTCTGACAATTAAGTCAAAGTCTAGGACAACATCGAACATCTTATATTCTTCAATGAAGTAGAATTCATTTCAACTGTATTAAAATTCAGTAATTTGATCAGTAGATGATTTCTCCCTGTTATTGAACAGCCTGCAATTTGATACTCATTCAAATTCCTTCTACTAATGAGTCCCGTTTTCACTATCTCTGTTGTGTATGCTACTGCATTGTAAGCTATTGCATACAAGATACTTTGGTTAACACCAATTTCAATGGAAGTAATAGAGATAAAATTAGACTACCTTTGAAATCACTAAGCACACTTTACCGATGGTGTAGGCTTCAACTGTTTTTCTTCATTAAAAGAGCCTACTGATAGCTACAATTACTAATAATTCAAGTACATTGTATATGTTGGGAAAATATTTGATAGGACAGTTTCTCATGAAGAACCAAAAATAATCACTGAAGTTGTATTCTAGTGAATGGCATTAAAGAATTCATGAATATTTGCAATTTGTTCTAACAGTAATTGAGCAAAAGGCGCACACAGGATAAGTAACAAAGAAAATGTTTCAATGAATGGTTTGCTTCATGGCACTTTTGGAGTGGAAATGTCATGGACCAAACTGAAAAACTATTCAAAAATGGTTTGTCACAAATAAGTCTTCTGAGTTAATCATCTATGAATTGTTTGATGACAGAAAAATCATGTTACTTCTGAAATTGAGGAGTTCATCCAAGTTTCAATGACTATACTGGCTTTAACTACTTTGTCCAGGTATTTTCAACCTAGACAACAACCCAATACAGAATAAGAAAATGTGAATATTAAAAAATACTTTGCTCACCACAAAGAGGCTTCCATTTTCCTGACATGAACACTTATAGAAACGTGTAGAAATTTATAAAATTGGATGTTTCTTGACTTATGTTAGTCAATGTCTGGAAGGGCAGATATAGTCAATCTATGTATATATTCTCACATTTTTCCATTTTAATATGCATTGTGAAACGTTTCTGCTTATGTGATTACTTGGTCTTTCTATAGTCTCTACACAATCCAATAGGAATAGAAATTGCTTAGGGTAACCCATAAACTCTCTTTTCCAGGATTCAAGTAAGTATTAGTTTTGAATCAAGCTCAACAATTGTACTCATGTTAAATTTTTCTGCAAATATTGCAGCCAATATTTTATATTATTCAATAGGAAAAATACTGATGACTAAATATGCACATTACCAGAAACAAACTGTTTTCAAAACCAGCATATGTGATGATCATCGTCCGTATTCACATATCTAACCTATACCCTAACTACACAGTTCCTGTTTCTATCACAAGGTAGAAATTCATAAAATAAGCTTTGAAGAATCAGTCTAAGTAGCAACAGGAATAGTTCCACAGTATTATTTATTCATGGGCAATACTATTTGTAAACAATTTGTAATTTCAGAAAAAAAGGTAATCATAACACCGGTTTGTATGAACAATGAAATACATTATGTGGAAAATAATTAGTAATTAGTGTTTCAACTCGTGCAAAATAGTTAAAATTAGCATGAACTAGGGTAGCATGTGCTTCTGGCACTTCAGTACTTTCAAAATGTGCAGATAATAGTGTTTTAGCGTTCATCCTAATTGTATATTTGAAGACTAATTTTTCGTTGACAAGTAAGAAAAAATATGATCAATAGCATTTTTTTCTAAAATTCTCATGAAGTAACATTTTGAAAAACGAAGAATGCTTTGATCTCAAGCAAATGATATATAATATTTATTTTCCCATTTGCTCTATGAAAGACATAGAAAGAAAATTTTCCTTGACTAAATTCCTTCTTCATATTTCATGCACTTTTTGTTGGCATATTTTATTAATATTAAAAAAGGAAATTCCATTCCTTCTTTATGTATTTATTACTTGAGTACAGGAAATCTCTAAGTATTGGTCCTCATTACTATATCTCCTGAAATTAATCAAAATGAAGTGTATTTGAAATGACACATTGAAAGTTTAATATAGATCATTGGATTTCAATTCCTGCCAATAATTATATAGTCCACATTTCATATCAAACTACAATCCATTAATCAAAGACTGTGTCCCTTTAGGTCTTGAACACCAAGTCCAGGCCTCCAATTTTAATCATCTAAAAAGGACAGGAAAAATGTATAGCAAAATTAATGAAAATACAGTGAAAGATATGATTATGCAATCGTCAACAAAATTTTTAGTTGTAACGGGACAGGTAATAATTTTATCTCACTATACCTGAGCAGTATCTACTGAATATTTCTCAAGACCAGTTTTATCTCTTCTAGATGTGATTGGTATAGAAATTTATAGAATCCCATTAGAGTCTCTTGTGTTCATACTTATTAGGATTGTCCCTTCCAAATGATCAACACAAATGGATCATTTGCAATAATTGGCATATGTATATGATATCAGATGACCAGAAATTGATTCAGATTCATAGATTATAGATAGACAGGTAGATAGAGAGAAATAGACAGATAGATAAATAGATAGATAGATAGGTAGACAAATAGATAGATAGATAGATAGATAGATAGATAGATAGATAGATAGATAGATAGATAGATAGATAGGTAGGTAGATAGATAGATAGATAGATAGATAGATAGATAGATAGATAGATAGATAGATAGATAGATAGATAGATAGATAGATAGATAGATAGATAGATAGATAGATAGATAGAATAGGTAGATAGATAGGTAGATAGATAGGTAGATAGATAGATAGATAGATAGATAGATAGATAGATAGATAGATAGATAGATAGATAGATAGATAGATAGATAGATAGATAGAGCTATATAGTTATTGTAATACTATATAAAACGATGATACGTGAAATCAAAAAATATATGGACAGAAGCTGTTTTTCTTTGTTTTTCTTGATTTTAATATATTACATGAATTTTGTTGTTGTTTCTACTCTATTTTATTTTTCCTTTGGTATACTCCTGTCACTGCATTTGATTTTGGTACCTATTTTCTATATAAATTGGTCTAATTCACGAGGAGAAGGAGAAAATTAAAATCCTGAAACCAGAACAAAATATGACCCATTCAAACAATGATACTCACAGGACTCTCCATTGGAAATGAGCTTTACCACATTGTGATGGAAAAAGAGTATTGGAGATCGAGGAGGGAAATGTTAGTGGGAAAAAAAAAAACAAAGGATGGGTAACAATGCTCCACAAAAATATACTCATTAGTAACATAAATGTAACTCTGCTCTATAGCAGCTTTTCACAACATTTTTAAAAAAGAACAAAAAATACCAACACAAAACAAAAATGAACTATTTATGGCATCCAAATTCCCTATTACTCTATTTTGTAGAGGTAGCTTTATCACATATGACAATTTTTGCATTGTGAGGTTTTTGTTCTTTTTGAGTTCTCAAAGGAAAATATCCTTTCCTGAAAGGTACAGAAAATATGACCAGGATTTAAGAGAATGTACCAGTTGATGTTAGACTGCATTATTCCCTAAATGCTACATTGAACAAACTGTATTAAGGAATGATCATCTTTTTTTCTATTCTCAATGGTGGAATTATATTGATTTAGCAGAAAATTGAAAAGCAATTAAACTGAAGTGAATTATATCGTTTACCTCATGTTTATTGATATTCACAATGACTACTCCCAAAAACTTCTTGTCAAATATATTCTGCTTTGAAATAAGAAGACAAGCATCATGAAATTAGAAGCATACAAATGAAATCGTCCTAAAGAAAAAGAAGAAAAAGGAAACTAAATAACAACAATAAAACACACTTTTAGTGCAATGTCCAGCCAAAAGAAGGTATAGTTTAAAATTTTAATTGTAAGTAGTAATTCATTAAGTAACAAGAAAATGATGTAACTTACAATTAGTGTTAAAAGTGGGATTTGAACTTGGCTAAATAAATTCTCAACAACTTAGTTTTATGTATCATATTTTTGTTGGTTTGTGGGGGTGGAGGTGTAACTTGACAACAGTTGTAACAGGATGTGGAATTTTTTCCTAAAATTTATGAATCTCATCATATCAACACCTAATATACATTTTCATGTTGCTAGTTTCAATAATTTTTGACAAATCACATTCTTAAAATATTCAGCATGTCTTCTCTCTTTGAAGTTCCTTCAGCAATATGAGTAAATACTAAAATCTAAAACCTCACTCTACATTAACCAATTTACTCAGTGATCACCTGTGATAGAAGGATTCTTTCAAAACCATGGCAGTAGTCTATTCTTGTCTAAAAGTTTTCTTGAAAGTTCTAGTTCAACTATCAGTGGGAATTCCTGTGTTTGGGGCATATAAATCCATTTGAAATTTCTGTAAAATATAAAATTTTGTAAAGATTTATTTGCTACTCTGATACAAAGTCACTAAGACAATCCTTAACATACACCCATTGATAAGGTTAACATAGAACTTAATATTAGGGGTCCATGATTGGATCCCCTATCTAATTTCAAGAAAAGGGGGGTATGTAGAACCCTACCAAGACAATCACCATTTTGTGCATAAAAGGTCCAATTTGAGACATGGCCAATTTCCAGCATATGAGCTTAGGTCTCCGAAATGATTACAGATGTCCCTCCTGCACCCTACCTGATAAGTTCCCCTAGCAACAGCCAATGAGTGAGAAGGTGGAAGGTCCCCAGAGCCCTGAGACCCCAAGTGTTGCATTGCCAGCATATTTTTTGTGGTTTAGCTCGCTGCCCTATCTGATGAGACTGTTACAAAACTGTTATAAAACGCTGACTAAATGTCTGCTAAAATTGGTAAAGAATAACCAATTGTAGTAATCATTAAGAATGTGACAAAATTTACTAACCCTTAGCTACCGAATTGTTATTCAGTGATGTAACTGCTAAGTTGGGAGCCCCCTGTCCTTGCTTTACTTGTGATAAAGACCCTGCCATCCCATAAGTTGGGGCTCTCAACTCTGACCCGCTGCATCCATGAAGGTTGGGATACTAGGCTCGAGCTTGCAATAAACGATTCTCCTGTGCTTACAAAAAAAAAAAAAAAAAGAACGATTTATTTGGTGCTAAAAAATAATTCCTGAATTGGAGAATACTATTCACTGGTAACAATACACTATTTATATATTTTCGTGCAAAAGACCTTAATATATTTTCTGCAATCAGGAAATAAGTGGCACGAATATTCATGGAGATTGCTGTAGCTCCAAAATTCTGAAAATAGCACTTGTCTGAGGCTGGGAGGTTGGCTAAGTTCTAGAGTGCTTGCCTTGCATGTATGAGGTCATGGGTTCAATTGCGCAGCACCAAATAAGCAGAAAAAGTCAGAAGTGGTTCTGTGGCTGAAGTGGTAGAGCACCAGTCTTGAACTATAGATTTGAAGGACGGTGCTCAGACCCAGAGTTCAGGCCCCATAACCTCCTCCCCCAAATAAAATAAAAAAAAATCTTGCACATCACAATGTGAAGCTATGTATATTCTGTGATGAAAAAAGTAAGAATTGATTCAAGAATTGTATCAACTTACAAAAAATTATGAAGTGATATGATTTAAAAAATCTTCAATATATTACAAAAGGCATGCCATGCATAATTTTGCCCTATATTTAAACTGAGAATTGCTTTGTTTCCCTTAAGAATTGTGCAATGTTTGTAAAGTAATAACAGTCACAGTATGTAGTGATAATAAGAAAAGCTATAGAATTATGTAGAATTAATTATATTTTCATTAATTTATGAATGTTAAATGTGAATATTGCACAACAGCACAATGTGAGGAGTTTGTAAAGACTGAATCCGGTTTAAAATTAATTTTCACATATCTGTATCTTCAGACCTTTACTGAAAGGGAACATCAATATTTTTAAAATCCTGTAAATGTTAAAGAAATTAGTGGTTATCCTAAATAAGTGATAAGAGAGAATTTTAGGCAGGAAACATAAAAAATGTTTTATTTTAAATATTATTTCAAGGTGCAATATTGTACTTATTTATGCTTGGGTTAATCCTATTAAAAGCATGGGAATATCTCTTCTTCCCTAAATTATGTAAGAAAAATTTTGTTCTTGCAACTGAGGAGGCATAATTTGAAACAAGATTGTGCCAGATCAAATCAAATACTTCAGAAACATGTATAAGAGAAAATTATAGGAATAAACTAATAAGAGCATAGCAAGTGATGAGTACACACACATTAACATAGTTCGACACAAAGAAAGAAATCAATACTTCGTGGGAAAAAATGGAAAGTATTCATTTGGCCACTATATTTTCACATGTTCTGTTTACACAAATATCTAGACTATTGTATACTTCCCTCCTAAAAGAACTATAATTTGAGCTGACAATTATTTTCAAAATGAGGTTAAAATATTTGAATTATCATTAGGTCACATTAAACGGTTTTGTCTAAATTTATAATTGGGAAATCATATTTCATTAGCAAACTGTCTTTGGGGATTTTCTCTCCAGGAAACTGAAAGAGAAAATGGAGAGTATTTCAGATTCAGCAGATGGAGTGCTGTCTCAAATTGACAAACTATTAGAAGTTTGAATAAATTTTCATAAGTAAATCAACCTTCATCTGAAAAGAAACAGAGCTTGTGATTTTATAGCCAGACATACAGTGTTGTTCTTGTTAGATCAGCTGCACATCTTACATACATTAAAGGTAGAATGTGTGAGTGTAATTACTATTAACTGCATAAAATGTAGATCCTATGGAATGTCATCTGAACAGTGTGTATGTTCTCCCAGAGCACCTAAACTGGAGGACATCCATAATCACTATACCCTTCCACGCAGAAAATTAATTAAATGAATAAATAACTCAATTCAAAACATAGTACAGGTAATGTAAAATGTCACTCATTTTCCAAGTTAGTTTACACAAGATTATTTTGGGAGTTGTTGCTCAAAAGGGGTTTATTCATGAAATATGTTCCCTTTTTCAGAATTGTCAATAACTTTTGGTTATTCATGGTGAAGTTTTTTTCTCATAAATTATTAATTGTGAGTCCTTAGTCAGTATCAACCCTGATTGATTATTCTTCATTACTGTTTCGGTTGAGGTACTTTTTTTTTTATTTTCCACATGACTTTCAGGAAATATACTTGCCTTCTGGATTCCTCTCTCCAGAGTCGCTACAAGCTAGGTAGAACTGATTATTGCAGAATATATTCAAATACTTTCCTGTTTCCTTCAAATCAGAGGCATTGTAATGTCTCCCTTAGGTCCATGTTTAGAAACTATGTTGATGAGAAAAAATAGAAATGTTATCTCAGATATGAAAAATCTGGCTAACTACTAAATTTATTTGAAGTCCTCTTTTAGATAGAAAGATTTCTCAATATTTAATATACATTTTGAACTTAAATGTTAGGAATGTTTTTGGAATTAATTCTGTACTATTACTTGGTGCATAGCATATGGAGGATAAACAGCCCAATTCTCAGAACTATTCAGATGAATTTAATAAAAAAAATTTCCTTTATTTTTTATTTTCAAAATACTGCATAGAGGGGTTACAATTACATGGGCAAGATAATGAGTACATTTCTTATCTAGCATTGTAGCCTCCAGCTTTTTTTCTCCTTCCCACCCCTTCCCATCTCCCCCATTCACCCCCACCCAATTCTCCTCCCCCTAACCAATGTTGTAAAGTTCGTTTTCTACATAATGACTTGTACATCTCATTGTTACAACGGATCCACCTGTATCCCTACTTAAACGATTAGTTTTTCCCTAAATTTTTAATAAAATTTTATTTTAAAAACGTATATTTTGTTTAGTGAATTTTGTAGAGCATTTCTACTTTTTGGACCACAGGTTGAATTATGAGGAAAAATTCCCAGGAAGCTACTGAAAATGTATAGTCATATAGTTTCTGTTCCTGGATAATGTCATTTTTTGAAAGTATACTTTGATACTTATCTGTGTGCTATTATTAACTGTTAGGAAACAATTCTAAAAGTTTCCTAGCAAAGACAAAGGTTTAAATTTGGAGACTTAATGGAATATTGGCCAGAAATTTAGAGAGCAGTTCTATATTCATGTGATAAGAACAATATTGCAATTCATTGTGTAGTATCCTGGCATTTCAATCAAAACTAGAGAATATGACAAGAGAATGAACTTGTAGGAAGACAACAACTGATATCCAGAAAATATGAGTAATGTTTATGAATATGAATAATGTTTAGAACTGAGAGTAAAAGGAAAAATCCTGAGGAAGGAGTTTCAAAGCCAGCATGGGCCGGAATGTCAGTGAGAATTTTGTCTCCAAATAATCACTAGAAAACCAAAAATGGCAGTCTCTTTCAAGTGGCAGAGCACAAGCTTTGAGCTGCAGTGTTCCGGGAACAAGCCCAAGCCCAGAGTACAAACTCCACCAAAAACAAATAAGGAAGAAACATTCACAATATTTCTGTGCAACATGAAAGGTCTACAGACGTAATGTTTGGCAGAAGTGCTTCACTCAAAATACTAACTGCCTTATGATGAGACGGCATTTTTTGAAAGAATTTTACAGAGCTTTGCAAAATTACAAGTTCAGAATCATTCCATTCAAAATTTTCCTTCAAAAAGCATCACACATTTTACAAAGGGGGTTTCCATATGAGCAGAATGTGTGATATTAATAATAGCCATTTCCTACATAAACCTTAATTCTTACTACTGTGCTATGTACTATCAAGAATTTTCCATGAACTACTTACTGACAGCAGATATGAACCAATGTACAATGGAATATTTGATAATAATGAGACACCAACAAGGGATTTGTAATTATGTCTCTCCAGAGAATGCAAAAGTTATATGACTCTTTTGTCCTGCAATGACAGGGACCAGAGTTACAAAAAAATTTCAAGGCAAATAGAAAAGAATCAGTTTTTTGTTTTTTTTTTTATTTTCAGGGAGTTAAGTATCTTGACTATTTTACATAATGAATAATTGTGCCTAATGCCAGAACAGTCAATGAAACAAAATATGGAATTGAAGGGCATAGAAAACAAAAGCACATCTTCCAGGGACACATTGGACATAGCGAAGTGTTCATTACTAGCATTCCCAGGTTGTTGGGTGAAGAAAGATAACTGAGGAAAGTACTGTTTCCTAAATTCTAAATGTAAGTGCAACCATCACAATATTTATGTTTTTCTTGGAATAATATGTTCCATTTCACTAGTTATTGCTGTAGAATATAAGAAAAGTATACTTATATTTGGTCCCTTATAAAAATTTCAGATCAACTTCTGTGTTCCAAACACAAGAATGGGTAGGGAAAGTTTATGGGTTTGTTAAACCACCTAATTTTGCAATGTTTTTCACAAGTCACAATATTCTAAGTCTTCTCAATATTTTTCATGTGTTATGTAATTTGCAGAATTCTGTGACTTCTTCCCATTGCTTGTAGCAGGGAAAAAAGATTCTTGAAGGGGTACATACAATATCAACCAAATTTTTTTTTGTTTGGGCGGGGCAATGTGTACTTTTTGAAGATACCATATTTTGTACAGAGAATCTGCGATTTATCAGATAAGAATACGTGGGTAATTTGAGAAATTTCTGGTACATTTCTAATCTTTTGAAGAAAGATTAATCTGTAACTTTGTATTAGAATTCAAGACAAGTTCACAAAACCATATCCAATGAATGTTTGTTTTCAACTTGTGTGTAATTTGCCCACCATGGGCCCTCCACAACCATGTTATGGTTCATTTGGCATTCCTGGTCCACAGCATTCCTACTGATAAATGGAATAGCCTTTGAAATATATTTTATGAAAATCTCTCTGGCCAAAATGTATTTATTAGTCCTTAAGGTTCCTATGTATTAAAAAAAGTTGAAATATTTGACTGCAGATGAGGAAATTTCACATGTGAGAATCTTGCTCACATTTATGATAGATGTGAAATTGTAAGGGTTTCTGATCTGAGCATATTTGAGCCTCAGGATTTTTCCGGGTTTGCAATTTCAAATGAGTATTGGGATTCGTACAGAAATATTTGAACAAAAATGATTTCAACATTCATTTGTCAACTATGCCTTGCAACCTGGTGACAGGGAAACCTGTATCTTTTCTATGGTTTAGGAAAATCAAGAGAACAAAACTATTTCCACAAGCGTGTGTGTATGTACTACAAACCCATCGACTTAAGTTTCTATGTGTAAATTTATGAAAATTGTGGTGTATATAGCAATACAGTTTTTTAAATAGAATCTTGTCAAGGTGATGTACAGAGAGAATAGTTTACATATGTAAGACAGTGAATAAGTACTTTTCTCATTATATGTTCTCACTTTATTTTTCCCACAATGTTTTTCAGCATAAAATCTCCATTTTTTCCCACTAGATATAATGTGTATTTCCAAGGTATTATTTTGTTGGGATTGTTCTTAATTTGTTTCTCTTTCCTTTGTCTCATATTTTGACATTCCCTTTCCCATGCCTAATTCTGATTAACTTAAATGTTATACACAGTGTACCAAAACCAAATACAATGACAGCATTGTACAAAACATAGGAAAGTAAAGGAAAAAAATGCAAATAAAAAGTAACAGCTCCACAGATTGCTTTTTAAAAAATCAAGAAAGAAAAACCAATTTATTTTGTATCTAGAATTCATTTTGCTTAGCCTAAGCTACTGTAGTCTTACGTATATTATTATTAAGCTATTGTGATCCTCCTTTAGGACCAAAATGGACATATACCAGATTTTACAAATAAGAGAAACTATGGACGATATGTTTGTTTGGGTCTGCCCTCCTTCAATTCACAGTTTTTGTTTTATTTTGTTTAAATCTTTCCATTTCGTTACAAATGGGTCTATGCCATTCTTTCTAGTGGAAAATCGAATTCCATTGTGTATATATGCCACATTTTCTTGATCCATTTATCGACACTCAGGCATCTGGGTTGATTCTTTATTTTCCCTATGGTAAATAATGTTGCAATTAACGTGACTTTTACATTCTAATAGAATGCGTTGAAATCTCGATGTTGACTTGATTTGCATTGTTGAGCACTTCTTCATAGTTCCTTTAGTCATTCACAATTCCCCATCACTGAAATCTCTCTTTAAATATTTAGACTTCTTGGCATAGATGGTCATTATCGATTAGATTTTTTTAGGGGGCAGGGAGCTTTGGCTGGTTGAATTCTCATTATATTTCAGCTCTAAGATCATTTTCTATTTCTTGGCTTCTGAAGATCTTCTCCCAGTCTTCTTGCTTTATATACCTTTCTAGATGTGTCCTTGGTCATGAAGCAGCTCTGCGGGTTCAATCAATTTTGTCTGGCTTTTCTTTGACTTAATGTATTTACGCCTCTGTAATCAGAAAGTTGCAACCTCTTCTAATGAGCCCTAGTATTTCTGTATTCCTTTCATTCACAATATTTTCCATTACCTCGACATCTTTGATTCTTTTGGAACTTGATCTGATGGAGGGTGATATCTCTTTTAAGTTTTTATAGGGCTTTAAACAGTATTACAAAAACTTATTATTGATTATTTCTTTTTAATTTTTCTGCATTTATCCTACTTCCTAATGAAGGGCCATAATTTTTTCTTTAGGAGTGACATTTAAAATATAGGTGCCCTGGTTTCTCTTTTTGTGTTCATTGTTATATGTCTTGTTTCATCCCAGAAGAGTACTGAAAGAGCTTAATTGCTATGACATATGAACAAGAAGATTAAGGTAAGCAAAATGAACACCAACACACTGAAACAAGAGGTATATCATTGTTATTTTTTTAATATACGATGAAAAACTATTTCTTTTTTCTTACTTTGTATTCTTTTCTATAGGGATTCTCCCTTGTCATTATGTTTGATTTTGGTAGCCTGTGGATTTCATAAACTTTAATCTGAATAGAACAAAGAACGGGCACAACAACATATTGAGATGGAGGAAAGTGCCACAACATTCCTCAAAAGATAAATTATTTAGATGGATGAGACACTTGTATATTAAGAAATTTTCAGTCTTTCAGTACAGAATAGAAAATCGTAAGTTTGTAAAAGAAGTCTAATATCATTAAGGTTTTGTTATGTATTTATTATGCTCTACAATTGTAACATTATATATAATGGAAGATGATACCCTTAAGGAAATTTAAGGACAGTGACAAATGCAGTATGATTTGTTCTCTGTTGAGAAACAAATGCAGATTTGATGATTAAGGTTTACATACTCCAAACTTACCATGTCTATGTGGAAAGTGACATGGTGAATTCCAATGAAGACATAAACACCTGAGTTTACTTATGGATTCAATGTACGTGTGAATAGGTAGAAGAAACCAAAGTGAATTCATTTGCTTGAGTGAACGTCACTATATAAGGACTTACATATATGGTTATGTATATAAGTAAAATATATAGCTTAAACTATGAGAAATGGTTTGAATTCATGGTGTGATAACAATGATTCCTGCAAGAAATAAGAGAAAAATATTATGTACTTTCTTTGGAAAAGACCCGAGTGTATATTTCTGTATTTTGCATATGAACATGAACTTCATTAGTCGTTCAAGAGATATTCAAAAATTAATAAGAGCACATCATCAGTTATATTCAAAAAATTTCATGCTTGCTGTTCCACTTCTATTTCCATTCAGACTTGTTCTTTGTATACAAACCATTTCACAAATTATGCTTGGACACTCTCTGTCTCAACACATTCAAAGTTAGTTGAACATTTGAGTGTAACCCTAGTCAATCCATTACTACAATTGTTATGGTTCAGTTCTTCAAATCTTTCCCAATATTACCCATTCAGGCTCAGCTATGCCTTGACAATGGTTCTGAAATATGCTTCTTTTAAAATATTCATGAATGTATCATGATCCAGGAAAATAAGAAGAAAGTTTTCACATGGTTGAATAGAATAGAAAAGCCCAGTGGATTTATATATTATGTTATTGTGATGAATTTAAATAAACATGATATTTTTTATCTCCATTTCAATATTTGTAAAGGCATGCATAAAAACAAAGCACAAAGAGTGATTATTTCATGAGATGTATCCTTTAAAAGGATATATGCTATATGGAAGGCAAGTAAAATATGAAGGGATACCATGAAAATACCTTCAGTTACAATTACAAGAAATATAATAAAAAAATAAAATGCTTTCCTGCCGCGGACAGGACAGGAAACAGAAATATGAGATCACACACACAAATCTACTCACATATATATAATGACAAAAATAGGGCTGGATAAACTTCAAAAGACAAATGAGGAAGTAACATTGTCTACATATTCACACATTCTCCCATCAATTCACAGGTTCTCAAGTATCATCCAATTTGGAAGCCAGAAAAATTATGATTCATAAATAGGACATATTATCATAAGGGAACAGATTCGTAATACTTGGAATCATGTTAAATGGTAACAACAAAAGAAGTTGAGGAAATATCACTGCATGTTACACTACTCTGAATTGCAAAGAGAAAATGCAAGTTAATACAACTAGGAAGAGAATAAAATCTAACTGGCTTCTATCTGGATGAAAGTATTTCTGAGATTTTGGAAATACCAGCGAGTAAACCAAAATACTAGTGATGAATATTGCATTACAGTCCTTTATTTGGTTCTTCCTGGTCGTTGGACTTGAATTCTGGGCTTGGTCACAGTCCCTGAGCTTTTTAAAGTTCTAATGCTCTACCAGTTGATGTACAATGCCACTTCCAGGTATGAGGTAATGAGGGTGTGACAAAGGTTCCTGTTGGACTGCCTTGAAAACTATTCCTCAGATATCAGCCTCCTACATGTCCCTAAAAGTCTTGTACCAGGCTTCTTTTCTCTGCTATCCAGAGTGTTTGTGATTTTTCTGTTTCATTGTTCCCGACATTCATGCACACTGCAGGTCCAAACGTGATTTTCCTAAGGGATAGTGCTCTATAGCATTCCATTCTGAGAGGAGGAATTCCAGAAATGAATCTGAAAATACTCCCTGATTTATTAATCCATAATAAGAGCAGCATGGTTCAAACACAAGAAATGCTAGAATTAATAACATTATCACCTGGCCCTCAAATGTGGTTTTCGACCCCAAAAATCATTTCCCATGCCATATTCTTAATTCTATTGATCAAATATTGAATTGACCCATTCAGTGTGAAAGCATTATGAGTTTTAGTCCTCTCTATAAGATTCATGAGTTAGAACATTGTCATCTGATGCAAGGGTGAACATGTCTATTCCCATTAGTCTGCCTCAGTTAGCACTTTCTTCACTATAAAACCTGCCAAATCATCCTGCACATAACATTGTAATGTCTGACATACAACAGGCAATTGAATACAAATTCCTAATATGCTTATTACCTTTTCACAGAAAGCATATATGAGGCCCTACAGTGATGAGAGGCTCATGTAAATACAATTTGGTCTTAAGTTAAACACGCATTTTTATTTTAAACAGGACTGATCAGAGAAGTTTTTTTTTTTATAATATCAGTACATCTAGAATCCATTGTCTGACTTATAAAAAGGATAGTATCTCTTATTGGCAAGCAACACAAATTACATCATCCCACATGAAATAAATGCTTAGGAACAATTCCATGCAAGCCCAATTACTGTTCATTTGTTCCTTTATTTGTCACCTTACCATTTCAGGAAGTGATGGTTGCTCTGATAATCTATAAAATCAACAGTTCAACAGTACAATATATTTTTGACCCTGGATGGACAAGTTTATTCTAACAATTATAGTTCTTAGACAATCTCATAAATACTCAATAAGCTACTATACCTTTTGTAGGTACATATCTAATTTTGATTATCCTATCTATACCATATCCAATATGTTTACATACTTTATTTGGGAATGGTAAATGTGATATCCATGTATGTATTGATGATTAAAAATAGCTCTAAATACATTTTATTAATATATATGTTTGCAAAGTACAAATTGTAAGTCATCTCAAGAATCTCCTCAAATAATGCAGCAAGACAATTCAAACCATGTAGTTATTTTTACAATAATAATCAATTTCAAATTGTAGACATGATACTCACGTGCAATTGTTATACATTGATCAATTACCAGTTGAAGATATTCCCACTTACAATTTCATAATTGATTAGATGGGTGAATCCTGAAACCATGAAAAGGGGGAGAAATTATTGGTTTAAAAAAAACTGCTAAGGATGCATTCCCTGATTGAAATTGATTGTAAGCGAATGAGAAGATTTTTCAGATAAGGTAATTTTGATCTTCAGTAGTTTGGTTGGTTGAGTTTCTTCTTTTTTTTGTTTTTTTTTTTATGGTGAAAATATTGTACAAAGGAGTTACAATTACATGGGCAAGATAATGAGTACATTTCTCATCAAGCATTGTAGCCTCCTCCTTTGTTTCCCATTCCCATCCCTTCTCATCTTCCCCCATCACCTCACCCAATTCTCCTCCCACCGCCCCCGGCACAAAAGTTGAAAAGTTCGTTTTCGACATAAGGACTTGTACATCTCATTGTTGCAATGGGTCCACCTGTATCCCTATTTAAACAATTTGTTTTTCCCCTTCCGCTCCAAAAATTATACCGACATCAAATATAGTGAAAGAAGGGGTTATACTGTGGGGGAGGGACATACAAAGGAACAAAGAACTAATCTTATAAATGTGTTAGAAACAATCACATGAAAGAAAAAAAAACATTTGAATACATATCTTAGGGTGGTCTTAGTGAAACTATACTTCGGTTTTACTATCAAGTCACTAAGTCAGAGATTAATCCAAAACTTTGTTTGTAGTGAGCAAAATATATGTTTATGCAGAATAGAAAGTGTGTTATTCATTCATCCTATTGCTTCAACCTCAATTATTACAGAAAGTTATATATCATAAGAAAACTGCATTTTCTTTACCTGTTGTTGCCAGAGGTTTTGTTTGTGCCCCAAACAAAACTTGGGATACGATCTTCTAACGATTCTGCCAACGAGAGGAATACATACTTGGTTGAGGTGTTAAACTAAATTGCCTTTAACTTTATCAATACAAAGAGCAATAACAAGATTGACAGCCTTATGAACCTTACAAGAAACATTTAGGTGGATTATAAACATTGAAAAGAACAAAATATTTTAGAAATATGTTAGAAGAAATAGCAAGAAAGGAAAAAAATCATTTGTGTTTGACATGGATTTTGATCATGGCTTTTGATCCATATATGTATTGATATTAGCATAGGAGACAAACCAAGTTGAACAAAGAATTTTAATTTCACACTTAAAGGAACAAATCATACATAAGCACCACATAAGTTGAGATTCAAACGCAGAAAATTCAGAAAAATACAACAAATCTTTACCTTTATCCAAGACTTCCTCTGAGGAAACAAACTGCCATGTATTTTCAGAACTCTTTTTTTTTTTGGGGGGGGGGGGTGGTCCTGGTCGTGAGCCTGAACTCTGGGCCTGGGCGCTGTCAGCTCTTCAGCTCAAGGCTAGCACTCTAACACTTGAGCCACAGCGCCACTTCCGGATTATTTTTCTGCTTATGTGGTGCTGAGGAATAGAACCCAGGGCCTCATGCATGCAAGGCCAGCACTCTATCACTGAACCTCCTTCCCAGCCCAGTACTCTTGCCTGGTTTCTGGTTCTAAGTTATGTTGACCACAAGCAAAGAGAAATCTAACATCACAGTAGATTCGGGAGCAACTGGCCTACATTGATTTGGACTGTATTTTAGCTATCAGGTTTGCCTACATCATCTTCAAGAGAAGTTTTGTCTATACAAGTTGTAATATATTAACTGAGTTAATCTCACAGAACCAGGTGGCAAGCATTGAAGGGACAAGTAGCAAATTTGGAAGCAATATGAGAATCATTCTGTGTAACAGAAGTTCAAATGTGAAAAAAATATTCAAATTTCCCCTTTTAAATTTCTTTGGGCTCGATGCCTTCCATCGGGCTTGACACCACGATATGGGAGATATGCTAGTGCATCCTTTGGCAGAGGGCTAGAATTCTGCAATGTTAGCCATAGCACCTCTTCTCTTTGTTGTCATTGGATAGTCGAGATAAGATTCTCAATGACTTCCCTTCCTGGGCTGGCATCAAAAAATAATACAGAGGTCTCAATCTCTCAGATTGATATGATTGCAATAGGCTTCATAAAATTTTATTACAAACTTTAGAAACGTACATTTACTCAATTTTGGCCTTTATTTACTCAAATATGGGTTACTTATGCACAATTTATAAACCCATAGAAGGGGTGATTGAAAATATATTTGAAAATATTCAAAATGGAGGCTCATCAAATGTCTTCTTTAAAAACTCAACGCAGAAGCTGTGTTTCCCTTGCAGCTCTGGAAATTACTGTAGTAGTGTTACATTCATACACACACAAAAAAAACCTATTCTGTCAAACTTCGAATATTGTGAAATTTATGATCAAAATAAAAGAATAATTTTGTACTCAATACACTATATATAGATATTAGACACAATACATCTCACATGTTAACAGTTGTTGAGCACTGTCTGAAAACTAAAGTATCCAAAATGAATTATAGGTCATATGATAATAAAGTGCGTGTCTTAACAAAATGATTTAGTGTTGAAGAATGACATTAATTTATATTTTGAGAATGAGGCAATGGGAAAGAAAAGGAAACCACCTCTAAATTTTGTGAAACATGGCATACACAGTTTGACATAGTTGCCCAAACAAAACATTTTGCTAATGTTCCTCTTTGAATGGAGATCTAGGAATACAACTGGAGAAGTACAGAAGTTGTACTTCCATTGTCTTACTTTCCATTCCGTGCTGCGGAGATTTCAGAAGGAATACAAATATCTCTCCATGACATTTCTGCCACACACATTCTCTCACATGTTTCACAAATATTTTCAACAATTTATCTTAAAAAAAATCAAATTTATCCATGAACTAAATGTTCCAATGAAACATTACCTTTCTACATTCCACCAGATGGTATGGAAAACTGCATGATCTGACTTTGTGATTTTTATCATAAGGACAGTGCAATAACATCTCTGGATCCACAGATTCCTGTGGAAATAAAAAATACCTCAGGAAAAATCAGTATGTTGGGGGAAATACAAATCTTCATTATTATTTCTCTTATGAATTATACCATAACTCCGAAATCACTATTTGGAGAGTGTAGATTCAAAATATGACGAAGAGTAATACTATGGAATTTAATTTCTCATGTACTCTACTCTCGGTTCCTATTTGGTAGTACATATTTTTACTATTATGAATAATATTCACTTTAGTTAAATAAATATTGCTTTGAGTCAGATGAAACTGTTAGCACACATCCATTGAGGGGTACTGATTTATTTGCATTCTTACATTTCAATGAAGAAAATGCCCATAATTTACACAGTGTTTTATCTTTCAATCTATCATATGAAAAGTTCAAGTTGTAATTACCAGCAGGTCTAAAACTTGAGACAATATCAAGACAAATTCTACTATCATTTTCTCTCTATTCCTGTGAATAAACCTTCTGTGATTCCCTAAAACAACATGAACTAGACTATTTAAAATAATTTCCCAAAATAAACGGGTACATATGTTGCCCTTCCTCTACTGTGACAGGCAGGTAAATATCAGCAAGTTTTGCAGAGAGAAAAATGCTCTGAGGGAAAACATCACTAAACAAAATGACATGTCTTGTGTATGGTGATTTCGTCAGTTATATGAAAAACAACCTGGTAGAATGGATTCATCTCTAATATTTTTGAGGCTAGACACACGGGAAATGAAAAACATTGATATCTCTGTCTACTTCACAGATCAGGGCCACATATAATAGTAGAAATGTATAGCTTTTGAACTCAACAAATTGCATATTCTTCAGACATTAATTTCTCCATCATATGAAACAATTAGAGGATGATGCATCATGACAATTTTTGAGCGAATTTGGAAGTTTTTTTTTTAATTATGGAAGTCTGAATTAACAAATTTCAAATCCTTTTTACAAATATACAATCCAGATTGAAAATATATAATGATCTTAAAGAGAATTTCCCACTCTTACATATATGTCTTGCTGTGTCTTCATATTATAAGGTGAGTAGGGATTATTATTCAGGAAACTGCTTCCTAGAGAAGTTGTGCATTGCAGAGGAAAGGAATCATTGAGATTTTTGAGCGTGAAAGTTCAAGATTGGGGCTGTGGTTCAATAGTTAGTAAATTTCAATAGTCTAGTGCCTAATGGCCATGAAGAAGAACCAGAAGACATTAAGCATATGATTGCTTTGACCAAATTAAAAGTGTCTTGTACATGTCATTGTTGCAGTAGGTCCACCTGTATCCCTATTTAAACAATTTGTTTTTTCCCTTCACTTCCACTAATTATACCAACATCCAATACAGTGAAAACAGAGCATATGCCATGGGGGAGTGACATACAAAGCATAAAGAACTCATCTTATGAATATATAAGAAACAAAAACAAGAAAAAACATTTGAGTCCTTATATTGGTGTCATTTCAACTAACAGCAACTTATATGAACGTTTCTGCTTCTCTCAAACATATACCAGTTATTGCAAATAAGGCAAACCATGGTACCTACGTTTCTTTTGGCCCGGCTTACTTCACTTAATATAAGTTTTTCCAAGTCTTTTCATTTCCTAACAAGTGGGGCAATGTCATTCTTTCTGATGGAGACATAGAATTCCATTGTGTATATATAGCACATTTTCTTGATCCGTTCATCTACTGAGGGGCATCTGAGTGGGTTCCATATCTTAGCTATGATAAATAATGCTGCAATAAACATAGTTGTGCAGGTAGATTTAGTATGGTCTTGTTTGTGATCATTTGAGTAAATGCCCAAAAGTGGGATTGCTGCGTGATAGGGAAGCTCTATGTGAAGTCTTTTGAGGACTCTACATACTATTCCAAAGTGGTTGAACAAGTTTTCATTCCCACCAACAATGCATAAGGTTCCTTTTTGCTCACATCCCCTCAAGAATCTGTTATTATTAGAGTTCTTTATTATAGCCATTCTAAATGGACTGAGGTGGTATCTCAATGTTTTGTTTTTTTTTTTGATTTGCATTTCTTTTATGGCTATTTAGGTTCAACATTTCTTCCTATGCCTATTGTCCAACCTTCTTTCCTCTTCAGAGAAGTTTCTCTTTAATACTTTATTAATTGGCAGTTGTTTCTTTGAAGATTGGTTGTTGTAGACTTTAGCGCTTTGAGTTCCAGGTATAATTTAGATATGAGACCCTTGTCCATTTTATGGCTAGTGAAGATCTTCTCCCAATCAGTGGGCATTCTATTGATCTTGCTAGCTATGTCCTTTGCCATGCAGAAGCTCTGCAAATTTTTATTTGACCTTTGTTATGGAGGAGAGCTTACCTGGGTACAGTATTCTTGGTTGATAATTGTTTATGTTTAAGGCATAGCATATATCATTCCAGGCTCTTCTTGCTTTGTCTCTGCTGAAAAATCTGAGGTGATTCTAATTGGTTTCCTTTTATAGTTGGATGATCTTTTCTACTAGACACATTAAAAAGGATCTTTTCTTTGGTCTTAATTGATCTTGTGCATATTATACTGTGATGGTGGGAGGTCCAGTTCTGGTCTGCTCTATTTGGGGTTCTAAAATCTTCTTGTATCTGAATAGGAATATCCTTTTGCATTTTGGGGAAATTCTCCGCTAGGATCCTTTTAAATAAATTTTCTAGCCCACTAACCTCTTCTCTAGGTGCTCCTCTACAACCATTATCCACAGACTAGGCCTTCTGATAGTGGCTTCCAAATATTGAATGGATCTATCATATTTCTTGGATTTGTCTTGGATAGTTGTATATTCTTTCTCTAGAATAGCTATGCTGTCTTCAATCCCCGAGGTTTGATTTTTTGCATGGTTTAACCTACTGTCAAGGCTATGTTTTTTGTTTTTTTAATTTCTTTTCCTTCTAATTGGTGAGCTTTGATGGCTTCAAATTGTTTGTTGGATCTTTGATTTAGATCTTGTGTGAAATTCTTTACTTCCTTAATTTGGTGTTCAGTGTTTATTCTGAAATCACTTAGTTGATTCCTTTTGTTTCGCTCCATTCAGCATTCCCTTTTGGTCTCCCTGAATTCTTTCATGGTCTGTTTACGCATCCATGATTACCTCTACTAATCTTATCCCACTCTCCCAATTCTTGTATTATTCTTGTATTAGATTTCCCATGTTCACATAATTCCTGTTTTTCTCTTTAACTGTCCTCAGCCTGTTCAATCATTTCCTGTGTTTCTCTTTGACTGTTCTCAGCCTGCTCATGCATTTCCTGTATTTCTCTTTGACTGTTCTCCACCTGATCATGCCATTCCTGTATTAATCTTTAAGTAGCTTCCTCACAAGCATGAGATTCCTGTATTAATTTTGGGTTGTCTCCTCTCGCTCCCTATTACACTCACACTGAGTCCTTTGCAGGTTTTCAATCTTTTCATACAACATGTTTACCTATGGAGTTTGTAGAACTTTTTGGAAACTCTCCTCTGGATTATTTATTAACTGTTCTGTTACCTGATTATCAAGAATAGGAGTTGATATACCCAACTTGCAATTTTTCTTGTGTTTTTCCAGCTTTTTCGGCCCATTTGTTACGAAAATAACACCAACTTTGTGTTAGAGCATTATTTTAAAGCAAGCTTCAACCAGAATCCTGTAGTTGCACACTAAAAATGGTTGCAGATAAAATCTAGTTCAATAGACACAATCTATTAAATGTCAAACAACTATAGTTTAATGGGCTAAGAAGAAGAAAGAAGGATTTAGCAAGCCAGAAATTATTAGGTTAAGGGAGAAGGGTGGAGAAAAATAGGATTAGAGGGATGTGGAGAGGTGAAAGGTGAGTGAATTTAACCAAATCCTAATGCCTGAGAGAGAAATGGATTGGACAGTATGATAAGAGAAAGATTTTTTAATTTTAATTTTTTGTGAACATAATGTACAGATGGGTTACAATTACATGGGCAAGATAATGAGTCCATTTCTTATCAAGCATTGCAGCCTCCTCCTTTTTTTACCCTTCACATCCCTTTCCAGACTCCCCCCCTCACCCTCTCCCAATCCTTCCCCCCACACCAAAGTTGTAAAGTTCATTTTCGACATGACAACTTGTACTTCTCATTGTTGCAACAGGTCCACCTGTATCTTTAAATGACTTGTTTTCCCCATCCTCTCCACAAATTGTACGCACATCAAATATAGTGAAAGCAGGTGTTATACTGTGGGGGAGGGACATACAAAGCAACAAAGAAATAATCTTATAAATGCGTTAGAAAAAAATGCATCAAAGAAAAAAATATTAAAATACATATCTAAGGGTTCATTTTCCTAACATCACATTATCTGACCTTTCCTGCTTGATTCATACATATATTAGATATTGAACATAAGGGAAACCATGGGACCTATGTTTCTTTGGGCTTGGCTTACTTCACTTAATATAAGTTTTTCCAAGTCTTTCCATTTTCTAACATACGGGGAAATGTCATTCTTTCTGATGGAGGCATACAATTCCATTGTGTATATATATCACATTTTCTTGATCCGTTCCTCTACTGAGGGGCATCTGGGTTGGTTCCATAGCTATGGTAAATAATGCTGCAATAAACATAGTTGTGCTGGTAGCTTTAGTGTGGGCATGTTTATAAACATTTGGGTAAATGCCCCAAAGTGGGATTGCTCAGTCATTGGGAAGCTCTATGTGAAGTCTTCTGAGGAACCTCCATACTGCTTTCCAAAATGGTTGGACAAGTTTACACTCCCACCACCAATGAAGTAAGTTCCCTTCTGTCCACATCCCCTCCAGCATCTGTTGTTATTAGAGTTCTTGATTATAGCCATTCTAACTGGCATGAGATGGTATTTCAATGTTGTTTCGATTTGCATTTCTTTTATGATAGGGAGGTTGAGCATTTCTTTATGTGTCTATTGGCCATCCTTCTTTCTTCTTCAGAGAAGTTTCTCTTTAAATCTTTAGCCCATTTATTTATTGGGCAGTTGTTTCTTTGAGGATTTGTTGTTGGGGGATTCAATTTTTTGAGTTCCAAGTATATTTTAGATATGAGACCCTTGTCTGTTGTATGTCTAGTGACGATCTTCTCCCAATCCGTGGGCTTCCTATTGATCTTGCTAACTATAACCTTTGCTATGCTGAAGCTTTGCAACTTTATGCAATCCTATTTGTCCAATCATTCTTTGATTTGTTGTGTTTCCTGGTCTCTATTAAGAAAATTTCAGCCTGCGCCAAGGAGACCTATGGTGATAGAAGAAAGATTTTTAAAAAAGAAAAAAAATGGAAAAACAAAAATTTAAATTTAAAAAGTGAAACACGTAAAATAATGTAAGTATAAAGTAATTATATTGAGGGAAGAAAAAGATAAAGTAAGAGGAGTGGAGGGACACTAAGGAGACATGAAAAACTAAAAAATAAAATTTCTTAAAAGTAGTTATTAATTATATTAATTATTATTAATTATGTAGGTATAAAAAGATAATACTCTATTAAAGTAGTGAAGCCTAAGAGCTTCTGAATCAAGTAATAAATTTCTGCATTAAATAAGAAAACAAGGGAGGTTAAGCTCCAAAGTTCAAAGATGGGTGTATATCTCGAGATGAGCAAAACAGTAATTGTCATCCAAAAAAGAAGAAAAAAACATGAACAGAATGAAAAGAAGGACCCAAATGTTAAAAAAATAAAAATAAAAAAAGAAGTACGCACACACCCATATATAACCTAAAATAAAACTTTTGAAGGAAAAAAACAAATTAATAGAAAACACTTCTTAATTTAAATTTTAAAAAGTTACAAAAAGAGTTCTTTGGGGATGGGAAGGTGGCTCAGTGTAGATCGCTTGCCTTCCATGCCTGAGGCCCTGAGTTCGATTCCTCAGCACCACATAAGCAAAAAGAAAAAAGCTGGAAGTGGTGCTGTGGCTCAAGTGTTATAGTGCTGGCCTTGAGCTGAAGAGCTGAGGGACAGCGCCCAGGCCCAGAGTTCAAAAACAAAAAACAAAACTAAAAGAGTTCTTTGATATATATTTTTTGCGGGGAGGGAATGGGAAGATGGTGTATCTCCCCTAGGTCCATAAGCAGTCTCTTGGTAGGGTCTCTGGTCTGCTTGTGGTGTTTGGTTTTCCTGTGGCTTGATGGGTTTCTTAAATCAGTTTGTTTGAGCAGGCAGAAAAATGCTCTGATTTACCCAGGATTTTGTGATCCTCATCCAAGGCTACTTCAGTGCTAGAGAGATCTGCATTGAGTTTCACAAAAGAGGAAGATGGCTGTTTCCTGTAGTTTGGAAATGCTGTGAAAAGGCTAGGTTCTGGGTAGGGTTGAGGCCTTTCAGCAAACAGCTTTTTCCTGAGGGGCTATTTCCTGAGACACTCACAGAGCCCAGCCTGGTGTAAATCTCAGGGTTTATGTTTACTGAGTTTCAATTGTTTCTCTATGCTTCTGTAGAGAGGGACAGTCTCTGGCTTTGTATACCCAGTGAATAAAGTCCCTCCTCCAGGGGCAAAGCTACATGTTTCTGGGAAGAGTGACTTTCCCATGTGTGGTGTTGAGCCTGGCAGGTCAGGTTAGGTTCTTGTGACCTGACTCTTTTGTTTTCTTCTAAGGTCTGAGTTGGAGCTAGATGCCCAGCTAGGCTTTTGTCAATATTAATGATGGTGTTCTCCGTGGTATGGGAGGGGCGGCCTTCCCTCCTCTGCTTCCTGAGGAGTGAGGATGTCAGGATTCTATTCACTCCAGATTCGTGGTTCTTGGGATATCTCTAGTCTGTGAACAGCAGGATGTAAATATCTGCTACTCTTCAGTTCTTGCTGGTGGTGAGTAGAATCCACAACCCTGCTGTGTCTGGCACCTTTGTCCTGAACTCTCTCTGTTGTATGTGTGGAGGCTACAGCTGCTGCCACTACCACCACTGCCTCCAAAGCTGGGGCTACCAGCAAGTGGTCCTATCTGTCTCCTTGCGTGGATTTTCCCTCTCTGGCCAAGGTCTTTACTGGGATGGCACAACTTGGTGTGATTCTTTAGCCTAGGACTGCTGTTCTATGCAAGAGCTTCTTTAGCCTCCACCTTCTCCTCTGCCATCTTCCTCTCCCTCCTAGGCAGTTGGTTCTTTGAGGATTTGTTCTTATAGAATTGACATTTTCAAGTTTCAAATATATTTTATATATTAGGCAGTTGTCCATTGTATAGCTAGTGAAGATCGTCTCCTAATCTGTGGGCTTTCTTTTGATCTTGATAGCTATGTAAACTTTGCCATGCAAAAGCTCTGCAGCTTCATGCAATTCCATTTGTCCATCTATTCTTTGATTTGTGCTGTTTCTGTGTCAAGGAGACCGAGGGTTTCTCCAATTGCTTGCTGTGATGTTTTCAGGGTGTCTGCTTTGACTTTGAGGTCTTTGATCCACTTGGAGGTGAATCTGGTGATTAACCAATTTTGCCAGCACCATTTACTGAAGAGGCTGTCTTTCATTCTATTCCTTTAGCTCCCTTATCAAACATTAGCTGCTATTGGTCTTTGGGTTCATTTCTTGGATTTCAATCTTATTCCATTGGTCCTTAGGTCTGTTCTTGTGCAAGTACCAAGATATTTTGTTTACTATAGATTTGTAGTAGAGTTTAAAATTTGTTATTGATGTTCCTCCAGCACAGTTCTTTTTCTTAAGGATTGTTTTTGCTATTCAGGGTCATTTATTGTTCCATATAAATTTTTGGATTGCTTCTTCTACTTCATTGAAGAATGAAGTTAAATATTGATGATTTGCAATGAATTTATAGAAAGCCATTGGAAGTATTGTCATTTTCACTGTTGATTCTTCAAATCCAAGAGCATGGGAGGTTTTCCACTTCCTAAGTTCACCTTTGATATTCTTTTCAAATAATTTAAGTTTTCATCGTAAAGATCCTTCACTTCTTTGGTTAAGTTAACTCCTAAGTATATTATTTTTTGTAACGGTATTACAAAAGGAGTAGCTTTCCTGATTTCAGCAGCTCTATTCTCATTTTTGGCATACAGAAAAGCCATTGATTTCTGAGGGTTAATTTTATGCACTGCTACTTTGCCAAAAATTCAGATCAGCTTAAATAACTTGTGAGTAGAGTCCATGAGATTCTTAAATATGACATCATGTCATCCACAAAGAGTGAGAGTTTTACTTCATCTGTCTTTGTTTGGTTCCATTTATATGTGCATCATCTTATTGATGTAGCAAGGCATTCTAATACTAGATTGAAGAAAAGTGAAGAGAGTTGACATCCTTGACTCAATCCTGGTTTTAGAGGAATAGGCTTTAGTTTACACCATCTAGGTAAATGCTTGCTCTGGGTTTGTCTTATATAGCCTTTATTATAGTGACGAATGTTGCATGGATTCCAAATTTTTCCAAAGCCTTCATCATAAAGTGGTGCTGGATCTTGTCAAATATTAATTCTGCATCTATTGAGAGAATCATTTGGTTATTATCCTTGCTCTTCAGAAGTGATAATTTATAATAATTGATTTGCATATATTAAACCAGCTTTGCATCCCTGAAGAGAATCCTGTTGTTGATTGTATCTGTGATTTTTTTGGATTCTAATTCACTCAACTTCGATGTAATTTTAATTGTTTCCATCTACTGGATTGGAGTTTAGTTTGCTGTTGTTTTTCAAGGAGGTTCAGATGTCTCATTAAATTGTTGTTTTCACATCTCTCCAAATTGTTGATGAAGGAACTCGGAGCTATAAACTTGCCTCTGAGTAGTGCCTTTCCTTTGTCCCTGAGGAACTGGTAATTTGTGTGTTCATTATTGTTGAATAACATGAACATTTGAATTTCCTCTCTAATCTTTTACATGGGCCACTGGTGATTCAGCCATGTGTTGTTCAGCCTCCATAGGTTAAAAGAGACTTTCTTTGCTGGGTTTTGGTATTAAATTCTAATTTTATTCCCCTAGGTATGAGAGAATGCAGGGCATAATTTCAATGTTTGTGAACATGGACAAGTTTGCTATGTGACCTAAAATATGCTCTATTTTGGAAAATTTTTCATTTCCTGCTGAGAAGACTGTGTATTCTGATGTTGCTGTGTGAATTGTTATGTTAAATCTAGTCTGTTAAATGTAGTTGGTCTATGCAGTTGTTTAGATCTGTGGTTTCTCTCTTCAAATTTTGCCAAGTTGATCTATCTAGAGGGGATAATGGTGTATTAAAGTCCCCAACAATTAATGTCTTTAGATCTAAGTGAGATTTGAGGAAAAGTAGGGTTTCTTGAATAAATTTGGGTTCTTCGTTGTTTGGGGAATAGATGTTTAGAATTTTAATATCCTCCTGAAGGAGAGATCCCATAACTTGTATGTAGGGACCTTTTTCTTTTATCTCTTCTCATTAATTTTATTGTGAATCTTATTTATCTGATATTTGGATTGCAATTCTTACTGGTATATGTGTACTGTTTACTCGCTAGATTTTATTACACCTTTCAATTTCAGAATATCTTTGTTTTTATGGGCAAGTTGTGATTTTGAAACCAGCAGATAGAAGGATCTTGCTTTTTAATCCATCTAGAAAGGCTATGTCGGTTAATTGTTGAGTTTAGTCCATTAATATTGAGCGATAGAACTGATAGATCTTTGGTAGTAACTGCCATGTAGCTCACATTCTTGGGGGATGTGACAACTGGGTTCTTCCTATGGTTCTTTGATTCTCAGTTTGGGTATGGTTTCTTGGCATTTATAATGCTCTTTTTGGTTTTCTATGTGTAGGACATCTTAAGTATATTTTGTAGGGCTAGTTTTGTTCCATATATTGTTTGAGTTTTTCTTTGCTATGGAAGGTTGTTTTTTATTATACCATTATAAAGGAGAGTTTAGGTGGGTACATTATTCTTGCTTGATAGTTTGTCTTTAGAGCATGCCATATATCATTCCAGGCTCTTCTTGCTTTGCTTGACTCTGCTGAGAAATCTTTGGTTATTCTGATTGTTTTTCCTTTTTGAATGATTGATATTTCTCCCTGACAGCTTTAAGGATCTTTGCTTTCTCTGAATTGATTCTATGTATATTATACTGTGTTGGTGGTAGGTCCTGTTCTCCTCTGATCTATTTGTGGTTCTAAAGGCCTAGGTTTTTGCATGTTAGGTAAGTTCGTTGCCAGGATTCTGTTAAATAAATTTTGTAGAACATTAACTACTGTCTCTATGTGCTCTTCTAACTCATTTTCCTCAGATTAGGCTTTCTGAAGGTGTTTTCAAAATATGCAATAGACCTATCATATGTCTTGGATATGTCTTGTATAGTTGTATGTTCTTTCTCTGTGTTACCTAGGCTGTCTTCAATCCTAAAGATTCAGTCTTCTGTATGGTTAAACTACTGTGAAGACTTTCTATTTTGTGTTTTATTTCCTTTCTTCTAATTAGTCTGCTTTTATGACTTCAAATTCTTTGTTGGATCTTTGTTTTTGATTTTGAATGGACTCCATTAATTCCTTAATTTGGATTTCATGAATGACTCCATTGAAATTTGTCTATTCTCATCCAGCTTGCACAATTGCTGTATTCCTGTTTGATTAGCTTCCTCATGCTCAGGCAATTCCTGTCTTTCTCTTTGAGTATTCTCTACCTGCTCAGGCCATTCCTGTATTATTCTTTGATTAGCTTCCTCAAGGTCAGGAGATTCCTGTATTAATTTTTGTCAGCTTGGTTTTGCTAACGAAGTTAGTGTGTCAATCTTTGGTTAGCCTCTTCTTGCTCCCTATCATGCTCACACTGAGTCCTTTGCAGGCATTCTATCTTATTATTCACCAATCTTAGTATTCACCACGTTTCCCAATATTTCTAGAACTTCTGGGCAATTCTCTGGATTATTCATTAACTGTTCTGTCACCAGATATCATGAGTGGGAGTTGAGACACCTGGACTTGCCATTTTTCTTGTGTTTCTCTGGCTTTTTCTGCCCACTTGTTATGAACCAATTTAGTGCTAGGACTATTTTAAGGCAAGCATCAACCACAGACCTTTAGTTGTACAGATTGATTAATGCAGTCAAAATGGCTGCAGATACAATCTATTCCAACACATACAATCTGATTCAACATCAAACTACTATGGATTATTGGGCTAAGAATATCATAAAGGTATTTATCAGACCAGAAATTAATAGGTTTAGGGAGTATCATCGGGAAAAATAGAATTAGAGCAATAAAAATAATAATATATATTTAAAATTAAAAAAGAAAAATTGTTACTTTTCAGAAAGAGCTAATATACACATATGCTCTGATTGTGAATGCCTGGGAAACAGAAAGAACATTGGACAGCAAAACATTACAGCTAAACACACAGTTGAAACATCTGTCACAAAAATAAACTGAAGTGAAAAGCAAGAAAGAAAACTAGTAAAGACTTAACAGACTATTGGGATCCTCACAAGGAAGGTAATGCAGAAGTAGCATGTCCCAGTGGAAATTGTGAAGGTAAGAAAAAACTCTGAATAGCAGCGTTGAGAATTTCAAGGTGAAGCTGAAAAGCAAATGTGCTGTGAAAAGAAGAAGAAGCAGTTGGACAGCCAAAGGAAGTCTCCTGTGACTCTGGAAGCACACTTGCAACTTGAGGAGTTTGAAAAGGAGATTAGGATCATGAAAGGGAGCTTTCATGAAAGAAAAGGAGGAGGATAAAAAGGGAGAAGTCTCCAAGTTCCAGACTGAGCTTAAGGATACTAAGCACGTGTTAAAGGAACTAGAGTCCCCTGATGTTCAGGGAAACCACTGAGCTAATTATGTAGGTAGGTAGACCACACTAAAACTAGTAGATAACATTGAAAGAAGCAAAAACAGTGGTAATAGGGTATACATGTGGAGACACATGTGTTGTAGCAGAATTTCATTGTAATAAAGTGATATAATGGTCACAATGTCTGGCAGTGTGATATCACAATGGTCATGATGTCACAGTGGATTTCTGATGTCACTTGTCATACCTGAAATATGAGGTCAGAACACATTGAGCTCAGAAAGATCCTAAGATATAAAAATAACAGCATATCCGAGATGATTTGAAGACAGGACAGGTTTATGATATCTCAGTGGGTTAGTGATGTCCCAGTGGAAATGTGATGTCAGAAGGGATTTTGATGTCCCAATGTTTATGAGATCACAATGAGTTTCACAGATCAACAAACATGCCACATTTGAGATAGAATCGAATTGCAGAATAGGCATTCACAATGGGTCTATGACCTCACAATGACATTGTGATATGCTAATTCTGATGTAATTGTGTTTTTGTGAAATCACATTGAACTGATGGTATCATAATGACAATGTGATTTTACACTGGTGATGATGTCACAAGGGATTTGTGACATTACAATAGCATGTCATCTAATTGTCTTTTGTTAATGAGGACATGGCTACACATGTGGCTTTTCAAAGTTGCTAAGAGGGTATAGTAGGATTGGGATGTCACAATGTGATCATGATGTCAGAACAGCAATGTAATTTCACAATAGGTTTGTCACAGTGATGATGAGGTTACAATGGGTTTGTAATGTAGCTAAAAGTTTGTGATACCACAATGAAATGTCCAGGTAATTTTCATCAGTGTCCAGTGCAGCTGATGGGCCCCTCTGTTGTATGATCTTCCCAGTTTTCCTCTGATTTCATGTATTCCTCCTAGTTTCCCTCAGAATTGCATATATATGTCAGCAGAATTAGGTCATTATGTAACGATATAACAAGACGAGTGGAGGTCATGCGTTCTAGGGAACTGTCATATCTCCGTACATTTTGTATTTTACTTTCACATATCAGGGATGTCATACTATCTGTCTCTTTACTCTTGGCTTACCTCCATCAAAATAACTTTTTCTAAATTCCCTGCACTTTCCTGCAAAATCCATTATTTTCTGCTTTCTAATGATTGTATAATATTCTATTGTATACAAGTGAAATAATTTTTGGGTCCATTCACCTACACTGGGGCTTCAGGGGTTCTTTTTATATCTTGGCTATTGTGAACCGTGCGCCAATGAATGGGGAGATGCATGTGTCCCTGTATACTGCTTCCTATTGCTCAGGGTAGATTCTGAGACATGGTATGGCTGGGTCACAGGGGAAGTTTATATTTAGCTTTCAGAGGTATCTCCATACTGTTTTCAAAGTGTTTATATTAGTGTACATTCCCAACAGCAGTGCAGTAGGGTTCCTCTTTCTCTGCTTTCATTCCAGCATTTGTCATTGGCTGAATTTAGGCTGTGGACCATTCTGATTGGGTAAGGTGATATCTCCGGGTTGTTCTTATTTGCATTTCCTTTACAGACAAGTAGGATAAACATTTCCTCATGTATTTCTTTGCCATTTTTATCTCTTCTAGAAGTCTGTCTTGAGTTCCCTTGGTCATTTAGAAATTGGTTCGTTAGTTTTGGGAAGGATCATGTTCTTGAGTTCCCTGTATATACTGGATATATCATGGGTAAATTGTTTTCCCAATTAGTTGTCTGTCTTTCCAGTTTAAGTTCTATGTCTTTAGTGTGCAGAAACTTTTTAAGGTAATCCTATTTGTGGAATCTCTCTTCAATTTGTTTTGACCCTGTGACTCTGTTCAGGAAATTCCTGCCTGTGCCTGTAACTTCCTGTCTGTCGTTCTCTGTCCTGAAGTTATCTCAGAAATTCACATTTGTTGTTAAGGTCTTCAATTCATTTTGAGTTGATATAGGGTCCATTTTTAGCTTTGTGCATGTGGCTGCCAATTTTCCCCAGCACCAGTAGCTGAAGAAGCTACGGTTCTTCACTGCATGTCTTTGGCTTCTTTGTGTAATATCAGTTGACTGTAAGAATGTGATTTTATTTCTAGATTGTCTAATCCATTCCAATGGAATAGGGGCCTGTTTTTTTGCCAGTACCAAGTTACTCTCTTTATTATCATGGCTCTATAGTATAGTTTGAGAACCGTATCTTCATTTCTCCAGTGTTGTTGAGGTTTCTGCATAGAATGGTTTTGGCTATGAATTTTTGGAAATCTTTTCTCGAGTTTAATATATTATGTCATTGGGATTTTAATGGGAATTGCATTGAATTTATATATTAATTTAGGCAGTATGGTCATTTTCCTCATATTAAATCTGCCTATCTAAGAACATGGAAAATCTTTCCATTTCCTGGAGTCCTCTATGATTTATTTCTTTAAGTTTTTATAGTTTTCATTAAATAGCTTCTTTACATCTGTGGTTAGGTTAATTTCTAAATATTTTATTTTTTTATTGTGAATGGGGATCTTTCCTTGACTTCCCTTCCTGCTTGTATGTTCTTAGAGTATAGAAAGGCAAATGATCTTGTGGGTTAATTTTGTATCCTTCTACATTACCAAAATGGTTTACAAGTTCTAAAAGTTTGAGGCTGGAGTTTTTGGGACAAATGAAGAATACTATCATGTCATCTGCAAAAAGGGATAGTTTCAATTCCTCTTTTTCTATGCAGATCCCTTTAGTGTCTTTTGCTTGCTATACTACTCCAAGGATTCCAGAACTGTAATAAAGAGAAGTGGGGAGAGTAATCATCCTCAGCTTCTTCCTGATTTTAGCAGAATTGTTTGTTGTTTCTCCCCATTAAATATAATATTGCCTATTGGTCTGTCATATATAGATTTTACTGTTTCAAAGAATGTTTCAACTATACCTATGATCTCAAGATCTTTTCACATGAATGAATATTGTATTTTACCCAAGGCCTTTTCTATGTCAATGGAAATAATTATGTCATTCTTGAGCTTGGATCTGTTGTTGTGATGGAATACATTTATTGATTTACATATGTTCGACCGTACCATCATTTCTGAGATGAAGTCTACTTGATCATGATATATGATTTTTTATATGTTTCTGAATTCTGTTGGCTAATGTTTTTGAGGAGATTTACATCTATGTTCATCAAGGAGATTTTTCTGTAGTTCTCTATTTTGTTGGGTCTTTGCCTGGTTGGGGGATGAATGTGATATTGGCTTCATAGAATTCCTTTTTTTTTTTGTTTGTTTGTTTGTTTTCTGAAGAGTTGAGGTGTGTGGGTTCCTGTTTAAAGGTTTTATCATATTCATTTGGTACTTGGCTTTTCCTTGTTTGAAGACTTCTGATTGTTTCCTCTATCTCATTTGTAAGTTATTGGATTATTTTAATTGATGTATTTCTTCTATGTTGAGTATGGACAATTTATATTTCTGTAAAATTTCATCCATTTCTGCTAAGTTATTCTCCCTTACTGAGTTTAGATTATGGAAATAATTCTTTAGAATTGAATGTCAGTTATTTGTTATACTTTTTCTCGTGGAATCTGTGATCTTATTGATTTGATTTCCTCTCCTTCTTTTAATCTTGCCAGCATTTTTTCAGGTGAATAGCTTTTTGTTTCTGCTAAATTTATTTATAGTTTTCTTAGTCTCTATTTCGGTAATTTCAGCTCTTATTTTGATTTTTCTCACTTCATTTAGTAACTTTAGGTTCTAGTTGTTCATGCTTTGATAAAAGTTTTATTTGCAACATGACATTATTTACTTTCTCTGTCTCCCCTTTTTCGATGTATGCACTGAGAGGAAGATTTTGCCCCTCAACTCTTCTTTTGCCATGCTCCACACATTTCTTTGTGATTTATATTCATTTTCATTGAATTTTAGAAACTTTTACTTTTTTCTTTAATTTCTCCTGTTACACAGGTGTTGCTCAGAAGTATTTGTTCAATTACCATGTATTTCATTAATTCTATGGTGTGCTTTGATATTGAGAACTAGTTTGATTCCACTGTAGCCAAAAAGATTACAAGGGAATACATCCATCCACATTTACTTGCTTAAAGCCTTTCTATGAACTATGATATAGTATACTTTGGAGAAAGTTCCATGGGCTGCTGAGAAGAATGTGTTCTAGATTGTTGTAGGGTGGAACACATCATTGATGCCAATTAATTCTGCTTGAGATATGGCATCATTGAATTCAGAGGCTATTTGTCAATCCTATCATTGGTAGACCTCTCCTTTGGTGAGAGTGGAGAATTAACATGTCTCAGTATTATTGTATTTGGATCGATATGGCATCATTGAATTCAGAGGCTTCTTTGTCAATCCTATCATTGGTAGATCTGTCCTTTGGTGAGAGTGGAGAATTAACATGTCTCAGTATTATTGTATTTGGATCTATTTTATTCTGTAAGTCTGAGAGTATTTAACAAACATACTTGGGTGCATCAAGGTTTGAGGAGTATAAGTTGATGAGGTTACTATCTTCTTCTTGAATTGTTCTCTGAATTAATATGTAGTGTCCTCCTTTTCTTTTTTATGTTGGTTCTCAGAGTACTGCAGCTAATTTTTTATGCATCTCCTGTTTGAAAATCCTGTATATCGTTTGATAATTCATTTTTTTCTTCAAATTTCTGATCTATGTCTTGCTTTAATGATTGACCATTCTCTCTAAAATCTCTTAGATGTACTATTTGTCTTCCATGTCTGTTTTGCTTTCACTAGGGCTCTTTTCTGGGTGTCTGTTGGTATCTGGGTTTGGCTTTCTATCTTGGCTCTTGATGAATTTTGTAATTTTTTGCTGTGAGTTTTGCATGAGGTTTCAGGGATTGTTGGAGCACAATTGCAAACTCTGACTGCTTTGGTCAATAGCTGGCTGACTTTCTTGGTTCTTGGTTGATTCCTGGACCAATTGATGAAGCTCACTCTCAGGTGGCTAAGTCTTTACCTGGTCTAGGTTCTGTTAGGAGTGAGGGCAACCTACAGATTATAATCTGATACACATAGGACTCTCAGTTGTTTTCTGGAGATCACAGGCAATTCCCACCTTCAACCAAGGACTAAGCAGCCTACACTGCTCCTGCTCCCTCCTATGGGTGTTCTTGTCTCCAGTTGCTGGAGTCTCTAGGAATTCCTGAGTGTAATAATGTGCTAGTACCCTAAGCTGTCAATCCCCCACCCATCATATATAGGCCAGGTACTGATGAGATTTGTGCTTCTGGTTCTCTCTCCCTGGATACACAGGTTTTTTTCCATCACAGGAATGGTTCCTAGGGGTGGATTTTCCCTTCTTTCCACCCTCTTCTGAGGCATATATTCAGCTTTTCACTTCAATCATGACTGGTGGGTTGTATGGCTCAAGAACCCTTTCCCAAGTCCTGGCCCTGGCTCCTGGTCCCCAGACAGCAACACACTATTTGGGCTCAGGTGGGACCTGTTATGCTGAATTTCCCACTTTGAGTATTCAGTTCGGATTTCTTCTGCTGACTGTTGTCGCCAATAGGTGCTGTTCCTGCCTTGAGCCTTTATGCTTCCTTCCAAGGTCACCCTTGGTCAAGCTTGGTGGGCTGGTTGTACTACACAAGCTAATGGGAAGCTTGCACATTCCCAATTTTAATATGGCCTGTAGTCTTGATGGTAGGCAGTGGGATCTGGATCAAGTTTGGGGGTTACCACCAGCACTGGTCTCCCTTGGAGAAAAGGCTGTCCCTATAGTGTGCTCACTTATCTAGGAGCAGAATGGGAGCTCTTCAGTAGTGCTGTTGTCTATCTGTTTCTGTGTGCGGTAGGACACTGGATGCTACCTTATTCTAAGATCCATTGAGATAATTGTGAACTGGGCCAGATGGTGGTAGTGGCTAAGG
This sequence comes from Dipodomys spectabilis, assembly GCF_019054845.1. Taxonomy (NCBI): domain Eukaryota; kingdom Metazoa; phylum Chordata; class Mammalia; order Rodentia; family Heteromyidae; genus Dipodomys; species Dipodomys spectabilis. The sequence continues at coordinate 7,200,986 of NW_024870841.1, read as the reverse complement.
GTCTGTGTTCTACACCATCTCTGCCTCTGTTTATGCTGTCCAGATCAATGTCATAGGCTTGTTTTGTGATAGCATGGAACACTCTAGTTCTGGGGGTTGGTGGGCTTTGGTGGGAAGGTGAGAAGCTGATCTGCTGGCAAGGAGTCGGTAGGGTCTTCATGCAGGTTCTGAACTCCAAGGTTTCTTTCTCTGCACTGTCTGAGTTCGCACTGGCATCTTGGGAGTCTTCTGCACTGGCACTCTGTGGATAGACCTCTGTATTTCTGGGGTTTTACCACACAGCTGTGGGACCCAATGACTTTGGTGGAATTGCGCAGGGCTGCTTCACTGATGATGTGAGTGGGAATGGTCTTTGTACAGGTTCTAAGCTACATGATTGCTCTGATTGAAATCTTCAGGTCTGACACAGGCACCTTGGAAATCTGCTGCACTGGCATTCTGCAGATTACCCACTGTTGCTCTGGGGTCCCTGGTCACTCCAGACTGGACCATGCTAAAGCATGACATGTAGTTGTGCCATCAGCAGGGACTGGGGGAAGGGTCTTGGTGCACGTTCTTTGGACCAATAATTCTGTCTCTGCACTCTCTAGTTGAGCACTGGCACCATAGGAGTCCTCCACACTGGTGTTCTGTGGTCAGAATCCTGTTTATCGGGGTTCCCTCCATGGCTGTCATGCCAATTGACTTAGTGGGATGGTTGGGAGCTGCTTTGCTAGTGAGGGGTGTGCGAAGGGTCTTGGTTCCGGTTCCAAACTACAAGGATTCTCTGTTTATAATCACCGGGGTCACCACTTTGGGAGTCTGCTGCACTGGCATTCTGCAGTTTATCCACAGTTGCTTTGGAGACTCTGGCATCTCCAGACTGGGCCAGGCCACAGTTTATCAAGGGTGAAGGAAGGTCTTCATGCTTTTCTGTTCTGAAATATTATCCTTTTGATTTTTACACCTCCTGTTTTTCTCTTATTTTGCTATGTAAACAGTTGGAACTTGAACTCTATTTGGTTGAACAGAGCTGTGGTGATTCACAACTGTTCTGTTGCCATCTGGGTCCTCCTTCCATAAAAATATTTTGATGTCACATTAGTTGGTGATACAAAATTCATGATGAGGACACAGTGGATTTGTGAAGTTGTAATGGTTTTATGATGTCACAGAGATACGCCAAAACTCAATTATCATTAAATCAAAATGATTATATGAGTTCACAAAGGGAGTATGACTTGAAACACAAAATGTGATGATGTCCTAACAATTTTGTGATGTCCCAATGTGACACAATGGTCATCATATCAGGAAATGTGATGGCACTGTGGTCATGATGTCACTGCTGATTTCTGATATCGCATGCCATACCTGAAATATTATGAGCTTAAAAAGAGGCTATGAGCTCACAAAAGGCCTAAGATATCATGATTATAGCATGGCACAAATTTATGACAACAGGACCGGTTTATGATGTTACACTGTGGTAGTGATATCACCATGGCTATGTGAAGTCACAAATGGATTGTGATGTCACAATGGTTATGAGGACACAATGGGTTTCTGATATCAATACATATGCCACATTTGAAATAGAATGAAATCATACAATAGACATTGTCAATGAATCTATGATATCACAATGACTATGTGATGTCATAATGCTATAATTCCATTGCTGTTTTATGATGTCACAATGAGCTGATTGTGTCATCATAACAATATGATGTCACAGTTTACATGATGTCGCAAAGTACTTGTGAGGTTACAGTGGCATGTGTGGGCTCAATTGTCATTATTTCACAATGAGGATAAGAATAGGGATTGTGATGTCACAAAGCCACAAAGGACATATGTTTTTTAAAAGATGCTGAAGTCATATATTTGAGTTAACATGTGATCATGATGTCACAACAGCAATCTGATGTCAGTTTGTGATCTTACACTGGTTTTGAGGTTACAAAGCTTTTGGGATATCACTATGAATTATTATATCACAGTGACATCTTCAATTTCAAATGCTACTATTTTACAATGAGGATATGAGTTCACAGAAGGAGCATGAAGTCCCAAAGGCGTAAAATGTTATGAAGTCATACTATGTTTGTGAAAATATGAGACAATGATATCATAATGGCAATGTTAAATAACAATATCATGTGATAATAATGTTTTAATGTCACAACTATTTCATGATGCCATAATGGTGAAGAGGTCATAATAGGTTTGTGATGTAACAATAAATTGGTGGTGTCACTATGGAATGCTGAAACATAAAAATCGTTAACTCACAATGAGTATATGAGTTCACAGAAACTATGATGTCTACACAGATGTGTTGTAACAAATTTAATGAAGTCCTGCTTTGTGATGTTACAAACCTGTGATACAATATCATAATATGACACAATGGTCATGAAATCTGGCAATGGGATGTCATAGAGGTCATAATATCACAGTTCATTTATAATTCATATGTAATATGTGAGATATTAAGAGGTCCAGAACAGATTATGAGCTCATATGTAATATGTGAGATATTAAGAGGTCCAGAACAGATTATGAGCTCACAAAAGACCTAAGATATCACAATGGCAGCATGCCACTAAAGTTATGAGGACAAGAGAGTGTAGTCATGTCACAGTGGGTTTGTGATATCACAATGGCAATGTGATATCACAAGGGGGTTATGATGTTACAATGGTTGTGTGATCAGAATAGGTTTCTGATATCAACCCATATACCCTATGGGAAATGGAATGAAAATACATAATATGCATTCATAATGTTTCTTTGACTTCATAATGACTCTGTGATGTTATAATGTTTTGATATTATTGTATTTTGAAATGTTACAATGAGCTGATGCTGTCATAATGACAATAACATGCCATCATAAGTGTTTATGATGTTACAGAAATGTCTGATCTCAATTGCCATTAGTTCACAATGTACAGTTGGGTACACAAAGGGATTGTGATGTCATAAAGACCATGAACTCTTTTTAAAGGTGCTTAGAGGTCCTAATAAGTTTTGGATATCCCCATGTAATCATGAAGTCATAAAGGCAATGTGATATCAAATGGGTTTGTGATGTCACAATGGTAATAAGATCACAAAGGGTTAGTGATGTCACAACAATTTTGTAATATAACAACTATAACAACTACATGTTCACTTTCAAGTGTACTAATTCACAATGAGGTTGTGAGTTCTCAGAAGAAGCTCTAGTACTCAAAGTATGTGAACATTCTAAATTATTGTGGGGTCATAATAGGTTTGTGAAAACAATGGAATTGAGATATCACAATGTCATTATGATTTCAAAATATCACATAATACTAAGGTACTTATGTTGCAATTACGTGGTGATAACATATTGATGATAAGGTCAAAATAAATTTCTGATGTCACACGCACGGGTTTGTCAGAATGGCATTACTGATATCAAAGGTCATTCACTCACAATAAGTATATGAATTCACACAGAGACTGAGCTATTTCCTTGGACATGTGTTGTCACAAATCCAAAAATTTCTAACAATGTGCTCATGTCACAAAGTGACACAGGTTCATGATGACGGACAATGATCATGTTATCACAGTGTATTTCTGATATTGCACGTTATATCTGATATATTGTAAAGTAAAAAAACAAATTATGAACTCACAAATAGACTTAAATATAACTATGGCAGCACATGAGAACAGGACAGATTTGTGATGTCACAGTGAGTTAGTGATATGGCAATGTCCATGTAATTTCACAGAGTGATTGTAAGGTCGCAATAATTATGATGTCACATGGGTTTCTGATGTCAACCCACATGCCAAATTTGATATAAAACGAAACCAATGCATTGGCATTTATAATGTGTGTATGATATCACAATGAGAATGTGAAAACATAATGCTTTCATGTCATTGTACTTTGCTGGTGTCTCATGAATGGATGGTCTCACAAAGACAATTTGATGTCACAAGTGATGATGTCACAAAGTGTTTGTGATATTAAAATGGCATGTCTGGTCTCAATTGTCTTAGGTCACAATGAAGACAATGGTACACAAAGAGACTGTGATGTCACCAAGGCATGTGTATTTTCAAAGGTGCTAAAAGGTCTTAATAGGTTTGGGAAGTGACAATGTGATAGTGTTTTAACAGCAATGTTATGGCACAGAATCACATCATAATCTTGTTTTGATGCCACAATGTGTTAGTGATGCCATAATGGAGATGAGGTCACAATAGTTTTGTGATGTCAAAATGGGTTTTAATGTAACAATGGCATTCTGCATCTCAATTTTCATTTACTCACAATGACTATATGAATTCACAAAAGGACTGTGATATCTCCAAAGGCATGTGTTGTCACAAATGTGGTGACGTCCTAACATGGTTATGAAGTCAAAATGTGCCACAAAGGTCATGACATCTGGCAGTTTGATGAATCAGTTGCCATGATGTCTTTGCATTTCTATGTCATATCATACCTGAAGTATTATGAGGTCCAAAACTGATTATGAGGTCACAAAGTGCCGAAGATGTCATAATGGCTGCATGTCACAAAAGTTGTGAAGACAGGTTTGTGATGTCTCAGGTTAGTGATATCAACATGGCAATGTGATGTCACAAAGGGATTGTGACTTCACAATAGTAATGAGATCAAAATGGGCTTCTGGCATCAACCCAAATGACACAATGGCATTTGACATCAATTCCCATGACATATTTGATAGAATGAAATCACAGAATAGGCATGCACAATGTGTCTGTGTAGTCACAATGTCAATGAGATGTCACAATCCTATGATGCAAATGTAGTTTTGTTATGTCACTTATGAGTAGATGGTGTCATAATGACAATGTGGTATCATACTGTTGATGATGTCAAAAAGTATTTGTGATGTTATAAGACATGTCTGATCTTAATTGTCATGAGGTCACAATGAGGGTTGGGTAATCAGAGAGATTATAATGTCAGAAAGGCAATTTGTTTTTTGAAAGAAGCTGAAAGTTCATAAGAGTTTGGTGATGTCTCAATGTGATCATGATATCACAATGGCAATGTGATATCACAGTGGGTTTGTGATAACACAGTGGTAATGATGTCCCTTGGGGTTTGTGAAATCACAACAAGTTTGTAATATCACAATCACTTGTACAATTGCAGTGCCTCTAGTTCAAAATGAGGATAGGAGTTCAGAGAAGGAGTGTAAATCCCAAAGGCCATGACTTTTCTAAAATGTTGTAACGTATAATAGGTGTGTGAAAAACCAATGGGACAGTGATATTACAATGTAAATATGATGTCATGATATCTCCTCATGATAATATTTTGAATACATAGTTGGCTATGCCATACCGGTGATAAGGACATTATAGATCTGTGATATAACAATGGGCTGATGATGTCATAATGGAATTCCAGATCTCAATTCTCAATGACTCACAATGAGTATATGAGCTCAAAAGAGACTGTGATGTCTCCAAATGTAAGTGTTGTCACAAATATGATGCAATCCTAACAGGTTTTGATGTCACAATGTGACACAATAGTCATGAAGTCTAGCAGTGTGATGTCACAGGGATCTTGAAGTCAATGTATATTTCAGATATCATATGTCATACCTGAAATAGTTGAGGTCAAAAACATAATCATCTCACAAGGTGCATATCACAATGGCAGCATGTCACACAATTTGTGAGGAGAGGACAGGTTGATGATGTCACAGTGGGTTAGTGATATCAAAATGTCAATGGGATGTCACAAAGGGATTGTTATGTCACAATGGTTATGCAGTCACCCAGGGTTTTGGCTAGAGCCCTACAAGCCACATTTCAAATGGAATGAAATCATAGAAAAGTCATTTTTAATGGGTCCATATCCCAAAGACAAGGCAATGGCAATGCCATGATGACATTGAATTTTGGATATGTCACAATGAACTTATGGTATTATATGTGAAAATGAGATGACACAGTGGAGATGATGTCACAAAGTGTTGATGATTTTTTTCCATTTACTTTTTATTGTGAAAATACCATACAGATGGGTTACAATTACATGAGCAAGGTAATGAATATATTCCTTATGCAGTATTGTTGCCTCCTCCTTTGTTTTCCCTTCCCATCCCTTCCCATCTCCCAACCCCCAAGCCCCACCCTCACCCCTCACCCCTCACCACCAGCCAAAATTGTAAAGTTCATTTTATGACATAACTACATATACATCTCTTTGTGGAAATGGGTCCATCTGTATCCCTATTTAAACGGTTTGTTTTTGCCCTTCCCCTCCACAAATTATACCAACATCAAATACAATGAAAGCAGGGGTTATACCATGGGGAAGGGACATACAAAGCAACAAAAAAATCATCTTATAAATATGTTAGAAACTATTTGATGTTGTTATAATTTGTGGAGGGGAAGGGGAAAAAAAAGTGGTTTCACCAGAGATACAGGTGTACCCTTGCAACAATGAGATGTAAAATTCGTTATGTCGAAAATCAAAATTTACAACTATGTGTCAGGAGGTAGGGGTTGGGAGGTGGGAGTGGAGAGGCAAGATGGGAAGGTATAGGAAGGGAAAACAAGGGAGGAAACAACATGCTTGACAAAGAAATGTGCTCATTACCTACCTCAGGCAATTGAAGTTTTTGTTTTGTTTTGTTTTGTTTTTTTGGGTCCGGTCGAGGGGGGTGAACTCTGGGCCTGAGCGCCGTCCCTCAGCTCTTCATCTCAAGGCTAGTGCTCTACCACTGGAGCCACAGCGCCACTTCCTGCTATTTTTCTTTTTGTTTAGTGGTGCTGAGGAATGGAACCCAGGGCCTCATGCATGCAAGGCAAGCGCTCTACCACTGAGCCAACTTCCCAGCCCTGTAATTGAAGTTTTAAAAAAAAGACCTGGGAGGAGAGGAAGATGAGGAACAGCCAGAGGAGAAGTACAGCAACTTGATACAGGGTCAGAGCAGGTTAGGTCTGTAGAGATTACAGAGAACTGAAGCAATTAAGGAAGTTGTGGAAAGGAAAAAGGGAAAGACCTGGGAAGGACTGTAGAGAAGGAGGGAGGAAGGTTAAAGAAAAAAGTTTGTAGCTTTAGATAACATAATTTGGGGGGTCAGTTGTTTGCAGAACAATTAACAAAGGGAGAGCCTGTCCATTGGAGGTCTGAGGTTTGGTGGTCCAGGCTTGTCTTGGCTTTGAGTATCCAGCCCAGGACAAGGTAGTTTCAAGCCGCTTTCTAGTGTAGATAATTTTGTTCATCTTAAATGTGCCTTGATGGATTGTCCCATGCTTTAGAGGTAATAATTTTTGGATCCCCCTGCAAGATGATCTATCTGAATGTCATTGGGACTTGGCGACGGGAAAACTTCCTTACAGGTGAGTGTCTTAACTCTCAGGGTTCACAGCCTCCTTCATATCTTTGTTTTCTGAGGACAAGTGTGGAAATGAATCATGTAGGATTCTTGGGGTGTGTCCAGGGCAAGCTTACCAGTTGTTTTGGGGAACCCTCCTGGAGGTCATCTGGGGTTTCCTTGGTTCGCCATCTTGGACCTCCTTGGCAGGTCATATGGTACTTCCTTGAGAAGCCACCTGCTCTGAGGGTGACCTAGATTTTTTAAGGCCTCCAGGACGGACTTGACAGGTCATCTGAGAACACCTCTGGATGTCATTTGGGACATTTTCTGGAGTTCATATGGGGCCTCCTCATGTGGCCTTTTCCAAAGATCGTCTGGAGCTTCCTCCATAGGTCATCGGGGACCTCTTCAAGGGGTCATCTTAGGTCTCCTCAAAAGGCCATTGGGGACCTCCTTCAGAGGTCATCTTGGGCCTCCTCAGTAGGTCATCTGAAAACTCCTCCAAAGGTCATCTGCAATCTCAAATGAGCAACCTTGAGAGATTTGGGAGATGTGGGTTAAGTGTCTGTGGCAATTCATCTCTGTATGTTTACTATCTATGTGTGTTTTCTATGTCCTATCAACACCTCTGTTTACTCTTTATACTAGGATGGGAGAAAAATATCCTCAAGTTCTAGTAACTAAAAACTCTTCTTTGTGGTACAGGATCCCCCAGATGAAGACTCACTGCTGTATTATCTTACCTATTCTATGCCATCAGCACCTCTGATGTTAAGTCCTCCTCACAGCAGAAATCCTCTCTTGTATCAGCCTTAGGTGCTACATGGTGGTACAGTCCCCTTATTAACCTTGAGAGAGGCACATGGGGGAGATGGTGGGTAGGCCCCCTTTCTAATGTGTGTTCCCTTAATAAGTTGTGACCTATATAACTAGAAACAGCAAAATCTGTCCTTTTCTGAAAAAACCAAGGGACTCATCTCTTCAGTAGAGATAGTATTTTTCACACATCAGCCCATCTGTAATGATTGTCAGCAAATATTTTTTTGTTTTATTTTTGTTGGTGATGGGGCATGTACTCTGGATTTGGGCACTATCTCTACACTCATCACCTCATAGCTAGTGCTCTACTGCTTGAGCTACAATGCTACTTCTGGTTTTCTAGTGGTTTATTGGAGATGAGTCTCAGGGAAATTCTTGCCAGCACTGGCTTTGAACTGTGATCCACAGATCTCAGCCTCCTGAGTAGCTAGGTTTACAGGTGTGAGCCATCATCTCCCGGCCATTGTCAGTAACTTTTACAGCTGTTTTTCAAGAGGAAAGGGAACAAATCTGGCACAATGCCTTTAAGGTGGTCCTTAAACCATCTGGTTGCTCCAATGATTACCCAGTACTTTGCCAGTCTTGCCCAAGCTGGGTTGACAAAACAATTGAGATAAAAGGCATGTACCAATTAACACCACACTTTGTTAGCAAGGATAGAGTGATCTAGTCCTAGAGGTTCCCTCTTGCCATTTGCAAATGAATTCTACTCTCATTACCGAGAGTTTCTTGATCCATGTCCTGCTGCTGCTTCCAAAATTCAAACACCCGCTGGGTAACCACTACCAACTCAACAGCTTTCCCTGCAAATCTTTTGTTTTGAAATGTTCTTCTAATTCTGGGGCTAACTGGGTAACAAAGGCCATAATTAAGACTCCTCCAATTTCCTGGGCCTCAGGATCTACAGACATATTCCTCCCACAGTCCTCTACCAGCTGTTCCAGAAAAGCATTAGGGAACTCACTTGGGAGCTGTACAGTCTCACTCACCTTAGATTAATGAATTGGCTTCTTAGTCACTGCCTATATCCTGATAACAGTATCTGGTACTAATTGGTAAGTACTTCCTTACCTCAATTGCTGTTATAGTCCCAGCTTCGGTTAGTCAAGGGAAAGATTTATGCCAAGTGGACTAGGTCATCAGTGGGGGAATCATCAGATCCAAGGACTGCCTTCAAGGCAAAGTGCCAGATTATTTCCCTTTCCCTTTTACAGGTAAAAAGCACCTGTAAAATTTGCTGACAATCATCCCAGGTGGGCTGGCATATGAAAAATACTATCTCTAATAAGATGATCATTGGGATTTTTTAGTAAAGGACACATTTTGTTGTTTCCAGTTATACAGCTCACTATTTGTAAAGGGAACATTATTAGAAAAGGGGCCTGGCCACCATCTCCACCATGAACCCATCTCAAGGATAATAAGGGGAATGTAACACATTGTAGCACCTCAGGATGGTTCAAGGAACCACTCTTGGTTTGAGAGGTTCTTAACATTGGAGGTGCTGATGGATTGATCAGAACTAGAGGGAGAATACACCTGTTGGTCTTACTCTGGGACATCCTGTAATACAGGGGGAGAAGATTTTTCAGTAAGAGAAATGTAGGATATTGTTCTCCAATCCTGGAAAAAAGGAATAAACAAGAGTGTATATATAGGACATAGAACTATCAGCGAACACACAGAAAAAAAGCCACAAAATCCGTGTGTCCCAAATATCTCAAAGATGACCTCTGGAGTTCCCAGATAACCTCTGGAGGAAGAATGAGATGGCCTCGCAATGAGGCCTCTGGTGACCTCTCAATGAGGTCCCAGATGGCTTTTCAAAGAAGCCCCAAAGGACCACATGAAGAGTCCCAGATGGCCTCTCGAGGAAGGCCCAGAAGACCTCTGGAGGTGGTCCCAGATGGCAATTCAAGGACAGCCCAAAGACCTCAGGAGTATGTCCCAGATAGCTTCTCAAGAAACACCAGATAACCTCCGGAGTAGTTATCAGATGGCTGATGGAGGAACGCCAGATGACCTCTGTAGGAGGACCCAGATGACCCAGAGATCCCTGGTGACCTCTTAAGCGATGACCTCCAGTGTAGGTCTCACACAGCTTCCAAAGAAGGTCCCAAATAACCTCTGAAGAAGGTCCCAGGTGACCTCTTATGGAGAATCAGGTGGCCTCGCATGGAAGACCCAGATGACTTTCACAGTAGGTCTCAAATGTCTTCTATAAGAGGCCCAAGATGACCTCCAGAGAAGGTCCCAGATGGCCTCCTAAGGAGCCCACAGATGAGCCCTGAAAGAGGCCCCAGATGACCTCCAGAGTAAATCGAAAAGACTTGAGAAAGTCTCAAATGGCTTCTTTTGGAAGCTCCACATGACCTCCAGAGGTCCAAGATGGCTTCTCAAAACATCCCCACATGATCTCGGAAAGAGATCCCACATGGCTTCCAAAGAAGGTCCCAAATACAAGCTGTCAAGCTCATCTAGGCTCACGCAATGAAGTTCCTCTATTACTCTTTTCCAAATGAGTCCTCAGGAAACAATCACTTGAGGGAGACTCTCACCCCTGAGGGCTGAAACACTCACCTATGAGGGGGTTTTCCAGGGCTCCAAGTCCCAATGCTATGCAGATGGATTACTTCACTGGGACATCCAAAAATTATGACCTGTAAAGCTTAAGACAATCTATTATGGCATATTTAAAATAAAAATATTTACACTAGAATGAGGCCTGTGACTACCTTGTCTTGGGCTGGATACCCAGTGCCAAGTGCAGCCTGGACCAGTATGGTATCACCAACTAATTGTGACATCAAAACATTGTTATGACATGATATTGTGACATCACATAGCCATTGTGATATCACTGTCTCATTGTGTTTTCACAAACCTATTATGACCTTATAACATTTTTAAAAATTCATGGGCTTAGGAAGTTCAATCTCCTTGGCAAACTTGTAACCTCATTCTGAAGTGGTGACAACTGGAATTGGACATGTTATTGTGATATTACAAACTCTGTGACATATCAAACACATCATGGCACCATCACCACTGTAACATACCAATCCATTTGTAACATTACATTGCCATTCTGACATGACCACATTGTGACATCCCAATTCTTCTGTGACACCTTAGCAACTTTGAAAATACACATGGCCTTTGTAACATCACCGTACCTTATTGTGAATGAAGGAAAATTTGGATTAGATATGCCATTATATCATAAACCCTTTGTGATATCCTCTCCTCTGTGACATCTCATTATCCTTATGAAATCATCAGTGCGTGTGACATCACAAAAGGACAATGACATCATAGCATTATGACATCACATTGGAATTGTGCTATCAGAGACACATTGTGAATACCTATTCTATTTCAAATGTGGCATTCCAGTTGATACCAGAAACCCATTATCACCTCATAACTATTGTGACACCAAAATCCCTTGTGACATAACATTGTTATTGTGATATCATAATTGTTATATAATAATCCTGTCCTGTCTTCTTAGCTTTTGTGGTATGTTGCCATTGTGATATCTTAGGTGTTTTGTGAGCTCATAATCTGTTTGTGAACAAATAATATTTCAGGTATGACATGTGATGTCAGAAATCCGCTGTGACATCATGACTATTATGACACCACACTGCCATCTGTCATGATCATTATACATTGCTACATCACAAACTTGTTAGGACATCATAATATTTGGGACAATTTATCCTTTTGGAAATGTCACAGTCTCTTTATGAACTCATATACTGATTGTGAATTAAAGACAATAGAGATCTAGATTGCTATTTTACATCATGAACCCATTGTCACATCACAAATATATTGTGACGTAATTAATACTAAGACCTCACAATATAACTAAAACATAAAACATTATGATATGATTCTGTAACATCACTTTGCTATTGTGATATTACAGTCCCTCCCTGTTTTCAAAAACAATATGACTTCATAACTTTTTAGAAAATTCATGGTGTTTGCGACTTCAAGCTCCTTCTTTGAACTTGTACTCTCATTATGAACTATTAGAAATTGAAATGGGACATGTTATGATATTACAAACATGTTGTGACAGCACAAACTCATTGTGACCCCATCACCACTGTGCCATCACATTCCCATTGTGACTACATGATTATATTGTGATCTCCCAAACCTATTATGACCTTTTCAGTACTTTAAAAAAAATGAACTTTCTGACATCACATTCCCTTTTTGTACCTGTATCCTCATTAAATACTGGCAATTCAGATCAGACATGCCATTCATTGTAACATCACAGACTTTTTTGCTATCAACACTGTGACATCACATTATTGCTATGACACAATCAGCTCAGTATCACACCACAAAAAATGACATTACATTATTATGACATTACATAATTCACGTGACAGCATAGACATTGGAAATACCTATTCTGTGATTTCATTTTTTTTGAATATGGCCTGTTTGCAGATACCAGAAATCAATTGTGAACTCATGAATTTTATGCTATCATAGTCCCTATTGATACCAATATCCACATTGTGAACAATTGACCATTGATATCACAGATGATATTGCAATATCACCAACCTTTTGTGACATCATCCCACAGTGTGACATCACATTGGAATTGTGACCCCATCAGCTCTTTGTGACATCACAAAATAGCAATGATATCATAGCATTATGATGTCACATTGAGATTGTGATGTCATATGCTCATTATGAATGGATATTCTATGATTTCATCCTATTTCAAATGTGGCATGTGGGTTAATATCAGATCCCGTTTGAAACCTCATAAATATTTTGACATCATAATTCCTTTGGAATATCACAATGCTATTGTAATGTCACTAACTCACGCTGACATCATAAGCCTTTCCTGTCCTCATAACTTTTGAACATACTGTAATTAACATATGATAGTCCCTTTGTGAATTCATAACCTGTTCCAACATGTCAGGTTTGATATCAGAAATCCACTGTGACATCATGATAATGACAATGGTACAGTGATATAACAATGCCAAAGTATCACAAAATTATATCCTATCAATGTTTGTTGTCAAAAATTAATTGGTAATGCCATAATGTTGAGGAGATCACAAAAGTTTGTGTGGCCACAAAGGGTTCATGATGTCACAAAGGCATGTAGTATTGTCGTATCTCAATTTTCATTACCAAAGAGTATTTCATTTCAGAGTAGAACTATGATGACTCCCAAGTCATGTGTTGGCATAAATGTGATGAAATATGAGTAGGTTTTGATATCACATTGTGACACATTGATCATGATATCTGGCAGTGTGATGTCATATATTTATGATATCACAGAGGATTTCTGATATCACATATCAGAAATATTATTAGTTCAAAAATATGTTATGATCTCACAAAGGGCCAAACATATAACAATGGCAGCATGTCAAAAAAATTATGATAGGACAGATTTGTGGGTTGGTGATACCACAATGGTGATATTATATCACAAAGGGATTTTGATGTCACACTGTTTATTAGGTCCCAATGGGTATCTGATATCAATCCACATGCCACATGTGAAATAGAATTAAATCACAGAATATTCAATCATAATTACAATACTATGACATCATTATAGTTTAGTGATATCACTATAATCTGATGGTGTAATATCACAATGTGATGTCATAGTGGTGAAGAGGTCAAAAAGGTCCTGTGATGATACAATGGAATGTCTGATCTCAATTGTCACTAATTCACAATGAGGATATGGATACACACAGGGACTATGATGTCTCAAATGCCATGTGTTTATTCAAAGGTGATGAGATCATATTGTTTGGGATATCCAAAAGTGGTCCTGATTTCACAATGGCAATGTCATGTCACAATGGGTTTGTGACAATGCATTTTTGATGTCTCTACAAGTGTGTAATACCACAATGGCATGTTTCATTTCAATTGATATTTGTTCCCAATGAGGATAAGAATTCACAGAAGAAGCTTGAATTCCTAAAGTCCGTAAATTTTGTCAAAGGTTATGAGTCCTAATAGCACAATGGGATGGTATTATCACCATTGCAATATGATGTCCCAATATTATCATGAAAATGTATTGATGTCACAACTTGTTTGTGATGTCATAGTGGGGATGAAGTCACAATACATTTGTGATGTCACAATGGGTTTGTGAAGTCAAACTTGCATGTCATGTCTCAATTTTCATTAATTCACGAGGTGTTTTTGATTTCACACAAGGACTGTGATCTGCCAAAATGTATGTGTTGTCACTAGTGAGATGAAGTACTAACAGATTTGTGATGTCACTATGTGACATACATCTAACAGTGTAATATCATAATAGTTAAGATGTCACAGTGGATTTCTGCTATCGCATATTATAGCTGAAACATGAGGTTGGAAAGAGATTCTGAGCTCACAAAGTGCCTAAGGTATCACAAAAGCAGCATGTCACACACATTATGCCCGGACTGGTTTGTGATGTTACAGTGGGTTAGTAATATCACAATAGCAATGTGAAATCACAAAGGGACTGTGATGTCATAATGGTTATGAGGTCACAATGGGTTTCTGATAACACATATGCCACATTTGAAATAGAATTAAATCACAGAATAGGCATTCACAATGAGTCTATATTGTATCAATGAAAATGTTATGTCAAATGCTATGATATCATAGTTTGTTGATATCCCAAATAGCTGATGGTGTCATTACGAACATGGCACAGTGATGTCATAAATGTTATGAGGTCACATGGGTTTCTGATATAAACATATGTGTCACATTTGAAATATAATGAAATTACACAATAGGCATTCATGATAAACCTATGAATTCACAATGTCAATGTGACATCATAATGCTCTGATATCATTGTAGTTTTGGGTTGTCACAATGAGCTGATGATGTCCTAACAACAATGTGATGTCACACCAGTGATGAGAAATTTTGAGGGTGAAAACACTTTATGACCTCATAAAAGGCTTACGATATCACAGTTATAGCATTGCAAAACTTTTTGAGCACAGGAAAAGATTGTGATATAACAGTGGGCTAATGGTGTAACATACCAATGTGATGTCACAATGGTTAGGAGGTGACATGTGTTTTGGATAACAACCCATATGCCACATTTGATATACAATTAAATCACAGAATAAGCATTCACAATGTGTCTATTTCATGAAATTGCCAATATGATGTCATAATGCAATGATGTCATTGTAGTATGGTGATATCACAATGAGCCAATGGTTTCATGATGACAATGTGATGTTACAATAGTTGAATTGTCACAAAGTGTTTGTGATTACTCAATGGCAAGTCGGATCTCAATTATTACTTCACTATGAAGCCTGTGATGTCATAAAGGCTATCTGATTTATCAAAGGATCTAAGAGATAATAAATCGTTTGAGATTATAGAAGGTGATCATGATGTCACAAAGTCAATGTAATGTTAAAAAAAGTTTTGAGATATCACAGTGGTGTTGATATCACATGATATAGATATGTCACAACAAATATCTAGTATCACAAACACAATGTTCAAATTCAATTGCTACTAGTAATCAATGAGGATAGTTGTTCACAGAAGCTTGAAGTCCCACATGCCATGAACTTTCTAAAATATTATGAGGTCATTATATTTCTATGAAAAACAATGGAACAATTATATCACAATGGCGATATGATGTGACAATTATGTAATATGACATATTATGACAATAATATGTAATAATAGAGTTTTGATGTCACAATTGGTTCATAATGCCATGATGGCTATCATGTCACTTCACAAATATTTGCAATGTGACTAGGGACATATAATGGGTTTCTGATATCAATATCAACATGCCACATTTGAAATAGAATGAAATTACAAAACAAGCACTCACAATGTATCTATGAGTTCATAATGAAAATGTGATGTCATAATGCTTTGACACTAAGATGCTATGGTGCATTATGCAATGTTATGTCACCGAGGGTTTTGATGTCACAGTGATGAGATCACAATGGGTTTGTCCTCTCATAACGAGTTTGTAATATCACAATGACAAGAATACTCAATTCCTACTTGTTCACAATGAGGATACTAATTCATAAAAGGAACTTAAAGTCCAAAAGGCCATGAATTTTCTAAAAAGTTTTGAGGTCATAGTAGTGTTGTAAAAACATAATAATGTATTGATATCACAATGGATATGTCATGTCAAAATATTATGTCATAATATTGGTTTAATGTCACAACTGGTGGGTCATGCCATAATGGTGATGTTGTCACAATAGGGTTTTGATTTCACAATGGTTGGTGATGTGAAAATGCCATGCTGTATCTTGTTATTAATTCTCAATAAGTATATGACTTCACAAATGAAATGTGATGAATACAAAAGGCATTTTTGTCACAATTCTTTTTAAGTCCTACTAGTTATCTGATGTTACCTTTCGAAACAATGGTCATGACTTCTGGCAGTGTGATATCACGTGGTCATGATGTCACAGTGAATTTCTGATATCATATGTCATATCAGAAACATTATGAGTTAAAGGAAGTTTATGAGCTCACAATGGTCCTAAGATATCTCAATGGTAATATGTCAGAAATGTTATGATGAACATTTTGAGATAGCACAGTGTGTTAGTGATATCACAATGGCAATGTGTATTCCAAAAAAGTTTTGATGACAAAATATTTGTGAGGTGACGAGGGTCTGTTAGCAACCCTCATGCCACATTTGAAATCGAATAAAATCATAGAATAGGCATTCACAAAGTGTCTGTGATGTCACAGAAACAATGTGATGTAATGATGTTATGGTGTCATTGTATTTTGGTGATGTCACCATGAGCTGATGTGGTCATAATGACAATGTGATATCACACTGATGATGTCACAAAGTATTTCGAATGTTACAAGGGCATGTGTGATCTCAATTGTTATTTTTCATCATGAGGATACGAGTACACAAAGGGATTGTGATGTCACAAAGACTCTACGTGGTTATGAGAGGTTTGGGGTTTCACAATGTGATTATATTGTCACAAAAGCAATGTGATATCACAATTGCTTTGTTATGTCCAAGTGGCAATGTGGTCACAATGGGTTAGTGATTACATGAGAATCCTGTAATAACCAGCATGTCCCAAGTAATCCTTGGGCCCCAATAATTTTTGTGTCCCTGTGGACCTGCCTTCCAGTGAGAGTCAAGCATGATCTCAAAGCGGGAGGGACATGCTGCTGGATTGGGTTGGGTATAAATCCCCACATTGTGTGCTATCTAGAAGGGATTGGGCAGTGTGTAGTTTGGTTATAGATGGTTGAAAACTGCTGGCAGGAAACCCTTTGGATTGGGGAGTGGCAGAGCCAATATCTAGGCCCCATTTTCAGAGTAACAGAAAGGGAAAGGGGAGAAAGACCTGAAAGCAAGTGATGAAACAGCAGGAGGGGAAAGACTTGGGAGGAAAGGAATTTTAGGTTTAGCAGGAGGGGAAGGACCGTAACTTGCCTCTGGAGGTGATCTGTGGCTTCCTTAAGTGTCCATTTAGGACCTCCTCTGGAGGACTTCTTGGACATCTTTTAGAGGACATCTGGGACCTATTCTGGAGGTCATATGGGTTCTCCTTTAGAGGTCATCTAGAGCCTAATTGAGAGACCATTTAGAACTTCTCAAGAGGTAATCTGGGGAATTCACTAAGAAGATATCTGGGACTCTTTGAGAGGTCATCTTGGGCCTCCTTTGAGGACATCTGCAACCTCCTCCGAAGGTCATCTCTGTCTCCTCTGAAGGTCATCTAGGGCTTCCTTGTGAAGTCATCAGGGTCATCCTTTGGAGAACATCTAGGGCACCATCACAAAGCTTCTGGGACGTCCTCTGGAGGTAATTTGCTGCTTTCTCAAGAGAGTATATGGGACTTACTCGAGAGTCCATTGGGACTTCACCTGGAGCTCCACTAGGGCCCCCATAAAAGGCCATCTGTGACCCTTAATGAGATCATTTGGCGCCTCATCGTGAGGCCATCTGAGAACTCCTATTGAGGCTATCTTGCGCTACCTTGGTAAGCAGTCTGGGGCCTCCTCTGGAGGTCAACTCAGGCTTCCTTTAGAAACTATTTGGAACCTCTTCTGGAGGTACTCTGGCCTACCTTGAGAAACAATTTGGGTCTTTCTCAAAAGGTTCATTAAGGACCTCAACAGGCCTCTGGCAAGTCCTCCAGAGGTCATCTGGGGCTAGCTTGGAAGCCATCGGGGACCTCATCTGGAGATCATCAGGGGCTTCCTCAGGAGGCCATCTCTGGCCTCCTTTGGAGATCATCTAGGGTTTCCTCTTTGTGAGTTTTTAGCTTTACCTCCTCTGGAGGTCATCTGGGTCTTCCTCCAGAGGTAATATTACGCCCCCTCAAGAGGCTATCTAGGACATCCTCTGGAGGTCATCTGGGACTTCGTTGGGAAATCATCTGGGCCTCTTTGAGAGGTCATTTGGGCATCCTCCATAGGTCTTCTAGGACATCCTTAAGAAGTTATCTTTCAGAGATGTGGCACATGTGAGTTAAGTGTCTGTGGCTATCGATCTGTGTGTGTTTGCTTATAACTCTATATCCTGTATACTCCTTTATTGCAGGATGGGAAAACAAAGTCCAAAAGTTCTAACTAAAAAATACTTTCCCTTGTGTCATAGGATCCCCCAGAGGTAGACCACTGGAGTACTCTCCCTCATATTCTGTGCCATCAACACCTCTGATGTTCAGTACCCGCCATACCAGAAGTTGTACCAACATCCTCAGGTAGTTCAAGGTGGTATGGTCCCCTTATTACCCTTGAAACAGGCACATGGGGGAGATGGTGGTCCAGCCCTCTTGCTAATAATATGTGCTTCCTTTACAATTAGTGATCTGTGGTTGGAAAGAGAAAAATGCACCCTTTCTGAAAAATTCCAAGGGCTCATCTCCTCATTAGAGACAGTATTTTTCACACACCCGTCTAGCTGAGATGATTGTCAGCAAGTTTTATAGGTACTTTTCACCTGGGAGGAAATGGAGTGAACCTGGCACAGTGCTTTGAAGTTGGTCCTTGGACCAGATGGTCCCCCCACTGTTGACCCAGTCCATTTAGAGCATGTCTTTTCCCAGATTAAACAAAGCTGGGACTACAATATTGATTGAGGTAAGGAGGTACTTCCCAAGTATCACCACACACTGTTTGCAGGGATCCAGGCAGTGACTAGGAAGCAAACTAATTGATCTAAGTTGAGCAGTACTGTATAACTCCCCGATTAATTCCCTGTACTTTTCAAGAGCAGCTCCTGGAGGCATATAGCACCTATAGCATATAGATCCTGTTGCCTCACAGAATGGAAGAGCCCTAAATATGGCCTTCATTACCCATCTGGCACCCAGGCAATTGAAGGAAGCTTCAAAATTAGTTTTTGAGGAAAATATGAGTGGGAGCTGTTGCCCAGAGTGTTTGATAACTCAGATACCCTCGAAGAAAACCAGTCTAAGAAGGGGACAGGGATCAAGAAACCCTTGGCAAAGACAGTATAATTCATATGCAAATGGCAGTAGGGAACCTCTAGGACTAGATCAGTGTGTTTATTGCAAGAAAAATGGGTAAAGGAATCTCCAAGGAGGACAAAGAGACAATGACAGGTTAAGTAAGCATGTTAGCCTATTGGATACTGTGTTCATATCTCTGGAAAAACATGAGGAGCTTCGGGCTCTGAAATCCACCTGTATTCAACTAAAAATTTAGCTCTGAACTTCACAACAAATGAGGGAAAAAAAAATTACACAATTCTGTCTGAAACAGGATTTAAAAAGACTGAATCTCCAAAACTTACTACTCAAAACGCAAGAGGATAAAAACACATTGAACTGCATGCTGGAGAAAACCAAGAACTATGGAATGTGAATAAATGTTTTTAAGACATAAATCAGGAAGTTCTGAGAGTCAAAAGTGAGAACAAAATCCTCAAAATGAACCCGGAAAACATTCAAATTAATTCCAAGTACATCAACCTCGGTGAGCATTAGGCAAAGATGGGGACCAGAGTTCAGAGACTGAAGGAGGAAGAGGATGCCACTATTACTGTCACCATGGTATTGTGATATCTAAATACATGCCACATATGAAATAGAATGAAATCACAGAATAGGAATTCACAATGTGTTTATGAGGTCACATTGGCATTGTGATGTCCTAATGAAATATCATTTTTGTGATTTCACAATGAGCTGATGATGTCATAAGTACATTGTGATGTCACTCTGGTGATGCCACAAAGGGCTTGTGATGTTACAATGGCATGTCTGAACTCAATTTTCATTAAAACAAGGATATGGTACACAAATAACTGTGATCTCACAAAGACCATGTGTTTCTTCAGAGCAACTAACGTCCTAATAGTTTTGGGAAATCACAACATCTTCATGATTTCACAGTGGCAATGTGATGTTAAAATTAGTTGGTGATGGGGCTGGGAAGGTGACTTAGTGGTAGAGTGCTTGCCTTGTGTGCATGAGGCCCTGGATTCGATTCCCCAGCACCCCATAAACAAAAAGATAAAAGCTGGAAGTGGCGCTGTGGCTCAAGTGGTAGAGTGCTAGCCTTGAGCTGAAGAGCTAAAGGACAGCACCCAGGCCCAGAGTTCAGGCCCCATGACCAGAACCCCCCAAAAATTAGTTGCTGATGCCATAGTGGTGATGTGGTTACAATATGTTTGTGATGTCATAGTGTGTTAGCCATGTCAGAGCAAGTTTGTAATATCACAATTACAGGTCCAATTTCAATTGCTACTAATTCTAAATGAGGATATGAGTTCACTGAAGCAGAGGGAAGTCCCAAAGTGCATCAATTGTCTAACATGTCATGAGATCTTACTAGGTTTGTGAAAACCTGATGGGACAGTGATATAAAATGTTAGGATGATCATGAAACCAATTGACCATGTTATGTCACAATGCATTGGTGATGTCACAATGGTGATGAGTTTACATGGGATGATACAGTCACAATGGGTTCGTGATGTCACAATGAGTTTGTAATATCACAATGGTCTCTTGAGTTTGGATTCCTACTAATTTACAATGAGGTTACAAGTTCAAAGAAGGAGTTGAAAGTTCCAAATCCCATGAATTTTCTAAAATGTTAGGTGTTTATAATGTTTTTGTGAAAAAACAATGGAACCGAGATATCACAATGGCAATGAATTGTTAGAATATCAGGTCATAAAAAGTTTTCGTTATCACAATTAG
Source organism: Dipodomys spectabilis (assembly GCF_019054845.1). NCBI lineage: Eukaryota > Metazoa > Chordata > Mammalia > Rodentia > Heteromyidae > Dipodomys > Dipodomys spectabilis. Next base: position 7,179,553 of record NW_024870841.1, on the reverse strand, counting down.
TTGGTAATGCTATAAGGATGAAGAGGTCACAAAAGGTTAGTAATGTCACAATGGGTTGGTGATCTCACAATGGCATGCCAGATCTCTATTGTCATTAATTTATAAGGAGTATATGAGTTCACAAAGGGACTTTGATGTTTCTAAAGTCATGTGTTGCTTCATCACGAATGTGATGAAGTCCTAACAGGTTTGTGATGTCACAATGTGACAGAAAAGAGTGACTAAGATGTCAGAAAAGCCATGTGTTTTTTCAAAGGTGCTAAGACAGCAGAATAGGTTGGGTTGTCACCATGGGATCGTGATGTCAAAATGGCAATATGCTGTGGCAATATGCTGTCACAGTGGTTTTGTGGTGTCACCGTTGTGATGAGGTACCAATGGGTTTGTGATGTTACAAGTTTATAATATCATACTCATATTTCCTATCTCAGTTGTTACTTTTCAAGAGGATGCAAGTTCACAGAAGTAGCTTCAAGTCTCAGTACATGAATTTCCTAAACTGTTGTGAGATAATTCTAGTGTTATGGAAACATAATCTGACAGAGATGCAATAGCAATATGATGTCACAATATCATATAATAATGTATTTATGTCACAATTAGGTGGTGATACCATACTGGTATTGAAGTCATAATAGGTTTATTATTTCACAATGGGTGTGTGATGTTACAATGGCATTCCAGGTTTAAATTGTCACTAATTCGCAATAAGTATATGAGCTCACACAAGGACTGTGATGTCTCCAAAGGAATGTCTTGTCAGAAATGTGATGAAATCCTAACAGGTTTATGATGTCACAATGTGAAACAATTGTCATGACATCTAGAAGCAATATCACAATGATCCTGAATTCACAGTAGATTTCTGATATCACATGTAGTACCTGAAATGTTCTGAGGTGGAAAACTGTCTCACAAAAGGCCTAAGATAGCACAATGGCAGCATGTTACATAATTTGTGAGTAGAGGGCAGGTTTGTGATATAGAATCAACCCAGATGCCCTTCAGTAGATGAATGCATCAAGAAAATGTGGTATATATTTACAATAGAATTCTATGCCACATCAGACATAATGAAATCATCTCCTTTGTTAGAAAGTGGAAAGATGTCACAATTTGTTGGTGATGCCATATTAGTGGTGAGATCCCAATAGGTGTGTGATGTCACAATGGTTTTGTGATGTCACAATGACATGCTACATCTCAAAAGTCATTAACTCACAATGAGTATATGAGTTCACAAAGGACTGTGAAGACTAGAAAGGCATGTGCTGTAACAAATGTTTGAAGTCCTAAGATATCAGGCTTGCGATGTCACCTTTGATTAGTTATATCACAATGGCAAAGTAATGTCATGAAGAAATTGTGATGTCACCATCAGTTCCTAATATCAAACAACCTGCCATTTTGAAATAAAATGAAATCACAGAATAGGAATTATCAATGTGATTAGGATGTCTCAAAGATAAAGTGATGTCATAATGTTATGCTGTCATTGTAGTTTTGTGATATCACAATGAGCTGTTTCATACTGAAACAAGTACATTGTGACATGACATTCCATTGTACCATCAGAATCACATTGTGATATCCCAAACCTATTATGTCCTCTTAGCACCTCTGAAAAAGCATATGCTTTTTTGATATCACAATATATTTGTGTGCCAATTTTTGTTTTTTTGTTTTTTTTTTTTTTTTGTCGGTCGTGGGGGCTTGAACTCTGGGCCTGGGCGCTGTCCCTCAGCTCTTCAGCTCAAGGCGAGCGCTCTACCACTTGAGCTACAGCGCCACTTCCGGTTTTCTGGTGGTTTATTGGAGATAGGAGTCTCAAGGTCTCTCCTGCCCGGGCTGGCTTTGAACCGCGATCTTCAGATCTCAGCCTCCTGAGTAGCTAGGATTACAGGCGTGAGCCACCAGCGCCCGGCTATGTGTGCCAATTTTTGAATAACAATTTTATGCATGCCGCTGTAACATCACAACCACTTTGTGACATCATCACCACCGTGACATCACACTGTCATTATGACAATATCAGCTCATTGTGATTTCACAAACAACAAAGACAGCATAGCATTATGACTTCACATTGTCATTGGGATGTCATAGACACATTGTGAATTCCTATTATGTAATTCATTCTATTTCAAATGTGGCATATGTGTTATCAAAAACCTATCGTGACCTCAGAACTATTCATCACCAGTGAGACATCACTTTGTGGCATCAAAATATTACTATGGTACGATATTGGAAATCCCATTTGTGTTTTGATATTACTGTCCCATTTTCTCAGTTCTATTATGACCTCATAACATATTAGAAAATTTATGGCCTTTGGGACTTCAAGGTCCTTCTGTGAACTCATAGCCTCAGTGTGAACTATTAGCCATTGTTTTTAGACATGTGATTATGATATTACAAACTCCTTCTCACATTATCAGCACATTGTGACAGCATATTCCATTGTGACATCACAATCATATTGGGACATCCCAAAGCTCTTATGACCTCTTAGGTTCTTTGGAAAAACACATGATGTTTATTACATCGCAGTCCCTTTATGTACACATATCCTCATTGTAATCTAATGACAATGGAAATCAGAGATGCCATTGTAACACCACCAGCCCTTTGTCACATCATCACCAGTGTGATGTCATATTGACCTTCTGACATGATCAGCTCATTGTGACATTTTAAAAAGAGAATATCATAGCATTATGACATCACATGGCCATTGTGACATCATAGTTACATTGTGAATACCTATTCAATGATTTATTTCTATTTAAATTGTGGCATGTGAGTTGATATCATAAACACATTGGGATCTTCTAACCACTGTGACATCACAATCCAATTGTGACATCATATTGCCATTATGCTATCATTAACTCAAACCTATCCTATTCTCATAACTTTTTTGTGTCTTATTATGGTGCTGGAATGCTGGGCCTCAGTGCTGGGCCTCACAGTTCCATTGTTTTTTAACAAATGACCTTAGAAAATTGATGACTTTGGGAATTCAAGCTCCTTCTCTGAACTCATATCGTTTTCGTGTACTAGTAGCAATTGAAATTGAATATGTGATTCTCATATGTAGAACTTGTGAAATCACTATCCAATAGTGACCTAGTCAGTACAATGACACAAAAAATCCATTGTGAAAAAAAAAATCCATTGTGACATCACATTGATTTTGTGACATCATGATCACATTATGACATCCAACACTTGTTATGTCCTCAGTACCTGTGAAAGAACACAAGGCTTTCTTTTGTGACATCACAGTCCATTTGGGTAACCACATTATCATTGTGAACTAAAGATGAGAGAAGATTTGCCATTTTCACATCACAAAATCTTAATGACATGACTAGTGTGACATCACATTGTCATTATGACACCAATAACTTACTATGACTATGACATCACCAAAGTACAATTATATCATAGGATTATGACATTACATTGTCATTGTGCAATTGTGGACATATTTTGAATGCCTATTCTGTGATTTCATTGCTTTTCAAATGTGCCATGTGGATGGCAGAAACCCACTGGGACCTCATAAACTCTGTGAAATCATATTGCCATGGTAGTAACCCTAACCCACTGTGACATCATAAACCTGTGCTATCCTCTTAACTTTTGTGACATGCTGTGTTTGTGATAACTTAGCCCTTTTTGAAGTCATAATCTGTTTTCAACCTCATAGTATTTCAGGTTTAACATGAGATATGGAAATCCACTGTGATACAATGAGCATTGTGACATCAAACTGCCAGATATCATGACCATTGTGTCACTTTGTGGCATCACAAACCTGTTGGGACTTTATAACATTTGAGACAAGATGCCTGTGGATTCATCACAGTTCCTTTGTGAACTTACATATTCATTGTGAGTTAATGAAAATTGATATCCCCATGCCGTTGTAATATCCCCAACCCATTTTGATAACAGAAAGTTATTGTGAACTCAACACCAATTGTGACAATAAAACATTAGGACAAGATGGCATTCTGACATCACATTGCCATTGTGATATCATATTGCCATTGTGTATTCAGAAACCTATATTATATCATAATGTTTTAGAAAAATGCATGTATATTGGGAATGGAAACTCCTTTTGTGAATTTGTATCCATATTGTGATCTAGTAACAATTGAAATTGTACATGTCATTGTGTTATTACAAACTCGTTTTGACATTGCAAACACATTGTGGCATCATCAATTGTGACTTCACAAATCTATTAAGATATCATATTGCCATTGTGACATCAACATCAAAATGTGACATACCAAACCTATTATGAAAATAACATTGAAAATAACATTGCCTTTGTGCCATCAGAGGCCCTTCATTTACCTGGTTAAACTCGTTATGAACTTAATGGCAATTGAGATCGAGCATGCCATTGTGACATACAAACATATTGTGATTTCATCACCAGCATGGCATCACCAGCTAATAGTGACATCATAAAATTATTGTCACAATATTTTGGCATCACATTGCCTTTGCTTTTCACAAACGTATTATGATATCATACATTTTAGACAATTCTTGAACTTTAGGACTTCAAGCTCCTTCTGTGAACTTGTATCCTCATTCTGAACTAATAGCAATTGAAGTTGGACAAGTCATTGGGCTATTTCATACTCTTGTGATCTCACTCACCCATTATGACCTCATCACCACTCTGACATCACACCCCCGTTATGATATCATAATACTGATGTGACAATATGATCACATTCTGACATTCCAAAAAAGTCATGACTTCATTGCAACTTTGAAAAAAAATGTCTTTTGTGACATCACAGTACCTTGTATATGCCTATCCTCATTGTGACCAAAGGACAATTTAGATCGGACAGCCTATTGTGATGTCAAACCCTTTGTGACACCATCGCCAGTGAGACATCATATTGTATTTATGAAATGCATATTGTGACACACAAAACTACAATAACATCATAATACTATGGCATCACTGTGTCATTATGATGTAATAGACACATTATGAATACCTAATGTGTGATTTCATTTTATTTCAAATCTGGCATGGGGCTTGATATCAGAAACCCATTGTGACCACATAACCATTGAGACATCAAAATCTATTTGTTACATTACATTGCCATTGTGATATCACTAAGACATTATGACATCATATGCCTATTCTGTCCTCAGAACTTTGGTGACATTCTGCCATTCTGACATCTTAGGACTTTTGTGAGCTTATAATCTGTTTTTGATCTCATCATATTTTAGGTATGATATTTGATATCAGAAATCCTCTGTGACCTCATGACCATGGTGACATTGGAGTGCCAAACATCATGAGTATTGTGTCACATTGTGAATTCACAAAACTTTTATGACTTCATCTCCTTTCTGACAACACATGACTGTAGACAACACAGTCCCTTTGTCAACTCATATACTGATGATAATTTAATGACTAATGAGAACTGGCATAATGTTGTGAATGACCAACAAAATTCATTGGATATTATCACCAATATGGTCTCACCAAGTAATTGTAACATAAACACAAGACTATATATGATGTAGTGAAATCACATTGACATTCTGATATCACTGATATATTTTGTTTTCACAAACCTGTAAAGAGCTCATAACATTTCAGAAAACTTATGGACTTTGTGTCTTCAAGCTCCTGTGAACTCAAAAATAATGTGAATTAGTAGCAATTGAGTTTGAGCATGTGTTTGTGATCTTACCAACTTGTTGTGGCCAGACAAACTGATTTTTACTTCATTATGTTAACTATGACATCACAGTCTTGTTCTGTGTCCATATCCTCATTGTAAACTAATTACAATTGAGATCAGAACTGCCATTGTAACATCCCAAAAACTTTGTGACATCATCACTACTGTGACATCGCATTGTAGTTATGATACCATCAGCTCCTTGTGACAACACAAATGAAAATGACATCACAATATCAGTGATGTCTTAAACACATTGTGAATGCCTACTCTGAGATTTCATTCTGTTTCAAATGTTGCATGTGGGCTGGTATCAGAAACCAACTGTGACATCATAAATGTCATCATCAACTAATTTTGACATCAAAACTTTATTATGACATGATATTGTTTCACACATTGCAAGTGTGATATCACTGTCCAATTGGGCTTTGCAAAACCTATAATGACCACATAACATTTTAGAAATTTCATGTCCTTTTGGACTTCAAGTTCCTTCTGTGAACTCATATCCTCATTTTGAACTTGTAATAATTGAAATAAATTGTAATAATTGAAATGTATGACGTGCGATCAGAAATCTATTGTGACATCATCACCATTGTTACATCACAATGACAGATGTCATGATCATTGCGTCCTATTGTGACATCAAAAACCTGTGAGGACTTCATCACATTTGTGCATCACATGTGTTTTGAGACATCATAGTAACTGTGGGAACTCATATACTCATTATGAATTAATGACAACTGGGATCTGACATGCCATTGTGACATCAACAACTAATAGTGACATCATAAATTTATTGTGACCTCATGACCAGGATGATATCAACAAATAATTTAATTGATACATGATATTGTGACATCACATTGCCCTCATGATATCAGAGCCGCATTGTGTTTCCAGAAGCCTATTGTGACCTCATAATGTTTTAGAAAATTCAAAGTACCTGGGCACTTGTGGCTCAGGAGGTTGTAATCTTGGCTACTTAGGAGGCTGAGATCTGAGGATCATGGTTCAAAGCCAGCATGGGCAGAAATTTCAATGAAACACTTATCTCTAATAAACCACCAGAAAAAAAGAAGTGACACTGTAGCTAAAGCAGTAAAGCACTAGCCTTCAGCTAAAGAGCAGATAGATAGTGCTGAGCCCCAAAGTTCAAGCGCAATGACTACCAAAAATAAGAAAAGAAAATGCATATTTGTGGGGACTGCAAGCCTCTTTTGTGAACTTGTATCATCATTATGAACTAGGAGCAATTGAAAATATATATGTGCTTGAGATATTACAAACTCATTGTGATATCCTTAACCATTGTGACCTAATCACCAAAGTGACATGAGAAACTCCTCCTGACATCACATTGCTGTTTGTGACATCATGATCACATTGTTACATCCCAAACTTATTATGACCTCTTAACACCTTTGAAAAACCAACTCACATTTTTGACATCATAGTCACACTTCTGTCTGAAAACAGGCTTAACAAAAGCTCTGAGTCTCCAATGGGTGGAGTCAACATACACCAAGAGGTTAAAAGCTCATTGAAGAGCACACTGAAGAAATCTGAGAGAGAATTATCAGACATGAAAAATAGATTTCAAAAAATAAAAAAGGAACATGTAAAAGTAAAAAAATGAGAGAAATGCTCAAAATGAACCTAGAAAACATTCAGTTTGAAATGAAATCCAAGACCCACTAGCCTGGGTGAGAATGAGGCAAAGTTGGAGACCACATGTCTGAGGCTGAAAGATGCACTGGATGCCAATGCTGCCATCCTTGCTGAATATAAGCCAGCCAAGGAGGAGAACCCGATGCAATATGTGGAAATCAAGGTCCATTATAGAGATATCGACATGATACAAGATGTATTAGGCTGAAGTACAGACTGATTATAAGCTTTGAAGTGTGTGAGTTGAAATTCAAAGCAACAGAAAAAGAACTGATAGTGTAGTTAGTGAAGCAGACACAGAAGTGTCATGTCCTAGTATAGGAGGCCAAAAATGTAAATAGAAAAATATCAGGCTCAAGAAAGAGATTGTTTTCTTCAGAAAGAGATAAAGGACACACATACTCTGATAGGGAATGACTGCAAAAGGAAAAGAGTATTAGGCAGAAAAACAGAAGAGTTAAACAGTTGAATGATCTGTCACAAAAATACACAGAAGTGAAAAACAAGTAAAATAAGTTACTAGAGGAAAAAGAGAAAGAGAGCAACAAGATCCTCACCAAAAATGTAAGGAGAAGCATTGTTGAGCAATGGAACAAGTGGAGCAACGAAACAAACCCACTCAATAACACCACTGAGAAATTTAAGGAGGAGCTGCAGAGCAAGCAAAGGTGCTGTGAGAAGGAGCAGCAGTTGGACAGTAAAGGAATTCTGCTGTGACCCTTGCAGAACACTTTTAGGTTAAGAAAGACTTTGAGAAGGAGATTAGGATCATGAAAGCAAGGAGGAGGATAAAACGGAAGAAGTCTCCAAGCTGCAGACTAAGGTTCAGAGTGCTAACCAGAAATTAAAGAAACTAGAGACCCCAAGGGTAATGGCAACAACTGAGCTGGTCATTTAGCTCAGCAGACCACTCTACAATCAGTGGGGTCTCTAGAGATATTAGTCATTAAGATTAAAGGAAGAAGTCAAAACAGTGGTAACAAGCTTGCAAATGTGGTGACTCAACTTGTGAAAAATGGTTACAAGCCTTTTGTCTGTTTATATCTAGTTATTGGGCACCCTGATAAATTGTCCCGTGTCACTTCCTAAAACTGTCTTGAAAACCAATGGACCCTCAGCCTGACAAGCTTATGTGATGTATATAGAACGTTGTCAACTGGTAAATGCCAAAGAGCTTGAAGATATAGTGAGGGCTTATGTGAAGAACCTCACCTGATGAATTTTGGGAAGTGGACTTCACAGAGAGAAATTCTGGAATGTATAGTTTTATGTATCTGTCAGTGGTAGTGGACACTTTTCCAAGCTTGGCTGAGGCATTCTTGACAAAAACTGAAACCACTCAGGTAACAGCCAAAAATTTATTCCATGAACCTGTATCCTCAATCTGACTTAGTGACAGCAGTGGGGTCCTACAATGGGCAGGACTTCACAGCCCTGGTAGCTCAATTAGCTAAGGCCCTAGGGATAAATTGGATATTACATTGTATTATTGACCTGAGAGTTCATGACTGGTAGAAATTTAAGGAAACTTTAAATTAATTACAGAGACTAGCCATGACTGGGTAAACAGGCTATCATTGGCTCTCTTTGAGCAGGAATCACCCCATATTTAAAGAATTCACTCATTTTCAAATAATTTATGGTAGATTACAGCCTTTGGCTCCTAAATTTGGGAAAGCTATAGTAACATAAATGTCTAACCACAATCTGGTATAGTCCCTGCAGGATTTTCAAGAAGTTCATTTATGTCCCTCTACTTTGATAGCTAAGGCCTATCCTGAGTAAAACTCCACCAACCCTTTCTTGCCTGGACAGCTGATGTGGGTTAAAAGCTATTGTGCTCCTGAATTGGAACCCATGTGTCAAGGACCTTACTTGATTGTGGTAACTAAACCACTGCCTATTAAATATGCATGAAAACAGCATTGGATCCATCACTATCAAGTGAAACAGGCAGTGGACCAATATCCAGAGAAGACTGCAAGATGGACAGTTTAAGACACTCAGGATCTGTTAAGGATAACACTTACCAAGTGTTACTTATTCTTACCTAGTGTGTTTCTATGGTTTCCTCCATGTTATCTGTTAAATTTGCATTTCAAATGAGTTCAATGCAGGGGGAGAACCAACGCTTAGGTTTTGGTCTAGAATGATTCATGGATTTGATCGGACATGAAAACCAGTGGAGATTGTAATAACCAGTGGGGACCCAATAATTTATGGGACCTGAGAATCAGCATGGACCTTTTGCAAACAGAGCTAAACGACATGATATCATAATGCTATGAAGCTATTGTAATTTGGTGAGGTGACAATTAGCAGATGGTGTCATTAAAAAAATGATGATGACAAATTAGAGATGATGGAACAAAGGGTTTGTGATGTTAAAACTGCATGTGTGATCTCATTTGACATTAGCTCAAAATAAGGATATGGGTACCCACAGGGACTGTGATGCCGGAAAGGTCATGTCTTTTTACAAAGGTGCTAAGAGTTCATGAGTTTTGGAATGTCACAATGTGATCTTGATGTCAGAATAGCAATATAATATCACAATTGGTTTATCATGTTACAATGGTGATGAGGTGACAATGGGTGTGTGATGTCACAATGAGTTTGTAATATGGTAATCGCATTGCAATTGCTACTAGTTCACAATGAAGATATGAGGTCACAGGAATTTAAAATTCCAAAGACCATGAATTTTGTAAAATGTTATCAGGTCAAAATATGTTTGTGAAAACACAATGGTATAGTGAAATCACAGTTTAAATATGATGTTACATCATGTCATAAGAATATTTTGATTTCACAGTGAGTTGGTGATGACACACTGGTGATCAGGACACAATAGGTACGTGATGTTACAATGGATTGTTGGTGTCACAAAAACATGTCCGATCTCATTTTTATTACCTCTCAATGAGTATATGAGTTCTCAATGTGACGTTGATGTCTCTAAAGGCATGCTTTGTCATAAATATGATGCAGTTTTAACAGATTTGTGCTATCAAAATATGACACAAAGGTCAGGTGTCTGTAAGAGTATGTCACAGTGATCCTTATGTAACAGTGGATTTCTGATATCACATATCATTCCTGACATATTATGAGGTGGAAACAGACTATGAGCTCACAAAGAGCCTAAGATATCACATTGGCAGTATTCATTGTCTTTGGGACTTCAAGCTCCTTCTGTGAATTCATATCATCATTGTGAACTAATAGCTTTTGAAAATGGACATGAGATTGTGATATTACAAACTCGTTGTGAAGTCACAAACCCATTGTGACCTCACTAAACTTTGACATCACAAACCCATTGCACATCACATTGCCATTGAGACATCAGAACCATATTATGACATCCCAATCATATGATGGCTTCTTATTACCGTTATGAAAACATGTAGCCATTGTGGCATCACATTTACGCATTGAACCGATATCCTCATTGTGAACTAATGACAGTTGAGATCAGACATGCCATTGTAACAATACAAAACATTTTTGACATCATTACCAGTGGGACATCACATTGTCCTTTTCACACCATCTGGCTAGCTATATCCTTTCCCTGCAGAAACACTGCAATTTCATGCAATCCCATTTGTCCATTCTTAGATTTGTTTGTTTCTGGGACTTCATTAAGAAAATTTTAGCCTAGGCCAAGGAGCCCTAGAGTTTCTGCTATTCCTTCCTGTAATGTCATGCAATCCCATTTGTCCAAACTATCTTTGATTTGTTGCATTTATGGGTCTTTATTAAGAAAATTTTGGCCTGAGCCTACAAGCCCTAGATTTTTTCTCCTATTCCTTCCTGTAATGTTTCCAAGGTGTCTGCTTTGACTTTGAGGTCTTTGATGCATTTACAGTTGAGTCTGGTGCAAGGTGATACATATGGATCAGTCTTCATTTTTCTGTGTAGTTTACCAAAATTGTAAGCACTGTTTACTGAAGAGGATGCCTTTCTTCCATTCTATATTTTTTGCTCTATTATTGAGAATTAGGTGTTTCTAGGACTATGGGTTCATTTGTGGACCTTCAGTTTGATTACATTGATATTCAGGCCTGTTTTTGTTCCGGTACAAAGTTGTATTAATTACTATGGCTTTGTAGTAGAGTGTGAAGTTTATTTTGATATTATTCCAGTAATTTTCTCTCTGCTAAGAATTATTTTTTGCTATTTGGGGTCTTTTGTTCCATATAGGGTTTTGGGTTGCTTCTTCTATTTCATTTTAGAATGAGGTTGGAATATTGATGGGTATTGCATTGAAATTGTAGATAGACTTTGACATTATTGCCATTTTCATGATGTTAATCCTACCAAGACAGGATCATGGTAGATACTTCCACTTCCTCAGTTCTGCGTTAATTTCCTTTTTCAGGTATCAAAAGTTTTTATCCTAGAGGTCTTTCCCTTCTTTGAGTTATTTTAGTTTTGTGTGGCTATTATAAAAGCAGTTGCTTTCCTGATTTCAGCCTTGTCTTTTTTTTATTGGCATACAGAAAAGCCATTCATTTTTGAGGTTTAATTTTATATCCTCCTGGTTTGCTAAAGTTATGGATGAGCTACAGTAACTTGAGGTTGGAGTCCATGGAGTACTCTCTATACCAGATCATGTCATTTGCAAAGAGAGGTGAGTTTTACTTCATCTTTCCTTTGGGATCTCCTTTTCTTTTCATCTTGTCTTATTGCTCTAGCAAGGCACTCTAATTCTAAATTGAAGAGAAGTGGAGAGAGTGGACATTCTTGTCTCATTCCTCAATTTAGAAGAAATGGCTTTAGCTTTGCACCATTAAATATAATGAAGGCTCTAGGTTTGTCATACACATCCCTTATTATACTGAGGAATGTTTCATGGATTCCTTGATTTTTGAGAGCTTTCATAATAAAGGGAGGTTGTATGTGGGTAAATGCTTTACTTTGTCTATTGAGATAATCATGTGGTTCTTATCCTAGCTATTGTTGACATGGTTAATTGTATGGATTGACTTGCAAATATTGAACCAGCTTAGTGTCCCTGAAATGAATCCTATTTGATCACGGTGTATGTGTTTTTTGTTTTGTTTTGTTTTTTTGCTGTTTTTGAAGTCGATTTGTCCAAATTTTTTTTGAGAAATTTTGCAACGATGTTTATCAAAGAAAAAGGTCTCTTTCTTTGATGTGTTCCTCTGTGGTTTTGGAATAAGGTTATTACAGCTTCAAAGAAATTCTTAGGTAGTGAACTTTCACTATCAATTTCATTGAAGAGTTGGAAAAGTATTGGGGTGATTTCTGCTTTGAATGCCTTGTGTAGTCCACATGTAAATCCATCTGGTTTTGGACTTTTTTTGGGTTGGAGGTCTCTTCTTGCTCTTTCTATTTTGATGCTTGATATGATTCCGTAAGTTGCTTTAAATAATCTTGGTTTAGTTTGGACATTACAAAATTTGCTAAAAAATCAACCATTTCCTTCTGATTCTCGAACTTATAAGCATAAAGTTTTGAGAAGTATTTCCTTAGAATGTTCTGAATCTTGTTTGGTTTTTTTTGTTGTTGTTGTTGTTGTTGTTGTTTTCCTGTGGTGATGTTTCCATTGTCATCTGAGTTTGTTTATTTGGGTGTGTTCGCTTTTTCTGTTGTAAGATTTGCTAAGACAGTCAAATTTTGTTATTTTTTTCCCCAGAGCCAACTGTTTTTTGATAATTCTTTCTATGTTTATTTTGGAACCTGATTCATTTAATTCTGATTTAATTTTGATTATTTTTTCTGTATACTGGATTGGGGTTTAGTTTATTGTACTATTTCAAGAAGCTTTGGTATCTCATTAAATTTTGGTTTCAGATATTTCCAATTTGTTGTAATTGGTAATCAGAGCTATAACCTGCCTTTGCTGTGTCCCAGAGGAGCTAGTAATTTGTGTGTTCATTTTTGTTAAATACCATGAACATCTGAGGTTCCTTCCTAATGAATTCCAAGACACACTGGTGGTTCAATTGTGTGTTGTTCTGCCTCCATGTGATACAGGATTTCTTTTTTTTGGGGGGGTCCTGTTTTGGGGCCTGAACTCTTGGCCTGGACGCTGTCCCTCAGCTCTTCAGCTCAAGGCTAGCACTCTAACATTTGAGCCACAGTGTCAATTCTGGATTATTTTTTCTGCTTAGATGGAGCTAAGGAGTCGAACCCAGGGCCTCAAGCATGCAAGGCAAGCTCTCTACCACTGAGCTACCTACTCAGCCCTGTGATACAGTATTTCTTGGGTGGCTTTTGGCATTGAATTCCACTTTTATTATGCAGGGGTTAATTTCAATGTTTCTGAACTTGCACATGTGGTTTATTTTGGAGAATGATCCATGTGCTGCTGAGAGGAGTATTCTGCTCCTTGTGGGTGAAATATTCTGTAGATGTCAAGCCTAAATGATCTATTTAGTTGTTTAGGTGTGAGATTTCTTTAGTTTTTCCTGGGTTGATCTATCTAGCAAGGATAATGTTGTGTTAAAGTCTGCAACATTTAATATCTTTCGATTTATGTTATATTTTATGGAAAGTAATGTTTCTAGAATAAATATGTGTGCTCCGTTTTTGGTGAATAGATATTTAAATTTGTAATATCCTCCTGAATTAGAGATCTCTTAATTATTATGTAATGATGTTCTTTATCTCTTCTCATTAACTTTATTTTCAAGTCTACTTTATCAGATATTACAATTCCAACTCACACTGTTTTATGGGGTCTGTTTGCTTGGTAGAATTTATTCCAAACTTTCAGGGTGTATTTGGTTTTGGGGGGCAAGATCTGTGTCTTGAATACAGCAGATAGAAGGATCTTCCTTTTTTGAGCCAACTAGAATATATATGTCCCTTAATTGAAAAATAAAATCCATTAATATTGAGAGTAAAGACAAGTTTTTTGGCAGTTTCTGCCATGTTACCAATGTTCCTGGGGGTTTTACCAACTGGCAACTACCTATAATTCTTGTGTTGTTTGTGTAGGGGCTATTGCTAGGCCTTAATTTTGGTCTTGTTGGTTTTTAATGTGTAGGACATTTTTTCACAATCTTTTGTAGGGTTGGTTTGGTAGAGATATATTGGTTCAATTTTTCTTTGCTGTGGAAGGTTTTTATTTGGTCTGTTATGAAGAAAAGTTTATCTGGGTACAGTGTTCCTGGTTGATAATTATCTTTAGGGCATGACAAACGTAATTCCAGACTCTTCTTGCTTTCATTGTTTCTGCTGAGTGTGCGCAAGTTTTTCTGATAGGTTTCCTTTTATAAGTGATTGACTTTTTCTTCCGACAGCTTTAAGGATCCTTTCCTTTCTTCCCATTGATCTTTTTGGGATTACAATGTGATGGTGGGATGCCCTGTTCTGCTCTGATCTCTTTGGAGTGATAATGGCTTCTTGTATCTCAATCGGTCTATCTTTTTGCATGTTTGGGAAGTTCTCTGCTAGGATCCAGTTAAATTTCCCAAACCTTTGACTTCTGTCTCTAGTCCCTCTTCTATTACACTCACATATAAATTACGCTTTCTGGTGGTGTCTTATAAATGTTGAATAGATCTATCTTATTTCTTCGGTTTGTCTTGAATACTGGTCTGTTCTTTCTCTCATATCTAGGCTGTGTTTAACCACAGAGATTGGATCTTCTTCATGGGCTAATCTACTGTCAATGCTTTCAACTTTTTTTTTCTTTCCTTTCAATCTAATTGGTCAGATTTGATGGTGTCAAATTCCTCGTTGAAGCTTTGTTTTAGTTATTCAATAGACTTCTTTAACTCCTCAATTTCTTTTCAGAGTTAATGCTCAAATCCCTTAGTTGATTGCTGATAATTTTTTTGACTGCCTTTCCTTCAGTTGGCTTCAATCAGCATTCTATTTGTGGCCTCCATATATTCTTTCAGCTTCCTGTTTGTGTGTTCCATGATTATCACTATTAATTTTTTGCTTTTTTTCACCTCTCACTTACCAATTCCTTTATTTATCAATCATTGGACTCTAATGATCATGAAATTCTTGAATTAATTTTTGGTTAGTCTCATCATGCTGATGCATACTCCTATCATTCTTATACCAAGTCCTTTGCAGGCTTTCAATCTTCACTCAGCAAGCTTACTAGTAATATTTATCGAGAATTTGGGAACTCTCCTCTGGATTATTCATTAACTGCTCATTTGCCTGATTACCATGTTTGGGAGTTGCCATTTTACTTGTGTTTCTCTGGCTTGTTCTGCCCATTCAGTCCTAGAGCATTATTTTAAGTCAAGTATAGTACAGAGCCCTCTAGTTGCACAGATTGATGCAATCAAAATGAAAAGAGACATAATCTAATTCAACAGATACAACCTAGTTCAACAAAAAACAACTAGGGATCCATGGACTTAGAAAATAAAAGCTAAGTCATCAGACAATAAATTAATAGGTTTAGGGAGAATTGTGAGGAGAAAATATTAGAGGAATGTGGGGAGGGAAATGGAGAGAAGGAATATCTATATAATTGATGCTCTCCTCTATCTAGCTGCCAGATGTCAGAAGTAGACAGCAACATTTCTTCCAACTTCAGTACAGATTAGAATGCAGGAGATAAAAAGTAGCCGTTTTAGCCAGGTCACCCAATATTTAATTTCCTGCCTCAAACTCTTCCACTTGCGTTTTGCTCTCTAGTAGTTGTTTTTTTGGACCAATCCTTCCCTGTCGCACGAGACTTGACTTCACTCAGACTTCATTGAAGGACTACCACCAAGAGACAGCTGCTGCCTTCTCCCGGAGGGGACCACATTTCAGCATTTTACCCCTGTGTCAATGCCTCAGGCCAGCAGGTACTAGCCAGAGAGAATCTTCACCCTTTCTCATAATTATCAAAAGGCTGGAACTTAAGGTCTGCCCAAGGCCATGCAGTCCCCTGTGCAGCCACTTCCTTAACTCCTGGATAAACATCTGTCCCCCATTTTCTGTTACATAGGTAGCCGGAACATCTGGAACTAGTCCACCTTGCCCTCTTTTTAGGTCACATCCTGGGTCACCCCAGCTCATGCATCCAATCTGACCATAAGAGTGTCCCTGTCCCTGAGGTCATATCCAGCTCCAGTGTGGCCACAACTTTTTGCTGCCTGGCACCCCCTCTTCCTTTACTTGGCCAAGATAACTCCATGTCCAATAGTAGGACTCCTTTTGCTGCCATGGCTCTCCACCATGCAGGGTGCGGGCAACAGTTTGGTATTTTCCCTGACTAGCAAATTTTTTTCATCAGGTACCTAAAGAAACCTACCTACATAGTGTACCTTAAAATCACAAGTCAATTGTGTTCTCATCTCTCCTGAGATATCAAAAACCCATTGTGACACCACATTCCCATTATTACATCATCATCATATTGGACATGCCTTTGTGATACCTTTGTGTACTCATATCCTCATTGTGATCTAAGGAAAATTGGGATCAGAAATACCATTGTAACATCACAAACCCTTTCTTATGTAATCACCAGTATGACAGCACATTGTCATTATGATATCCTCAGCTTATAAAGACATCACCAACTACAATGACATAATATAATTACATCACATTATCATTGTGATGTTATAGACACATTGTGAATGCCTATTCTGTGATGTAATTCTACTTCACATGTGTCATGTTAGTTGATACCACAATCCCATTGTGGCCTCATAACCATTATGACATCACAATCACTTTGTGACACCACTTTGCCATTGTGAAATCATTGTCCTACTGTTTTTCACAAACCTATTGTAATTTCATAACATTTTAGAAAATTCATGGTGTCTGGGACATAAAGCTCATTCTGTCAACTCCTATCCAAATTATGTACTAGTAACACTTGAAATTGGACATGTGATTCCTATATTTCAAACTTGTCATGACATAACGAACCTATTTTGACCTCATAACCACTGTGACATCTCAAACACGTGAAATCATATTGCCGTTGTGACATCACATTCACATTCTAATACTCCAAATATAGCATGATCTCTTAGCACCTTTGAAAATGAATATGGCGAGTTCCGGGAAGATGGCGGGGGAGAAGCTGGAATCTGAACAAGCTCTTGCATAGAAAACAGTTTCAGAGTTCCAGTGAACAGTCCCAAGCCAGAGAATCACACCAAGTGTGCCATCACAGGACAGAGAGTTAGTCAAGAGAGGGGAAGCCAAGCAGACACATCTGAGCAGATGCCGCTGCGGCGGCAGGATCGCAGCGGCGACCACCGCCGCGGAGGCATACCTGAGACGCAGTCCGGGACGAAGGAGCCAGACGCAGCGGATGAGCAGATTCTACTCAACACCAGCAAGAACCGACAAGGAGCGGACAACTTCATCCTGCACTTTGCAGACCAGAGACGACCCGGGATCCAAGACTCCACGTGAGTAGAAGCCCCACTTCCTCACTCCTTCTCTGGGAGCAGAGGAGGGAAGGCCACCCCTCCCCCCCCAGCACCGGTGATCTCCATCTTGGATACCGACAAAGCTCGGAGGAGCGGCTAGCTCCAGCTCAGGCCTTGGAATAAAACGAGTCATTTAGCAGGTCACAAGAACTTAACGGCGAAGTGACCTCACAGACTCAGTTCCATCCAGGGAAAAGTCACCCAGCTCAGGCGCCAGCCATTGGAGTGGCTCTCCTCACCGGGTAACCAGAGCCAGAGGCTGCCCCGCCTTCTAGCAGCCACCACAATCAATTGAAAAACAGAAACCCTGAGAATGACTCCAGGCTGGGTGCTGTGAGTTTTTTTTCACAAACTAGCCCCAGGGAAAAGCTACTGTTCGTTGAAAGGCCTCAACTCTACCCAGAACCTAGCCTCATCACTGCATCCCCCTCTTGTGTGATTCTCAAAGCAGATCACCCTCCCAGTAAACTAACCTGGGAGGGGGATCTCAAAATCTTGGGTAAAGCAGAGCATTTTTCTGCCTGTTCCAACAAACTGACTTAAGAAACCAATCAAGCCACAGGACCTCAAGCTGACCAGAGACTCCAACCAGACTCTGATTACAGACAAAAGGGAGATACAGGACTCTTCCCACCCCTCCCAAAAAAAAAAAAAAATCAAAGAACTTTTTTTTTCTTCTTCTTTTCTTTTTTTTCTTTTTCTTGTTTTGTTTTTTTTCATTTTTTGTTACCTTATATATATATAACATTTTTTTTTGCTTTTCTAAAACTTTTATTAATCTTTAATTTTTGCCTCTTCTGAAAAAATCATTGTTTTCCATTAACTTTTTTTTTCTCCTCTTATAATTTTTATTTTAGGAATACGTGAATGTGTGTTTTCTTTTCTTTTCTTGTCTTCTTTCTCTTTTTCTTTCATTCTTAATTATCTTTTTGTTTTTTTTTTCTAGCTCTACTGAACTTCTGATCTTTTCTTCTCACTTTCCTATCCTTTCCATCTTTTCCTCTTTGTTCATCTTTATGAGACTTAACTCTTGTCCTGCTCATCCTCAGATAAACCCGTAGTTAACCAGTAGACCCTATCCCCCATTGTGTACACACTTAATCCACAAACTTATTACTCAATTCAAAACCTCTGAGACTTAAATTCATAAATAGCAGTACTACCTCTTTATACCTATATAATATTTTAAGCATTTTTTTAAAGTTTTTCTCATCTCCTCTATGTCCCTCCCTTTCTCTCAACATATTCATATTCCTTTATAAATAGATGGTCTTTTAATCTCTAAAATAACATTAATTTTTACGTTTCTATTTTATTTTCTGGTCTCTTTTCATTCCCCTTTCCCTTTCTTCTTTTTCTCTCTCTCTCTACTTACATCCTACCCAACCTATTTCCTGCATTGTGATTAGGACATAGTTAACTCTCCCTGTGCCTCCCCACACCAATCTATTCCTATTTTTTACCCACATCTCTCCCTAACCCTAATAATTTCTGGTTTTCCAAATTCTTCTCTGCGGTTCGAAGTCTTTAACATATAGTTGTTTGATGTCGAATAGATGTATCTGTTGAACTAGATTGTATCTGTAGACTATTGACTGTACAAATGCAAACTTTGGTTGATGGTTGCATTAAGATAGTGTTCTAGCACAAAACTGGTGCTATCTTCATCTCAAATGGGCAGAGTAAGCAGGAAAAACACAAGAAAAATGGCAAATTCGGGTATCTCAATTCCCAATCCTGATAATCAGGGGTTAGAACAGATAATGAATAATCCAGAGGAGAGTTCCCAAACAGCTCTACAAACACTGCTGGCAAACATGATAAATGAAAAGTTTGACAACGTACAAAGGACTCTGTATGAGCGTGATAGGGAGAGAGAGGAGGCATCCCAGAAGTTTATACAGGAATATCATAAGCGTGAGAAAGCTACTCAAAAACTGATACAGGATTTGCATGAACAACATGAGAATACTCAAAGAGAAAGGGAGGAATGGCGTGAGCAGCCTGATAACACTCAAAGAGATCTGCAGGAATCCCACGAATGGGAGGAAGCTAATCAAAGAGTAATACAGGAATTGAGAGACCAGGTAGAGAACACACAAAGATCACTAAAGGCATTCATGGAATCCATTAACAAAGAGCTGAAGAAAGTCAGGGAGACCACAAAGGGAATGCTGAATGGAACCCAACAGAAGGAATGGGAGCCCAAAGAAACCATAACCAATCAACTAAGTGATTTGAGGACAAACACTGAACACCAAATTAAGGAAGTAAAGAAATTCATACAAGACCTAAAACAGAGCTTCAACAAAGAACTTGAAGCCATCAAAGCTGACCAACTAGAAGGAAAAGAGATAAAAAACAAAGTAGAGAGTCTTGACAGCAGGTTAGACCATGCAGAAGATCGAATCTCAGGGATTGAAGACAGCCTAGATATTATAGAGAAAGAACATACAACCATCCAAGACAAGTACAAGAAATATGATAGATCTATCCAACACCTGGAAGACACCAACAGAAGGCCTAATCTAAGGATAATGGGTGTAGAGGAGCACCTAGAAACAGAAGTTAATGGTCTAGGAAATCTGTTTAACAGGATCCTAGCAGAGAACTTCCCAAACATGCAAAAAGATAGGCCTGTCCAGACACAAGAAGCCTTTAGAACCCCAAATAGACCAGACCAGAATAGGACATCCCACTGTCACATTATAATCCACACCGGATCAACTCAGAACAAGGAAAAGAACCTTAAAGCTGTCAGAGAGAAAAGGGTAATCACCTATAAAGGGAAACAAATTAGAATCACCTCAGATTTCTCAGCAGAGACAATCAAAGCAAGAAGAGCCTGGAATGATGTATGCCATGCCCTAAAAACAAACAACTATCAACCAAGAATACTGTACCCAGCTAAACTCTCCTTCATAACTGAAGGCCAAATAAAAACCTTCCATAGCAAAGAAAAATTGAAACAATACATCTCCACCAAACCAGCCCTACAAAAGATTCTTAAAGATGTCCTACACATAGAAAACCAACAAGACCGCAATAAAGGCCAAGAAACTGCACCCAAACTGAGAATCCAAGAACCATAGGAAGAACCCAGTTTTCGCAGCCCCCAAGAAGGTAGATAACATGGCAGGAACTCCCAAATACCTCTCAGTCCTATCTCTTAATGTTAACGGACTGAACTCTCCAATTAAGCGACATAGACTGTCTAGTTGGATTAAAAAACAAGACCCTTCTATCTGCTGCCTGCAGGAGTCACATCTTGCCCGTAAAAACAAACACATTTTCAATGTTAAAGGCTGGAACAAAATCTACCAAGCAAACGGCCCCCATAAACAGGCGGGAGTTGCAATCCTACTATCAGATAAAATAGACTTCAAATTAAAATTCGTGAAAAGAGATAAAGAAGGTCGCTACATACTAATTAAAGGATCTCTCCTTCAGGAGGATATTACAATTCTAAATATCTATTCGCCAAACAATGGAGCACCCAAATTTATCAAAGAAACACAACTTTCCCTCAAATCCCATATAGATCCAAAGACATTAATTGTTGGGGATTTTAACACACCACTCTCCCCACTAGATAGATCAACTCGGCAAAAACTCAACAGAGAAACCGCAGATCTAAACAGCTGCATAGATCAACTAGACTTAACTGACATTTACTGAACATTTCACCCAGCAGCATCAGAATACACGTTTTTCTCAGCAGCACATGGAACGTTTTCTAAAATAGACCACATTTTAGGCCACAAAGCAAACTTGTCTAAATTCAGAAACATTGAAGTTATACCTTGCATTCTCTCTGACCACAAGGGAATAGTTAGAACTCAACACCAAAAGCCACCAAAGAAAGTCCGGTATCACATGGAGGCTGAACAACACACTGCTGAATCATGAGTGGGTCATGGAAGAGATTAGAAAGGAAATTCAAATGTTCATGCTATTCAACAAAAATGAACACACAAAATACCAGCTCCTCTGGGACACAGCAAAGGCAGTACTCAGAGGCAAGTTTATAGCTCTGAGCTCCTACATCAACAAATTGGAGAGATCTGAAACTAACAATTTAATGACACATCTAAACCTCCTTGAAAAAGAGCAGCAAGATAAACCCCAATCCAGTAGACGGAAAGAAATAATCAAAATTAAATCAGAATTAAATGAATTAGAATCCAAAAAAACTAAGGAAAGAATCAACAAAACAAAGAGTTGGTTCTTCGAAAAACTTAACAAAATTGACAGACCCTTAGCAAATCTTATCAGAAAAAGAAGAGAACACACCCAAATTAATATACTCAGAGATGAGAATGGAAACATCACCACGGAAACAACCAAGATTCAGAACATTATAAGGGAATACTTCTCAAAACTTTATGCTAATAAGTTTGAGAACTTGACAGAAATGGACCTCTTCCTAGCAAATATTGACATGCCAAAACTAAACCAAGATGAGGCAAACTATCTTAACAGGCCCATATCAAGCATTGAAATAGAAATAGCAATAAGAGACCTCCCAGCTAAGAAAAGTCCAGGACCAGATGGTTTCACAGCGGAATTTTACAATGCCTTCAAAGCAGAGCTCACACCAATTCTCCTCCAACTCTTCAATGAAATTGAAAGAGAAAGTTCACTACCGAACACATTCTATGAAGCCATCATAACCCTCATCCCAAAACCAGGCAGGGACTCATCAAAGAAAGAGAACTATAGACCCATTTCTTTGATGAACATTGATGCAAAACTTCTCAACAAAATTTTGGCCAACCGACTTCAACAATTCATCCAAAAAATCATACACCACGATCAAACAGGATTCATTTCAGGGATGCAAAGCTGGTTCAATATACACAAATCAATTAATATTATTCATCACATCAACAGGAGCAAGAATAAGAACCACATGGTTATCTCAATAGACGCAGAAAAAGCATTCGACAAGATCCAACACCCCTTTATGATGAAGGTTTTGGAAAAATTAGGAATCCATGGAACATTCCTCAATACAATAAAGTCTGTATATGACAAACCTACAGCCAGCATTATACTCAATGGTGAAAAACTAAAGCCATTTCCTCTTAACTCAGGAACAAGACAAGGATGCCCACTCTCTCCACTCCTCTTCCATCTAGTATTAGAATGCCTAGCTACAGCAATAAGACAAGATGCAGATATAAAGGGGATCCAAATAGGGAAAGAAGAAATAAAACTCTCCCTCTTTGCAGATGACATGATCTTGTATTTAAAGAATCCCATAGACTCCACTCCCAAATTACTCAAGCTGATTCAAAACTTTGGCAAAGTAGCAGGTTATAAAATTAACCCCCCAAAATCAATGGCTTTTCTGTATGCCAACAATGAGAAAAGTGTGGCTGAAATTAGGAAAGCAACTCCATTTGTAATAGCCCCACAAAAAATAAAATACCTAGCAATTAACTTAGCTAAAGAAGTGAAGGACCTCTATGATGAAAACTTTAAAATCTTGAAAAAGGAAATCAACACAGAACTTAAAAAATGGCTAAACTTCCCATGCTCCTGGATTGGAAAGATTAACATCGTGAAAATGGCAATACTTCCCAAGGCTATCTACAAATTCAACACAATACCTATCAAAATTCCACCCTCATTCTTCAAGGAAATAGAAGAGGCAATCCAAAAATTCATATGGAACAATAAAAGACCCCGAATAGCAAAAACGCTCCTCAACGGAAAGAACACTGCTGGAGGAATATCAATACCAAATTTCAAACTCTACTATAAAGCCATAGTAATCAAAACAGCTTGGTATTGGCATAAGAACAGACCTCAGGACCAATGGAATAGAATTGAAAACCCAGAAATGAACCTACAGACCTATAGCCATCTAATCTTCGATAAGGGAGCTAAAACAATAGAATGGAAGACAGACAGCCTCTTCAGTAAATGGTGCTGGCAAAACTGGTTAACTACATCTAGAAAACTAAAGCTAGATCCTTATATATCACCCTGCACCAGAATCAACTCCAAATGGATCAAAGACCTTGAAGTCAAAGCCGACACTCTGAAAACATTACAGGATGGAATAGGAGAAACCCTGGGTCTCCTTGCTCAGGCCGAAATTTTCTGAATAGAGACCCAGAAACACAACAAATCAAAGAAAGGCTGGACAAATGGGATTGTATAAGGTTGCAGAGCTTCTGCAGGGCCAATGACATAGCTAGCAAGATCAATAGAAAGCCCACGGACTGGGAGAAGATCTTTGCTAGCCATACAACGGACAAGGGTCTCATATCTAAAATATACTTGGAACTCAAAAAATTAAACCACACAACAACAAATCCTCAAAGAAACAACTGCCCAATAAGTAAGTGGGCGAAAGACTTAAAGAGAAGCTTCTCTGAAGAAGAAAGAAGGATGGCCAATAGACACATGAAGAAATGTTCAACATCCCTAGCCATAAAAGAAATGCAAATCAAAACAACATTGAGATATCACCTCACTCCAGTTAGAACAGCAAAAATCAAGAACTCTAACAACAACAGATGCTGGAGGGGATGTGGACAGAAAGGAACCTTACTTCATTGTTGGTGGGAATGTAAACTTGTTCAACCACTTTGGAAAGCAGTATGGAGGTTCCTCAAAAGACTCCACATAGAGCTGCCCAATGACCCAACAATCCCACTTTTGGGCATTTACCCAAATGATCACAAACAAGGCCACACTAAAGCTACCAGCACAACTATGTTTATTGCAGCATTATTTACCATAGCTAAGACATGGAACCAACCCAGATGCCCCTCAGTAGATGAATGGATCAAGAAGATGTGGTATATATACACAATGGAATTCTATTCCTCCATCAGAAAGAATGACATTTCCCCATTTGTTATGAAATGGAAAGGCTTGGAAAAAATTATATTAAGTGAAGTAAGCCAGGCCCAAAGAAACATAGGTCCCATGGTTTCCCTTATTTGCAATATCTAGTATAGGTATGAGTCAAGCGGAAAAAGTCAGGTAATGTGATGTTAGGAAAACGAAACCTCAAATATGTATTTTAATGTTTTTGTTTCTTTCATGCATGTGTTTCTAATGCATTTATAAGATTATTTCTTTGTTGCTTTGTATGTCCCTCCCCCACAGTGTAACCCCCGATTTCACTATATTTGATGTCAGTATAACATGTGGAGGAGATGGGGACAAACAAGTCGTTTAAGGATTCAGGTGGACCTGTTGCAACAATGAGAAGTACAAAATGTCATGTCAAAACCAGCTTTACAATGTCGGTGGGGGGGTGTGGGGGGGGCGTATGATTGGGTGGGAGGGAGGGGGGAGGCTGGGAAGGGAGGTGAAGGGTAAACGAAGGAGGAGGCTGCAATGCTTGGTAAGAAATGTATGCATTATCCTGCCCATGTAATTGTAACCCCTCTGTACAGTATGTTCTCAAATAAAATAAAATAAAATTAAAAAAAAAAAAAGAAAATGAATATGGCCTTTGTGATATCACTATCCCTTTGTGATCTAATGTCAATTGTGTTTAGACATACAATTTTAACATCACAAGGCCTTCACAACATTATTACCAGTGTGGCATCACACTCATTTTGACACAATCAGCTCATTGTGATATCACAAAATTAAAATGACATCATAGAATTATCACAGCACATTGTCATCATGCTATCATGGAAACATTATGAATGCCTATTGTCTGAGTTCATTCTATTTCAAATATGGCATGTTGGTTGATATATAAAAACTATGATATCCTCATAATCATAGTAATATCATATTTCAAAAGTGACATCACTCAAACACTGTGACATCACAAACCTGTCCTGTCCTCTTAAATTTTGTGATTCTGCAATTTTTATACCTTACTTCTCTGTTAGATCATAATCTGTTTTGGAACTCATAATATTTCTGGTATGATATGTGACACTGAAATCAACTGTGACTGTCGGAGAAAAGATCAATCACCTCTAAAGGGAAACAAATTAGAATGACCTCAGATTTTTCAGGAGAGACAAAGCAAGAATAGTCTGGAATGATGTATGCCATGCCCTAAAGACAAACAACTATCAACCAAGAATACTGTACCCAGCTATATTCTTCTTTATAAGTAAAGGTCAAATAAAAACCTTCCATAGCAAAGAAAAACTGAAACAATACAATCTCCATCAAACAAGCCCTATAAAAGATACTTAAAGATGTCCTATACAGAGAAAAGCAACAAGACCAGAATAAAGGCCAAGAAACAGCAGACAAATGAAGAATCCAAGAACCATCAGAAGAACCCAGTTGTCACAGCCCCCAAGAAGGTTGATATGGCAGGAACGACCAAAAACCTTTCAGATTAAGGAACTTAACTCTCCAATTAAGCGACATAGACGGTCCAGTTGGATTAAAAACCAAGGTCCTTTTATCTGCTGCCTTCAAGAGACACACATTTCCCATAAAAACAAACACATTTTAAAAGTGAAGGTCTGGAATAAAATCTACCAAGTAAAGGACAACCCCCACAAAAAAGGGGCGTGAGTTGCAATCCTAATATCAGATAAATAGACTTCAAATTAAAATTAATGAGAAGAGATAAAGAAGGTCGCTACATACTAATTAAGAGAGCTCTCCTTCAGGAAGATATTAAAATTCTAAATGCCTATTGGCCAAACAATGGAGCACCCAAATTTATCCACGAACCTCTGCTTTCCCTCAAATCTCACTTAGATCCAAACACATTAATTGTTGGGCACTTTAATAAACCACTATCCCCACTAGATAGATCAACTCAGCAAAACCTCAACAGAGAAATCCTAGATCTACTACATAGGTCAAATAGATTTAACATATATCTATCGAAATTTCACCAAGATGCATCGGAATACACGTTTTTCTCAGCAGCACACAGAACATTTTCCAAAATAGACCAAAATTTAGATCGCAAAGCAAACATCCAAATTGAGAAACATTGACTTTATACCTTGCATTCTCTCAGGCCACAAGGGAATAAAATTAGAACTCAACACCACAAGCCACCAAAGGAAGTCCTGTAACACATGGAATATGAACAACACACTACTGAGTCACCAGTGGGTCATGGAAGAGGTTAGAAATGAAATTCAAATGTTCATGATATTCACCAAAAAGATCACACAACTTACCAGCTCCTCTGGGACACAGAAAAGGCAGTACCCAGAGGCAAATTTATAGTTCTGAGTTCCTACTTTAACAACTTGAAGAGATCTGATCACAACAATTTAATGGGACATTTGAACCTCTTTGGAAAAGAGCAACAAGGAAAACCTCAATCCAGTAGACAGAAAGAAATAATGAAAATTAAATCAGAATTAAATGAATTAGAATCAAAGAAAACCACAGAAAGACTCAACAAAACAAACATGGTTCTTCATTCGCATTGTGACTTCTGAATCCTTTTGTGACATCACATTGTCATTGTGATATAACTAACCACTGTGACCTCACAATCACTCTTTTCTCTATTATGCCATGCTGCTATTGTGATATCTTGGTCCATTTGTGAACTCATAATCTCCTTTAAACCTCATATTGTTTAAGGTATGACATGTGATATCAGAAATCCACTGGAATTTCATAAGCATTGTGACATTAAACTGCCAGAGGTCATGATCAACGTTTCTGATTGCAACATTACAATGATGTAGGGACTTCATCACTTTTTTGACAACACATGACACAGAGTATGCTGAGTGCAAACAGCAATTGCCACTGCATGCTGTGCTTTATTCCTTGTGGGTATTCAAAGACAAGCAAACATTATCTTTACCAAGATTTAGTCAGGAGGTATTCACACACAAAAATTTCAACAGATACAATTTTGCTTAAACTATGAGACAATATCTTTGTATATTTTTATCTAAACTATTTTAGAGCAAGCTCAAACCAATTCCTTGTACTCAGGAAAATGCTTGACTAGCTGTTCATTTATGTGACTAACTGTTCGTCTATGCTTAAGTAAGCAGAAGAGCTACTTCCTCAGCTCCCAGGAGTCTGTGACAAGTGCTTTGAGATAGGGAGAGGGAACATGTTCCCTCTCTAGCCCTGCATGCCAAGAGCTTCCCACATACACAAACACAATCCTCAGATAATCCTGAGGCTGGAGTCTGCATCATTCTGCCCCTCCAACACAGACACTGAGTCTTCACATTTTCCTTCTTTTTTCTTTTGTTTTAAAACTAAAACTTTCCAGAGGGTTATCATAGAAGCTTGCATTGGTTTC
Source organism: Dipodomys spectabilis (assembly GCF_019054845.1). Lineage (NCBI taxonomy): Eukaryota > Metazoa > Chordata > Mammalia > Rodentia > Heteromyidae > Dipodomys > Dipodomys spectabilis. The sequence goes on along the minus strand of NW_024870841.1, from coordinate 7,151,492 downwards.
ATAAATATAAAACATAACAGTACAAGTATAAACAAAACAATAGCAATCATAATTCCCATACCACTAGCAGTATGTGAAATGCTTTGTAGTATTTCTTTTGGTTCCAACCCTTCCAACTGTTTAATAAATGCATCAGCAATATTAGAAACATCATCATTTGCAAATTGTTTACCAAAAATATCGTGTACATTACATTGAAACTGAGCAATCAATTGAGCAGCAGTAGAATTTCTAAATAATATGTATCACTTCATAAAGTTCACAAAATCTTTCAAATCTGATATTTTTATAGGCTGGTCCATTATCAGTCTTTATTTTGGCAGGTACTCCCTTGATGGCAAAAGCTTCCAATAAGTGTTGTATTACATGGCTAACAGTTTCTTCCATAAGGGCAGAAGCCCAAACAAATTTGGAATAAGTATCTATTGTAACATGTACAAAGGAAAAATAGCCAAAGGCTTGTACATGGGTAATATCTATTTGCCAAAGTTCATTAGGTTGTAATCCTCGAGCATTTACTCCAGCAGAAAAAACTCTCAGATGCATTGGTCTGCAAATAGGACATTTTTCAATAATTTATTTAGCTTGAGAATAAGCTATTTTATAATGCATATGTAAAAGGCCCGCATTTGTATATAAATGAGTATGATCCTGTTCAGCAGAAGCAAAACTAACTAATTTATTAACCTATTGCCACACACAAGGTACCCAGGAAACGAAGAGTGAGCCCTAATGTGAGTTACACAAGTTTTGGCATTACATTGTTGCAGTAATGCTTGTAATTGTTCATTTAATTTGTTTAGCTGGGGTTTAGATGAATATGTAATAGCAGGACTCTATTAGTCACAACTACTACAGCATAGGCAGAATCAGTAACAATATTAATATCTCCCACAAAATCTTGAAACACCTTAATAACAAAAAGTTCATTTTGTTGAACTGATTTTAAAGTAGTTCTTTGCACCCAATATGTATTTGTCTTCCAATAAGCACTCTTTGTTTTGAAGACATCTGTAAAAACGGTAAGAGCAGTGGGAATAGAGTCCTTGGTAATTATATCACTAATGACAAATTGTTGTTTATGCAATCAATCCCACAATTTACCTTTGGGAAAATCATAGGAAAATTGCACAGTAAAATTTACTAATGCTATGTGTAGCATTTCAGAAATGTTTAACAAATAGTGTACTTGGTCTTTTGGTAAAGGAAAAATGATTTCAAATAAATCATATCCCAATAGAGTATATACCCATTGCCTAGCCTATTGAATAATAATTGCCAACTGTTGTTCATAAGGCATCATATTTTTTTGTAAATTTATGCAACGTATAAATCCACTCTAAGGGTAGCTCATTTTGTCCTATAATTCCTGTTGGGAATTTCCAAAATGTATAAAATTTATGGATTGATCTAGCGTTACTCAATGTAAAAATATTTCTTTTATTCTCTGTTCTACAAATTGTAATTCTCTTTCAGCCTCCTTGAATTTCTTTTGCTATGTAAATCAGGCTCCCCTTGTAACAATGAAAACAAATTATGTAATTGATAAGAAGGAATATCTAGGGCCGGTTTCATCCAATTTTGAAAATCATTTAATGTATGTAATTGATCACATCATAAAGATATTTTTGAGGTGCCACTGTTTATCTAGAAACAACATATCCTAAATATTTTACTACTGTATCTTTTTGTATTTTTTCAGGTGCTATTATTAATGCAAAATCTTTAAATATACAGGGTAAGCACTGTAACACCATTTCTAATTCTGCCATATTTGGTCCTGCAAATAAAATGTCATCCATATACTGAGAAATATAAATGTGACGCCATTTTTGTCTAACAGCTTTTAAGGCCTTATCAACGTATATCTGAATGACACATGGTTGGAGAGTTCACCATTCCTTGGGGCAACACCTTCCATTGGAAGCGCTGACGAAGGGCTTGATAACTTATTTGTGGTAAAGAAAAGGCAAATCTTTTACAATCTTTTACATGTACAGGAATGGTAAAAAAAAAAATAAAAACAATCTTGTAAATCTATTACTATTTTTGGCCAATTTTTAGGAAGCATGACAGGCAATGGTATACCATGTTGTAAAGCCCCCATAGGATACATGGATGCATTAACTCCTTGTAAATCAGACAGCAATCTCCATTTCCCTTTCTTCTTTTTAATAACAAATGTTGGAGAATTCCATGGTGACATAGACGGCTCAATATGTCCTTTGGTTAACTCTTCTTCAACTAATTGGTGAGCTGCATCTAATTTCTTTTTTGATAAAGCCCATTGTTCAATCCAAAGAGGTTCCTCAGTTTTCCATAATATCTTTATGGCCTCCATCTAAAAAATGTTAAAATTGAATATGATCTCTCCATTTTTCCTGTACATCTCTACCATTTATCTTAACTCTAATTTCCATAATATAAGGTTTAAGGACCACTGTCTGTCCATCTTCTGATGTTATAGTAACATACAACACCACATGTCCTATAGAATTTATGGGAGTATTGCTAACTCCTTTAATATTACATGGAATTATTTCATATAATAAATGATTAGGCCATGCATGAGTGTTGATAATTGTAACATCTGAGCCGGTATCTATTAGTCCTGTCAATATCTTTCCATGAATATTAATTTTAATCTTAGGCTGCTTTTAAGTAGTAGGAATAGTCCAAAACATATTTTGTTGGTTAGTATTTCCAAATACCCCAAAACAGTCTGTAATGGCTTTCCAATAGATATATATGGTAATAACAAAATTTGGGCAATTCGTTCACCCTTTTTAAAGGAAACACCTGCAGCAGCTGACATTAAAATTTTTATTTCTCCAATATAGTCAGCATCGATAATTCCTAACTGTACTAAAACTCCTGCATTAAGACTGGATCTACCAGGCAATAGGCCAAATGTTCCTTCAGGTAAAGGCCCATAAATTCTGGTAGGAATTTTTTGTGGCATATCACCAACTTTCAAAGTAAAATCTTCTAAGACTGGTATGTCCACTGCAGCTCTGTGGGCTGTGGCAGGGATGAGGGAGAAAATGATTGGCTGACCTCGGTAATTATTCCTGGGCCCTGGGGCTGGCCCGATGGAGAGTTTCCCTGAATAGGGTAACCATTTTTTATAGGAATTCCATTATTGCCTATTTTTGATCTACACTCTCTTGCCCAGTGCTGTCCTATTTTAGTGAAATTACTGGTTTCTCTTGCTAACATCAGTAGCCTTTTTGCAATTGTTCTTTATATGTCTCATTTGACCACATCCAAAACATTTAAAAGCTTTGGTTTGTAAACATGCCAGGCAGTGGTCATAGTTTCAGCAAACAACTGCATATGCCCGGATTTGGATGTAATGTCTTTACACACCCTTAAATATGTATTTAAATGCCAAGATTCTTCAATAAAGAATAAGGCTCCTCTACAGTCCTCATTAGCATTCTCATAAGCCAGCATGCACAACAGTTTTTGCCGAGCCATTGTGTACATTCCAAGGTAATTTCAATCGTGATAAAAATTCAAAATAGAGTTCATTATGTTTTTGAATTACTTTAGTACAGGAGCCATAATGCTCTCCTACTGGCCTAATCCTCTCCCATGCCTCAATATCTATGTCTGGTAACTGCTCAGGGATCTCTTTAGGAGAGTTCATTTGCATATGAGCATCTGCATATTCTTCTGTTGTTCTGTTCCACTCAACATGGGAAAGGTTATCACCTGCAGGCGTGGAGTATTGCTCTGTGCATTTTGTCTAGCCCTTTCTGTACATAACTAAGTAAACCACATTTTCCATTGTAGGTATTCAGGTTCCTTAAGCAAGACTCTATAATCCTTGGAAGCAAATTTATTTTAATGTCGGGCAAGCCCATTAAGCAATTCCTTAACATAATGAGACAGGACCATACAAAATCACTGCTTTCTTAAGTTTACCAATATCATAGACAGCACACCCTCATATCTGGCTGGTTGAGCTATAACATTCATAGGGGTTGGTCGAATTACAGGATAAGAAAAAATAGGCATTTCATCATGGGACTCACTGTCTGAGCCCTTTGTTTTGTGAGGGAGTGATGCCGTAAAATTTACATCCGCAAGCAGAGGAGCCGAAGGCTGTTTTACGTTCACTTTCTCAGATTCTCCTTTCACTCTGCTAACTTCTAACTACATATGCTATAATCTTGATAAAATCAATTTAATTTGCTCTGACATTCTATTTAGGCTTTCAGTTTGTTCCTTTTCAGCCTTTTTTACCTTTTGTTTTTTCTCCGTTAATTGCGATGCATCCTTATCTATTGAGTCCTTAACCTCAGAGTTCAATTGTAAATCTACAATAGAAGGGACGGCCTCTTTCTTTAAGTCTGCTAATAATCTTTCCTCATTTAAAGCTTTAAGAAGGGTATGTAAAATAACCCAAATGAACCAAAATCTAACAGGAAACCTTTCCCCTTCTTGAACAGCTCTTTCTACATTATACTTTACTCGTTTCCAGTTATCAACATCTAACCTCCCTTCCTCAGGGAATCAAGGATTCCATTCCCTAAATATATTAATACACATTACTATGTCAGAAGAAGAAATAGTTACACCATAGGCAGCAAGTAAATGTTTTAGCATATGTAAATACGGAATGGACATAACTTGTCCCATCACCCTGTAATTAAAAATACTTACCTGAATATCCCTTCCTGAATTCAACACTGCAGGGTCCCTGTTCAGTCAGCAATTGTCAACGTCTAAGTTGTTGGGGTCTCTGGGTAAGGGTCGGGAAATCACTAGGACACATAAGATGCAGAGTGTAAACAGCAATTGCCACTGCATGCTGTGCTTTATTCCTTGTGGGTATTTAAAGACAAGCAAGCATTATCTTTGCCAAGATTTAGTCAGGATACATTCACACAAAGAATTTCAACAGATACAATTTTGCTTAAACTATGAGACAATGTCTTTGTATATTTTCATCTAAACTATTTTAGAGCAAGCTCAAACCACTTGCTCGTACTCAGGAAAACGCTTGACTAGCTGTTCTTCTATGCTTAAGTAAGCAGAAGAGCTACTTTCTCAGCGCTCAGGATTCTGTGACATGTGCTTTGAGATAGGGAGAGAGAAAATCTTCCCTCTCTAGCCCTGCATGCCAAGTGCTTTCCACATTCATAAACACCATCCTCAGATAATCCTGAGTCCAGTGCCTGCATCATTCTGCCCCTCCATCACAGACCCAGAGTCTTCACAACATAGTCTCTTTTTGAACTCATTTACTCATCTTGAATTAATGACAATTGAGGTCTGGCCTGTCATTGTGACCTGGCCAACCCATTTTTATTTCTACACCTATTGTGACCTCAACACTAGTATGGAATCACCAGGTATTTGTGATGACAATTTTTTTTTGTCAGTCATAGGACTTGAACTCTATGCCTGGACACTGTCCCTGAGCAAGGCTAGCAGAGCCACAGAGCCACTCCTGTTTTTTTCTGTTTATGTGGTGATGAAGAATCAAACCAAGGGCCTCATGCATGCAAGGCAAGCATTCTACCACTGAGCCACTTCCCCAGCCCAACAAACAATATTATGACATATTTTCCCATCACATTGCCAATGTGATATCACTGTCCTATTCCATTTTCACAAAACTATTATATCCTCCTAACAATTTAGAAAATTCATGGCCTTTGGGACATGTGCACCCCTGTCTTCATTGTTTACTAGGAGAATTGAAATTGGACATGTGGTTTTCATATTACAAACTCATGAAATCATAAGTCCATTTTGAACTCATTATCATAAACCCATTGCAACATCACATTTCTGTTGTGACATCACGACCACATTGTGACAACTCACACCTATTATGAAAAACCACATTGCCTTTGTGGCAAACAGTACTTTAGTTTACCCATATCCTCATGGTGAATTAATGTCAGTTGATATCAGATATGCCTCTGAAACATCACAAACCCTTTGAGAAATCATCACCAGTATGATATCATATTGTCATTATACCATCAGCTCATTGTGATACAAAAATCTATGACATCAAAGCATTATTAAATCATATTGTGATTGTGACATATAGACACATTCTGAATGCCTTTTCTCTTATTTCATTCTATTTCAAATGTGGCATGACTTTTGAGATCAGAAACACATTATGACACCATAATCCCTTTGTTAGATCACATTGCCCTTGTAAAATTACTGACCCAGTGTGACATCATAAACCTCTCTTGTCCTCCTGACTTTTGTCACATGGTGTCATTGGGCTACCTTTTTTAATTCATACTCTGTTTTTGAATATAACATTTCAGGTATGACATGTGAATATAATATTTTAGGTATGACATGTGACATCATGATCATTATGACATAACTCTGTCAGATATCATGACCATGTGTCATGTTGTGACATCACAAACAATTCATGGCCTTTGTGACTTCATGCACATTTGTGTAAATTGTGACTTCATTTAAACTAGAATCAATTGAAATAGGACATACATTTTGTGATATTACAAACTCGTTGTGAAATCAAAACCATTGTGACCTTATCAGTGCTGTGGCATCACCAACACATTGTGAAATCATATTGCCATTGTGACACCATGATCACCTTGTGATATCCCAAATCAATTAACACCTCAACATCTTTGAAATCCAAATGGCCTCTGTGATATCATAGTCCCTTTGTGTACCCATATTCTCATTGTGAACTAAGTATGGGATAGGTTTTAGTTGTCACAGTGGGTTAGGGTTTTCACATTGGCAATGTGATGTCACAACCTCATTGTGATGTCCCAAAAGTTATGAGGTCACACTGGGTTTCTGATAATCTATATAACACATATAAAATACTATGAAATCGTAGAATATGCATTCACAGTGTGTCTATGATATCCCAATGGTAATGAGATGTCATGATTCTATGATGCCATTATAGTTTGTGATGTAAAAATGAGCTAATGGTATCATAATGAGAATGTGATGACATTCGGGTGATGATGTCACCTAGTGCTTGTGATGTTATACTGGCCTGTTTCAAATCAATTGTCATTAGTCCACAATGAATATACGGGTATATAGGGGACTGTAATGTCACCAAGGCCATGTGTTTTCAAAGAATCTAAGAGGTCATAATAGTTTTGGGATGTCAAAAGGTGATTGTGATATCACTGTTGCATTTGAAATCACAATCATTTTGTGATGTCACAATGAAGATGTAGTGACAATGGTTTTGAGATGTCACAAAAAGATTGCAATAATGGAATGGTCGGTTTCAATTGTTATTATTTCAAAATGAGAATACAAGTTCACAGGAAGAGCTTGAACACCCAAAGTCTAACAATTCTGGAAAATATTATGAGATAATTATAGGTCTGTGAAAACATAAATGGGCAGTGACATCACTATGGCAATGTGATGCAGAATATCACAAAATAATAATGTTTTGATGTCATAATTATCTGGTAATGCCATACTGGTGATGAGGTCAATAGGATTGAGATATCTCAATTGGGTTGGTGATGTCACAAGTGCATGTGAGAGTCTCAAGTATTATTAATTTACAATGAGTATATGAGTACACAAAGAGACTTTGATTTCTCCAAAGTTCCATGTTGTCACAAATGTGATGAACTCCTTATAGCTTTGTGATGTCACAATGTGACAAAATGGTCATGACCTCTGATAGTCTGATGTCACAGTGGTTATGATTTAATAGTGAATTTCTGATATCACATTTTTTACCTTAAATATTATGAGGTGGAAAGCAGATTATGAGCTCACAATGGGCCCAGGATATCACAATAGCAGCATGTCACAAACCATATGATGATGAGAAGTATGTGATATCAGCGTGGTTAAGTGATATCACAATGGCAATGTGATCTAACAAAGTGATCATGATGTCACAATGATTATTTGGTGTCAATTCATTTCTGATATCAATCCACCTGCCACATTTGACATAGAATGATATCACAAAATAGACATTAACATTGTGTCTATGAAATCACAATGACAATATGATTTCATAATGCTATCTTGCCATTGTAGTTTGGGATGTCACTATAAACTGATGAAGCCATAACAACAATGTGAAGTCACAGTGTTGATGAGGTCCCAAAGGTTTTGTGATGTTACAATAGCATATCTGTTCTTTTCATTACTCCAAAATGCGGAGATAGTACACATAGGTAATGTAATGTCACAAATGCTGTGTTTGTTTTTTTTTTAAGTTGCAAAGAGATCATAAATAATTTGATATGTCACAATGTGGTCATGATGTCACAGTGGCAATTTTATGTCACAATGGATTTGTGATGTCACCATTGTGATGATGTCAAAATTGGTTTGTCTTGTCACAGCTTTGTAATGACTTTGTAATGACTTTTACAATTTCAAATGCAACTAGTTCACAATGAGAATACAAGTTCCCAGAAGGAGCTTGAATTCACAAAGACCTTGAATTTTCTAAAATATTATGAGGTAATAATTGCTTTGTGAAAACATAATGGGACAGTGATATCACAATGACAATGTGATTTCACTATGGTTATGGAGTCACAGTGTGCTTCTGCTATCAACATACAGGCCACAGTTTAAATAGAATGACAGAATGACAGGTGTTAACAATGTGTCTATTATGTCACAATGACAATGTGATGTCCTAATGTTATGATGTCATTGTATTTGAGGATGTTACTATGAGCTGCTGGTGTCATAAGGACAATGTGATATCACACTGGTGAGGATGTCACTAAGGTTTGTGATGTTACAATTGTATATCTGATCTCATTAGTTCACAATGAGGATATGGGTACACAAGTGTATTGTGATGTCACAATACACCATGTGTTTTTTCAAATGTTTTAGAAGTCATAATAGGTTTGGGATGTCAGAATGTGATTGTGGTGTCATATGGCAAAGTATTGTTACAATGGTTCCATGATGTAGCAGTGGTGATGAGGTCACAATGGGTTAGTGATGTCACAATGAGTTTACAATGACATCTCCAATTTCAATTGCTACTGGTTCACGATGAAGATACATTTATAACCAGGAGGGCTCACATTATTGGTGGGATTCAATATTAATTATCGGCCCATGTGTGGGCCAGCTGGAGGAGGTGCAAATGCCATTAAAATTTGGTGTGTATGCTCCTACTGGGAGTAGGGTGACAAGCCCCACATAGTGTACTGTCAAGAAGTCTTTGGGCAGTAGGTAGTTTGGGATGTGACCGTTGAAAATTGTTATACATAGGCAGAATATTTGGAGCAAAAAAAGGAGAGAAAGAGATGAATGACCTGGAAAGAAGGATATGATGAGACAGCAGGGAGGAAAGACATGGAGGAGAGGAAAATTAAAGGACGGTAAGTATGGCAACTGTCCACCGGACTGCATCAGGGCATTCTAGTGGAGAGTGAAGTGCCCTGAAGAGAAGAAGGAAGTAGGGGAAAGAAAAAGAGAAAGTCCTTGAAGGAAGGAACGGCTATGCAGAAGGAGGGAGGAATGAAAATTCCTTTTGAAGTTTGGAGCTTTAGAGATAATAAATTTTGAGGTTGGTGGTTTGCAGACCAATTATCAAAGTGTGGGGCTGCACATTGATGGTCTGAATTTGATGGTCGAGGCTGCTCTTGGATCTGGGCATCCAGCCCAGGGGAAGGTATTTGCAGGCCACTTTCTAGTATAAATAAATTTGTTTATTATCTTATATGTGTCTCAATGGATGGTCTCACACTTTAGAGTTCATAATTATTGGATTTCCCAGTGAGATAGCCCATCTGGATGGTATCAGGCCTTTGTCACCTAAAAAATTCCTCATAGATGAGGGTCTCAGCCCTCAAGGGTTAGAGCATCCTTCGAGTGTTTGTTTCCTGAGGACCAACAAAGACAAGAGTTATTTAGAACTCTGTAGGGTTAAGTCTGGGCAAGCTTTCCAGCATATTTTGTGGGCTCCATTTGGAGGTCATCTGGGATTTCCTTTGGAAGCCATCTGTACCTCCTCAAGATGCCATCTAGGGCTTTCTCATCTGAGATTTTCTTGAGATGTCATCCACGTCTTCCTTGAAAAGCAATCTTGAACCTCTTGGATGTGATCTCAGAGCGACATAGGAGACTTCCTTAAGAGGTCATCTGGGACTTCCTTGAGTAGCCATCTGAGACCTCTTTGGGAAGTCATCTGGTACCTCTGAAGAAACCAGCTCGGACCTCCCTCAGGGGTCATACGGGGCTTCCTTGAGAATCTATCTGGGATTACCACTGGAGATCATCTGTTATTTTTCTGAGGGACCATCTGTGATCCCCTCCAGAGGTCATCTGGAGCTTCAATGAGAACCCATCCAGTACTCCTTGAGAAGTCATCTGGGGCCTCCTCCAAAGGCTATCTGGGACCTTTTCTGTAGGTCACATGGAGCCTCCATGAGAGACTATCTGGGAATTACTCCTGGGGTCAACTGGCTTAACTCCAGAGTTCATTGAGGACTTCCCTGAGAAGCCATCTGGGACCTTCTCTGCTGTTAACATGGAACTCTCTCAAGAGATTCATCTGGGACCTCCTGCAAAGGTCATATGGGTCCTCATCTCAAGGTCATTTGGGACTTCCATGGGAAGCCATCTGGGACCTTTTTGAGAGGCCATCTGTGTCCTTTGCAAGAGGCTATCTGGGACTTCCTCCAGAGGTCATCTGGCAGTTCCTTGGGAGTGCATCTTTGATAGATTTGGGATATGTGTATTAAGTGTCTGTGGCTATTGGTTTATGTGTGATTGTTGATAGTTATATCTGTTCACTCCTTTTTTTGAGGATGGGAGAAAAATATCGTATAGTTCTCCTGAATGAAAATCATTTCCCCTGGTGTTAGCAACATTTACATATGCTGTACACATGGGAGGAAAGGAAGAAAATCCAGAGCAGTGCCTTGAAAGAGGCCTTTGGATGAGATGGTTCCCTGACAAAAGACCCAGTCTGGAGCAAGACTTTCCCCAGAATTGCCCAGGTTGTGACTACAGCAGTGATCGAAGTAAGGAGCCACTTACCAATTATTGCAAGACTCTGTTAGTAGGAATAGCAGCAGCAGCTAGGAAGCCAACCCATTTCTCATTTAACTAAGGTAAGTGAGACTGTACAGCTCCCCATGAGTCCCCGATTCCTTTTTTGGAATGGTTCCTAGAGGCATATAGGAACTATATGCCTAAAGATATTGAGGACCCTGAGAATCAAAGAGCCTTAAATATAGACTTCTTTTCACAGTCAGGCACACCTTTTGGAGAAAGCTTCAAAAGCTAGAAAGTTTTGAGGGAAAGGTGTTATCTGAGGTGGTAGAATTTGCCCAGCAGGTATTTGATATCAGAGATAACCTGGGAGAAAAAAAAAAAAAAAAACAGCCTAAGAATGGAGTTTGAGTTTTGTTAGCAGCACCTGGACATGGATCGAAAAACCATCAGCAAAGACAGTATAATTCATTTGCAAATGGCAGTAGGGAACATATAGGGCTAGATCAGTGTGCTTATTGGTAGCAAAACAGACATTGGAAAACGGAATTCCAAAGGAGGGGAAAGATAGAAAATGACAGGTAATATAAGAATGTTAGCCACCTGGAAACTGCATTCAGATCTCTTAGGAATCATGGAAAGGAGCTCGGGGCTCTGAAATCCAACTATGTTCAACTTAAAATTCAGCCCGGTGTACTTAAAAACAAATGTGGTGAAGAAAAATATTCATACACATACCTGAAACACAGGCTTAAGAAGACTCTGAATCTCCAATATGTAACAGAAAAAAAAAAAAAAAAAACAAGAGCTGAATACTGCATTGAACAGCATATGTAAGAGAGATTTTTTTGGATGTAAAGAATAGTTTTGAAGTCATAACTCAGTAACTTGTGAGAGTCACACAGAATAAAATCTCAAAAATGAACCAAGAAAAGCACTCAGAATCAAATAAAATTCAAGTATATCTGCTAGGGTGAGAATGAGGCACATATGGAGACCCCACGTCAGACCTGAAGGAGAGACAGGATTCTAACACTGCCATCCTTGCTGCCTAGAAGCTTGGCTAGGAGGAGATTCTGATGCAGGATGCAGAAATTAAGGCCCAGAAAAAGGAGCTGGACATGTTATAAGGAGGTTTCAGGCTTCAGTACATGCTGATTATGAACATCAAAGAGAGTGTGAGCTGAAATTCAAAGCAACAGAGACAGAACTGAAAGAGGAGTTAGTGAAACAGGCATAAAGTGCCTTGCACTGAAGAGGAGACCAAGAAAAGTAAACAGAAATATATCAGGCTCAATAGACGTTGCATTCATAGGATATTCCTGGGAAAGGGAAAGAGCATTAGGCAAAAAACCACAAGAGCTAAACAAATAGTTAAAAAGATCTGCCACAAAAATACAATGAAGTGAAAAATAAGAAAGAGAAGCTACTAGAAGAAAAGTCCAGACAGACTGTTGAGATTCTCACCATAAATATAATGCAGAGGCAGAATGTCCCAATGGAACATCTGGAGGTGAAAAAAACAACCCTTTCAGTAGTACTATTGAGAACTTAAAGGAGAAGCTGACTAGCAAGCAAAGGTTATGTGAGAAAAAACAGCAGTTGGATAGTCAAAGGAACTCTCCTATGACCCTGGTAGAACACTTGCAGGTTGAGGAGGACTTTGAGAAGGTGATTTGGATCATGAAAATGAGCTTGAGGGAAAAGGAGGAGGATAAAAATGGAAGATCTCTGCAAGTGCAGAGTTAGGTTTTACTAAACAGGAGTTAATGAACCTAAAGGCCCTGAAGTTCATGAAAACAACCAAGCTGATCAGGTAGTTCAGGAGAGCACTGTAAAACCAGTGGGGTGTCTAGAGCTACTAGTCATTAAAATAAATGGAAGAAGCAAAAACAAGCATGCAAACATGGAGAGTGAATTTCAGAAAATTGTTTACAGGCTTAAGCCTTCTGCCTGTATATATCTTGTTATTTGGGGCCCTTGTAAATTGTCCTGGGCCACTGCATAATCTGTCTTGAAAACCCCTGGGGTCTTGGCCTTACTATCTTATATAACATATATAGAAAATTTCCAAGAAGTAAATGCTGGAATGCTGAAACATATGGAGAGGGCACTTACACTTATTTGAGAATCCTCAATGTGTGAATTTTTGGAATTGGACTTCAATGAGGGAAAGTATGGGTATTACCATTAGTATTATGTTAGTATTACTGTTAGTAGTAATGTTCACTTTTTCAGGCAGGGTGACACAGTCAATGGACCAATCTCCAAAAAAGGCTGCAAAATGGACTGTTCAGACACACTCAGACGAGCTATTGAGGATACAACTACCAATTGTTAATTTGTGTTATTTCTATGGTTTTCTCATTTTGTGATAATTTTGTGTATTAATTTGTGAATAAATTTGTGTACTAATTCTGTAGAATGGGTGGGGGGGAGAGAAGCAATGTTTAGGATTTGTTCCAGAATGAATCAAGGATTTGATTAGACATATAAACTAATGGGGAATATAATAACCAGGGGTCTCTAATAATCAGCAGGTCTGCTAATCAGTGTGTTCCCACGTCCAGTCAGCTGGAGTGGATAGGGTGCATGGTGCTGAATGAGGTGTGTCATGCTGCTGAAGGGCTATCAAGAAGATTCTGTACAGTGGACAGTTTTGGAAATGATGGTTGAAAACTATGAGTTAGTAGACCCTTTGGAGTGGGAGAGGGAAACAGAGGATATATAAACTGTCTGTTCAGAGCCATGGAATAGAAGAGAAAGGAGAAAATCCTGGAAGGAAATAAGTGGTGAGACAGCAGAGGGGAAACCTGGGAAGAGAAGAACTTCATGAAGAGCAGGAGGGGAAGGTCAGCAACTGGCCACTGTGGCAGAGCAGAGCAGGTCTTTGGAGATTGAAGATGCCTGAAGAGAAGGAAGAAATGGTGGAAGGGAAAAAGAGAAAGACCTGAAAGAAAGGGCAGATTGTAGAGAAGGAGAGAGGAAGGGAAAAGGACAAAGCCTTCGCCTTTGAACTTTGGAACTTTGGAGAGCATAATTTTGGGGTTGGTGATTTACAGACCATTTAACAAAGTGCTGGGCTGCCCATTGGTTTTCTGAGGTTTAGTAGTCGAAACTGCTGTTGGCTCTTGGTATCCAGCCTTGGACAAGGAAGATGTAGGCCCCTTTCTAGTGTAAATAATTTTGTTTATTATCAGAAATATACCTCAATGGAATTTGTCTTTTATGGGTTATAAGTTTACAAGTTCAACAAAGAGCTAGATGTCCCAAAGGCCATACATTTTCCAAATTGTTATGAGGTCATATGAGGTTTGTGAAAACCCAATGGAACAGTGATATCACAATTGCAATGTGATGTCACAATATCATGTCAGAATAATATTTATGATGTCACATTTACTTAGAGATATCATACTGGTGATGAGGTGACAAGATGTCACAATGGCTTGGTGATACAACAATGGCATGGTGGATATCAATTGTCATTAACTCTCTCTGAATGTATGCATTCACAAAGGGACTGTGATGTCCCCAAAGGCAGTGTGATATCACAATGTTTACAAAGTGAAAATGGATTTCTCTTATTACATGTCATATGTGGAATATTATGAAGTTGAAAACGGATTATGAACCCACAAGGGGTACAAGATATCACGGTAGCATTATGTCACAAAAGTTATCAAGATCAGAGTGGTTTTTGATGACAGAGTGAGTTAGTGATATCACTATGTAAGTGTGATGTCACAAAGCCTTTATTATGTCACAATAGTTAAGGGTCACAATGGATTACTGATATCAAACCAAATACTACAAGGTAAACAGAATGAAATCATAGAACAGGCACTCACAATGTGTCTATGATGTCACAATGACAATGTGATTTCATAATGCTATGAGGTTATTGTAGTTTTGTTATGTCATAATGAGCTTAATGACAATGGGATGTTACACTGGTGATGATCTCACAAAAGTTTTGTGAGGTTACAATGGAAATATGTAATCTGAGTTGTCATTACCTCACAATGACGGTATGTGTACACAAAGAAGTTGTAATGGCAGAAAGGCCACATTTGTTTCAAAAGGGCTAAGTGGCTATAATAGGTTTTGAATGTTATTTTATCATCGTGATGTCACTAGGGCAATGGGATGTCACAATGGTCATGATGTTACAGTGGATTTCTTACTTTTCTTTTTTTTAATTTTTTTGTGAACATACTGTACAGAGGGGTTACATTTACATGGGCAGGATAATGCGTACATTTCTTATCAAGCATTGCAGTCTCCTCCTTTGTTTACCCTTCACATCCCTTCCCAGCTTCCCCCCCCACCAACGTTGTAAAGCTCGTTTTCGACATGACAACTTGTACTTCTCATTGTTGCAACAGGTCCCCTGTATCGTTAAAGACTTGTTTTTCCCTATCTCCTCCACAAGTTATACTGACATCAAATATAGTGAAAGCAGGGGTTATACTGTGGGGGAGGGACATAGAAAGCAACAAAGAGATAATCTTATAAATGCATTAGAAACAAATGCATTAAAGAAAAAAAAAACATTGAAATACACATAGGTGCCATAGTTTCCCTTATTTGCAATATCTAGTATATGTATGAGTCAAGCGGAAAGGTCAGATAAAGGGATGTTAGGAAAATGATCCCTTAGATACAGTGGATTTCTTATATCACATATCATACCTGAAATATGAAGTCAGAAAGGGATTATGAATTCACAAAGGGACTAAGATATCACAATAGCAGGATGTCACAATACTTATGAGGATAGGACCGGTTTGTGATTGCCCAGTGGGTTTAGTCATATAACAATGGCAATTATGATGTCACAAAGGTATTTCATGTCATTCTGATTATTAGATCCCAATGAGTTTCTGATATGAACTCACATATCACAGGTGAAATAGAATGAAACAGCAAATAGGCTTTCAGATTGTGTCTTCAATGTCACAATGTCAATGTGATGTCATAATGCTATTGTGTTGTTTTAGTTTTGTGATGTCACACTGCTTTGATGGTGTCATGACAACAATGTGATGCAACACTGGAAACGATATCAGAAATGACAAATGATGTTACAATGGCAGATCTGATCTCAATTTTCATTAGTTCACAATGAGGATATGGGTACAAAAAGGGACTGTATTTTTTTCAAAGTTTCTAAGAGGTCATAATAGATTTGGGATATCACATGATTTCATGATGTCATAATGGCAATGTGATGTCTCAATGGGTTTTTGATGTAATAGTGGTGATGAGTTCATAATGGATTTTATTGTTACAATGTGTTGTTATATCACAAGAACAAGTCCAATTTCAATTGCTGGTACTTCACAATGATGATACCAGTTCACAGAAGGAATTTGTCTTAAATGCCATGAATTATCTAAAATATAATGATGTCATAAGAGGTTTTTGAAAACACAGAGACAGATGCATCACTATTGCATTGTGATGCCACAACTTCATGACATTAATAATGTTTTGATATCATGATTAGTTGATGAGGTCACAATAGCATGCCAGATCTCAATTGTCAATCGCTCATAATAAGTATAAGAGGTCTTAATGGGAGTGTTTTTTTTTTTTTCTCCAAAGGCATGTGTTGTAACAAAATTGATTAAGTCCTATTAGGTTTGTGATGTCACAATGTGATACAATTATCATATCTGGCAGTGTGATCATGATCATATTTCTGATATCACAATCATACCTGAAATATTATGAGTTTAAAAACACATTATGAACTAACAGAGGGAGTAAGGTATCTCAATAGCAGTATGTGACAAAAGTTTACGAGGAGCAGAATAGTTTGAGATTTCACACTGGATTACTTATATCACAATGGAAATATGATATCACATATGAATTGTGATGTTACAGTGGTAATTATGACACAATGTGTTTCTGATATCAACACACTGGCCACATTTGAAATAGAATTAAATCAGAGTATACTCATTCAAAATGGAACTATGATGTCAAATTAACAATGTGATGTCAATAATGCTCTTGTGTCATTGCAGTTTTGTGATGTCACAATAAACTGATAATGTCAAAATGACAATGTGATGTCATATTGATGATGATATCACAAAGGGTTCTTGATGTTACAATGGCAATTGTTTGATCTCAATTGTCATTACTTCACAAAAAGGACATAGGTATACAAAATGTGATGTTACAAAGACTTGTGTTTTGTCACATGTGCTGAGAGGCCATTAGAGTTTTGGGATGAGACAATGTGATGGTGAAGTTGCAATTGCAATGTGATTTCAAAATGGATTTGTGTTGTCACAGTGGTGATGAGGTCACATTGTGTTAGTGTTGTCAAACCAGATTGTAATATCGCAATCACATATCCAGAGTATGAGCTCTAAATGGCCTAAGATATCACAGTGGCAGCATGTCACAAAAGTTATGTGGACAGGACAAGTTTTGTGATATCACAATGTTTTAGTGATATTAAATGGCAATGTGATATCTCAATGGTTATGAATTTTCTTTAGGTTTCTAATATCCACACACAGGCCACATTTTAAATAGAATGAAGTAATGGAGTAGACACTTACAAGGTGAGTATGATGTCACCGTGGAAATATGATGTCATAATGTTATGATGTAGTTCAGTGATGTCACAATGAGATTATGGTGTCATTATGAGTATATGATGTCACACTGGAGGATGTCATGAAGTGTATGTAATGTTACAAAATTATGAGGTCAAAATGGGTTCCAATATCCACATAAGCTACATTTGAAATAGAATGCCATCACAGAACAGACTTTCACTAAGTGTCTATGACATCACAAAGGCAATGTGATATCATAATGCTATGAAGTTATAGTGATTTGGTGATGCAGTAATGAGCTGTCATAATGACAATGTGATGTCACATAATGATAATGTCACAAAGGGTATGTGATGGTAAAATGGCATGTCTGATCTTGTGTCCTTAGTTCACAAGAATGATATGGTTACACAATGGAACTGTGACATCACAAAGGACATGTGTTTTTTCATAGGTGCTAAGTGGTCATTTAATTTTTCAGATGTCACAATGTGGTCATGATGTCATAAAGGCAATGTGATGTTAAAATGGGCTAGTGATGTCACAGTGGTGTTGAGGACCCAAATGATTTGTGACTTCACAATGAGTTTGTAATACCACAATTACATGTACAACTTCAATTGATTCTAGTTCATAATGAGGATAGGAGTTCATAGATGGAACTTGAAGTCCAAAAGGCCGTGAATTTTCTAAAAAGTTATCAGATCATAGTAGGTTTGTGAAAAAGAAAACAATGGAACAGTGATACCACAATGGCAATGTGATGTCAAAATAATAAGTCATAATCGATCTTTGGTTTCACAATTAATTGGTGATGCCATTCAGGTGAGGACGTACTAGGTTTGAGATGCGTTGGTGATGGCAAAATGGTCTGCCAGACCACAAATATCATTAATTCACTGTTAGTTTATGAGTTCAAATAAGGACTGTGATGTATCCAAAGACATGTGTTCTCACAAATGTGATGAAGTCTTAAAAGAATTGTAATCACAACAAAACACAATGGTCATGATGTCTGGCAGTGTGATGTTACAGTGGTCATGATGTCACAGTCATTTCTGATATCACATATCTGAAAACTTATGGGGCCAAAAATACATTATGAGTTTTAAAAAGCCCTAAGTTAACACAATGGCAGCATGCTACAAATGTTATGAGAACAGGACAGGATTGTGATGTCACAATGTGTAGATAATATCACAATAGTAATGTTATGTCACAAAGGTATTGAAATGACACAATTGTTTCATTGTGAGTCAATGAAAATTGAGATCTGGCATGCCATTGTAATATCTCCAATGTATTGTGACATCACAAACCTATTGAGACCTCATCACCAGTATGGCCTTATCAACTAATTGTGACACCAAATCATTATGATATGATATTGTGACATCACATTGCCATTGTGATATTACTAACCTGCTGTGACATTGAAGACCATTCCTGTCCTCAAAACATTTGTGACATGCTTATAATCTGTTTTAGATCTCATATTTTAGGTTTGATATGTGCTGTGGAAATTCACTGTGATCTAATAATTGTGACCTCACGCTCAAGATATCATGACAATTTTGTCACATGTGACATCACAAAACTTTTAGGACTTTACATATGTGCCAACACATGACTATGGAGACCTCAAAATCCTTTTCCGAACTCATATCCTTGTGATTAGTTAAAGGTATAGGTCGTACATACCACTCTGACATCACAAACCGATTGTGACATCATAAAAATATTGTGACCTCAGCACCATTATGACAACACCAACTAATTGTTACAACCAAACATTATTATGACATGGTATTGTGGTATCACATTGCCATTATGATATCACTGTCCCATTGGTTTTTCACAAACCTATCATGAACTCTTGATATTTTAGATAATTGATGGCCTTTGGGACTTCTAGCTCCTTCTGTAAACATGTATACTTATGACCTATGAAGCAGAAGCCGATCCATTGAGACTTATTTAAGACAATAAACAAAATTATTTACTAGAAAGGGTCCTTCAAATAACTTGTTCTGGCCTAGATACCCAGAGAGAACCAAGAGCTGCACTGATCACCACACTTCAGAGTTGCCATGGGTGGCCTCAACCTTTGTTAATTTTTCTGCAAACCACCATCCCAAAATTTATGAACTTCCAAGGGCAAGGCTTTGTCCTTTTCCCTTCCTCCATCCTTCTCTACAGACCTGTCCTTCTTTCCAGGTTTTCCTTTTTCCCTTCCACCACTTCCTTCTTATCTTCAAGTCTACACTTTTCACAGGCCTATCCTGTTTTATCCTGGTGGCAAGTTGCCAACTTTGCCCTCCTGTTCTCCCTCAAATTCCTCTTTTCCTAAGTTTTTTCCCCTTCTGCTGCCTCTGCAATTCCTTCTAGGAGTTTCCCCTCTTTCTTTCAACTTCTGTTGCTCTGAATATGCATGTTATATATAGACTGTACCCCTCCATTACTCCAAACTGTTAGGTAGGAGACCTAACAGTTTTCAACCATCATGTCCCAAACGTCCCAATGCTCAATCATGTCTTGACAGCTCACATGTGGGGCATGATAGCTCAACCCCTCCAGCAGCATGTCCAGCCCACTTCAGTGGCTTGCCCCATGCTCTCCATGGCCATGGGGTCATGTTAATTATTGGGCCCCTACTTGTTATTACTTTCACCACTGATTTTCATATCCAATAAAATCCTTTATCCCTTCTTGACCAAACGCTAAATGTACCCTTCTCATCCCTATATTGGACAGGCTTGAAATGCAAATTTAAAATATAACAAGGAGGAAACCATAGAAAGACACTAGTTAACACCAATTAACACTTGGTAATTCTTATCTTTAACAGATCCTCTGAGTGTGTCTGAACATTCCATCTTGCAGCCTTCCCTGGATACTGTTCCACTCTTGCTTCCATTTGAGAGTGTTGGACTCAAAGCTGTTTTCCTGCAACATTAATAGCCAATGGTGTAGTTAGCACCACTGAGTAAGGTCTTTGCCACTTGGTTTCCAGTTCAGAAGCATGTTGCTTTTTTACCCACACCAGCTATGCAGACAAAATAGAATTGGTGGAGTTTTTTTTCAGGAGGCCAGTGGGCTTCAGCTACCAAAGGAGAGACACCTCCAAGAACATATTGCAAAGCCTTCAGGGACTGTATAAGATTGTGGTTAAACATTTTTGTTAATATAGTTTACCAAGTTTAGGAACCAAAGAGAGTGTTCTATAATAAATTATTTTGAAAGGAGTGAATCCTTTAACATAAGGTGTGTATCTTTCTAGAAAGAGAGCAATAGGGTGGAGGCTTAGCCAATCATGGCCAGTCTCTGTAATTTATTTAAGTTTCTTTAAGGTCCTATTCATTGATTCTATCTGCCATAAACTCTGAGATCAATAAATACAATGGAACTTCCAATTTATTCCTAGTACCTTAGCTAATAATTGAATAATTGGGCCATGAATGCTGGGCCATTGCTAATGTTAAACCAAATCGAGGATTTATTTCATGGAGTAATTTTATAGCTGTTACCTGAGTGGTTTTGGTATTTGTGTGGAATGCCTCAGCCCAGCCTGAAAAAGTGCCCACTAAAACTAACCAATATATATACCTCTGCTCTCCATGCTTTAACTCTGTGAAGTCCACTTCCCAAAATTCATCAGGTGAGGATCCTTGCATAAGAGACTTCTCCACCTATTCCAGCTTTCCAGTATTTACCTATTGGCAACTTTCTACATACATTACATAGGCTTGTCAGGCTGAGGCCCCACTGGTTTTAAACACAGATTTAGGCAGTGGTCCAGGGCAATTTTACCAGAGTGCCAAATATCCGGGTATAAACAGTCAGAAGGCTTGAGCCTGTATCCATTTTCACAAGTTTAGTCTCCACCTTTGCACACTTGTTACCACTGTTTTGCCTTCTTCCCTTAATCTTAATGACTAGCAGCTCTAGAGACCCCACTGCTAGTTGAACAGTTTGGTTTTGTCCTGAACTTCAGGGTCTCTAGTTTCTTCAAGTCCTGTTTACTACTCTGAACCTCAGTCTTAAGCTTGGAGACATCTTCTTTTTTATCCTCCTCCTTTAATCTCATGCTCAATTTCATAATTCCAAGCTTCTTTAAATAATGCCTATTCTGGGATTACATTCTATTGCACATGTTGCATGTGGGTTGATATAAGAAACCCAATCTGACCTCAAAACAAATGTGGCATCACAGTGACTTTGTGTACATAATCCTCATCCTAATGACAATTGAGGTCAGACATGCCACTGGAACATCAGAGTCTATTTGTTATCTAATCTCCAGTGTGACATCACATTTCTGTTATGACACTATCAGCCCACTCTGACATTACAATTCCCGAGTGACATTCCATTGCCATAGAGATATCAATAATCACAAACCTTTCATGTCATAAATTTATTTATTTTTTATTTCTTTTATTGTGAAACTATCATACAGATGGGTTGCATTGCATGGGCAAGATGATAAATAAATTTCTTAACAAATATATCATGGTCTTTGGGACATCACAGTCCCTTTGTGGACCATATCCTCATTGTAACTAATGACAATTGAGATCAGACATGACATTGTAACATCACAAACACCTTGTGACTTTGTCACCAGTGTAACAGAACATTGTCATTATGACACCATCAGATCACTGTGACATCACAAATCTGCAATGACATCAAAATATTATGACATCAAATTATTATTATGACATCACTGACACATTATGAAAGGCCTATCCTGTGATTTCAATATATTTCAAATATGACATATAGGTTCATATCAGATGTCACCTTGCTATTGTGGTATTTCTAACCCACTGGGATAGCCAAAGTGTCCTGTCATAAATATTATGATATGATGCATTCTGATATCTTAGGTCCCTTCTGAGCTCATATTTCAGATGAAGCATGTGATATTAAAAATGCACTGTGACATCATGACCACTCTGGCATCACACTTCCAGACATTATGAAAATTTGCACTCATGTGACATCACAAGCCTGTTAGTATTTCATCACATCTGTGAAAATACATGCATTTGGAACCATCACACTCCCTTTGTGAACACATCCTCTCATTGTTAATAAATGATATTTGAAATCTGGCATGCAACTGTAACATCACCAATCTATTATCAGATCACAGCCCTATTGTGATCTCATCACCATTATGGTATCACAAACTAATTTTGCATCAAAACATTATTAGGATATAATATTGTGACATTATGTTGCCCTTGTAATATCACTGTTACTTTATGTTTTCATAAACTTATTGCAACCTCATAACATTTTAGATAATTCATGGACTGGGGAGTCACATTCCTTTTTTGAACCTCTATCCTCAATGTGATATACTAGCAATTGAAATTGGACCCATGGCTTTGCTATTGCAAGCTCCTTGTTACACCACACACCCATTATGACTTCAGTACCACTGTGACTTCACAAACCCATTGTGATATCATATTTCCATTGACACATCATGATCACATTGTGATATTCAAAACCTACTATATACTCTTAGCACCTTTGAAATATCACATGACCTTTGTAACACCACAATCACTTTGTGTGCACATATCATTGTGAACTGACAGCTGAGATTAGACGTCATTGAATATCACAGTTTTTGTGCCAATCAGAATATCACAGTTGAGTATCATAGTTTTCGTGCCAATGTGATATCACATTGTTGTTATGACATCAGATCATTATGACATCACAAGACTACAATGACAACATACCCTTATACAGAACATTGTAATTATGACATCATAGATGCATTGTGAGTGCATATTTTGTGATTCTATTCTATTTAAAAGCTGGCATGCATTTTGAATCAGAAAAACATGTGTACTCATTACCATTGTAACATCAAAAACCCTTTGGGACATCAGCAGCGGTGTGACATCACATTGTTTCTATAGTACCACACTTCACTCTGACATCAGAAAATGACAATATCATCATAGCATTATGTTATCACATTGTCATTGTGACATCATAGACACATTGTGAATTATTTTATGGGATTGCACTCTATTTTAAATGTGATATCAGAAACAAATTATGACTTCATAACCATTATTACATTACAATCCCACTGTTACATTACTTCCCATCACTACCACCCTGTAACGCCATAAAGTTATCCTGTACATTTGTGACATGCCTATTTTTGTGATATCTAAGTCCCTGTGTGAGCTCAGAATCTCTTTTCAAAATCATAATTTTTCAAGTATGACTTACTGTATAAGATATTCAGTGGAACATCAGGACCATGGTGACATCAGACTGACAGATGTCATGACCATTGTGTCACATGGTAACCACAAACTTGTTAGGAATGCAGAAATTTATGAAAACACATGCCTTTGAAGACATCACAATCCCATTGTGAACTCATAACTCAATCTGAGTTATTGATAATTGAGATCCGGCATGCCATTGTGACATCACAAACATATTGTGACTTCACACCATTATGGCATCACCAACAAATTGTGACATCAAAACATTATTATGACATGATACTTTGACATCACATTGAGATTTCCCTTTGCTACTGTGTTTTAAGAAACCTAGAAAAATTCATGGCCTATAGGAATTGAAAGTCCTTCTGTGAAGTTGTAATTCACTATGAATGAATATTAATCGATATTGGACATGTGATTGTGATATGACATAATCTTCACATCATAAACTCTGTGATCTCATCACCTGTGACATCAAAAATCCATTCTGTCATCACATTGCCATTGAGACATCATGATATCATGACATTCCAAAGCTATTATGATCTCATAATACTTTTGAAAAAACATGGCCCTTTTGAGCTTACAGTCCCTTTGTGTACCCATATCCTCATTGTGAAAAAATGACAATTGATATCAGACATGCCATTCAATATCACAAAATCTCTGTGATGTAAACACCAGTGTGACATCACAATGTCATGTCATTGTGACATCATATAGACATTTTGAATGTGTATTCCATCATTTCATCCTATTTCAAATGTGGCCTATGTCCTCACAAGCATTGTTACATCACAATGCATTTGTGACCCAAAATTGCCATTGTAATATCACTAACACACTGTGACATCACAAACGTCCTACCCTTAGTTCATAATGAGGATATTGGTACACAAAGGGACTGTGATGTCACAGAGGTCATGTGTTTTTTCAAAGGGGCTAAAGTGACCATAATCAGTGTGGGATATCACATTGGTTTTGTGATGTCACAGATGTGATGAGATCAAAACTGGTTAGTGATGTCACGTGTTTGTAATATCACATGACATGTCCAATGAGAAGTGCTACTAGTTCACAATGAGTATACAAGTTCACAGAAGGAGTTTGAAGTCCCAATGGCCATGAAGTCTCTCAAACGATTTTTAGTCATATTAGGTTTGTGAAAACACAATGGAACAATGATATCATAATGGCAATATGATGTCACTATAACAAATCATAATAATATTTTGATGTCACATGTAGTTGTTGATGTCATTCTGCTGATGGGGTCACAATAATTTTGCAATATCACAATGGATTGCAAATGTCAAAATGTCATTTTAGATTTCAAATTTCATTAATCCATAATGAGTAGATGAGTTCACAAAGAGACTGTGTTGTCTCTGAAGGCATAAGTTATAACAAGCATGAAAATTCGAAACAGGTTTCTGATGTAACAATGTGAAAATATGGTCATGGTATTTGAAAAGGTGATGTCACAGTAGTCATGAGATTACAGTGTATTTCTTATGTCAGATATTATATGTGAAATATGATGAGGTCATAAATAGATTATGAGCTCACAAAGGGCCTAATATATCACAATGGCAGCATATCACAAAGGTTATGAGGAGAGGACAGGTCTGTGATTGCACAGTGTGTTTATATCAAAATGGCAATGTGATTTCACAATTTTTATGAGGTTGCAATGAGTTTCTAATATGAACCTACATGCCTTATTGAAATAGAATGAAACCACAGAATAGGCATTCAGAAAGTGTCTGTGACTTTACAATGACAATGTGTTGTCATAATGCTATGATGCCATTGCAGATTTGTGATGTCACAATGAGTTGATGCTGCCATAAGGACAATGGGATATCACACTTTGGAAGATGTTAAAAATAATTTGTTCTGTTACAATTGCATATCTGATCTGCAGTGTGGTTTGGTCACAATAAGGTATGGAAAGGAGTTGGGTGCTATTGGTTTACACATGTAATCCTAGCTAATCAGGGGGCTAAGATCTGGAGATCGTGGCTCAAAGCCAGCCTGGGCAGCAAAGTCCGTGAGTCTCTTATCTCCAATCAGCCACCAGAAAAGTGGAATTGGTGCTGTAGCTCAAGTGGTAGAGCACTTGCATTGAGCTGAAGATCTCAAGGACAACACCCAGGCCCAGAGGTCAAACCCCATAACCAGAAAAATAATTATGGATAAACAAAATTTCTGTGATGTCAGAAAAGCCAAGTGTATTGTCAAATGTGCTAATAGGTCATAGCAGGTTTGGGATGGTACAATGTGATGGTGATAGCACAATAGGTTTTTGATGTCACCATGGTAATGAGGCCACAATGGGTTTGTAATGTCAGCACAAGTTTGCAATATCACAATAACATGTCCAAGTTCTATTTCAGCTAGTTTACACTGAGGATATAAGTTTACAGGAAGAGACTGGAATCCCAAAGACCATGAATTTTCTAAAATATTATGAGATAATATCTCATTTGTGAAAACACGATGGGACAGTGTTATCACAATGGCCATGTAATGCCACCATATCATGCATATAATTTTCTTTAAAATATTTATTGTGATTGACCTAAATTTCACAAATTTCATAGAATTGTGAGATAGTGATAGTTAAATTCTCAAGCACATTCTAACACTCATGAAGCAAATTGTGGTACATAGTTTGGGAATTATATCAGCTGAGACAATAAAGCTATTTCTTCCATAACAAGTGATATGTATATTTCTTTCCTTTTGCTAACTGTCAGCTTTTCCCTCTAGCTCCCTCATTCTCCCTCTCCCATCACTTCCCTTGAGTGGCTTAGTTCATTTTCATTAATGTCCAATGCAGCTGATGCCTCCTTCTGGTGTGTTTTCCTCTATCTATCTGATTCTGTGTCCTCGTCTTAGTTTCCCTCAGATGTGTGCGTATATACCTTAAATGTGGTCAGTAGCTGTGGGTTATTTTGTAATGAAACAAGATGACTGGAAGTTCTTTGTTTGTTGAGCCCTGTTTACTTTGTTGTATCTCTTTACATGTTGTATTTAATATCCGCATATCAAGGAGATAGTTTTCCATTTGTCTCTTTTGGCTTACCTCACTCAAAATTATTTTTCTAGTTCCATCCATATCCCTGCAAATGCCATTATTTTGTCCTTTCTAATGGCTGCATAATATTCCATTGTATATTGGTACCACCATTTTTGGATCTATTTATCCATTAGGAACATCTAGTATGGCATCTGGATTGTTTACATATCTTGACCATTGTGAGCAGTGCTGCAATAAACATGGAAGTGCATGTGTACTTGTATCCTGGTTCCTGTTGTTCAGTATAGATGCCTAGGAGTGGTATGGTTGAGTCATTGGGAAAGTCTGTGATTAGTTTTCTGAGGTACCTCCAGACTGCTTTCCAAAGTGGTTGTGTTAGTGTCCATTCCCAGTAGCAATGCAATAGATTTCCTTTCTCTGCATTTGTCAATGGCTCCCTCCAGCCTTTGTTTTTGTCTGAACTTAGGATGCAGACCATGCTGAATGGAATAAGGTGATATCTTAGGATTGTTTTTATTAGCATTTTCTTTACAGCCACGGATGAATAGTATTTCCTCATGTGGTTCTTTGCCATTTTTATCTCTTCTGAGAAGTCTCTTTTTAATTCCTTTGACCATTTAGTAATTGGTTCATTAGGTTTGGGAGGGATTAGTGTATATATTGGATATAGGCCTTTGTCCAATATATTGCTGGTAAATATTTTTCCCAATTGGTTCTTTCTAGTTTGGTTGCTATGTCTTTAGCTGGGCAGAATCATTTTGTTTTAAAGTAGTCCCATCTGTTGAGTCTCTACCCAATTTGTTGTGACTCTGGACTGCTAAAGAAGTTCCTGCCTGTGCCTATAAATTCAAGTGTCTCTCTTAGTCTGTGCTTCAGTAGATTCAGATTTTCAGGATTGATGTTTTGGTCTTTTATCGATTTTGAATTGTCAAATATAAGATGATTGTAACCATGTGGTTTTATTTCTGGATCTTCTAATCTATTCCATTTTTTTTCTTTTATGCAATACCAAATTGTCTTTGTTATTATGGCTCTAATGTAGAGTTTTAAGTCCAGCATAGAGAACCCACCCTTTTTTGCCTAGAATTGTTTTGGCACCTTTTCCTGGTGTCCTGATATATTTATGTTTTTATACTTTTATTTAAATAGATCCTTTCCATCTTTAGTTAGGTTAATTCCAAAATATTTTATTTTTTGAGGTCATTGTTTGAATGGTGTTATTTCCTTGATTTTCTTTTCAGCTTATTTGTTGTTGGTGTACGTTACAGAGAACTGATTTTTGTGGGTTTTTGTATCCTGCTACTTTGCCAAAGTGGCTTATAAACTGTTTTGGGGTGGAGTTTTTAGGTATAATGTCATTTCATCTGCAAAAAGAGATAGTTTAACTTCTTCCTTCCCAATGCAGATCCCTTTAATGTCTTTCTGTTGCCTTATTACTCTGGTTAAGCATTCCAAGACTATATTGAAGAGGAATGGTTAGAGAGGGCATATTTGCCTTCTTCTTAATTTTAGGAGAATCTGTTGTAGTATCTCCCCATTAAGTATAATACTGGCTATTGCTCTCTCATATATGGCTTACAGAGTTTTAAGAAAATTCCTCTACTATTCACTTCAGAGCCTTTAACTTGAATAAATTTGTATTTTATCCAAAGCCTTTTCCACGTCAATGGAGATAATCAAGTGGTTCTTTTCTTTTGTTTGTTGTAGGGCCTAAATTGTGGGCCTTGGTGTTGTTCCTCAGATCTTCAGATCAAGGATAGCACTCTACCACTTGAGCCACATTTCTACATCTGGTTTTTTCTGCTTATGTGTTGCTGAGGAATGGAGCCAGGTCCTCATGAATGCAAGGCATGCACGTTACCACTGAGCAATCTTTCCATTCCATTCCTGACTATATTTAGGTGCTGCTTGTCTGAGTTGTTCAATAACCAGTCTGGGATACACAAGTTAGGCTCTCTGCAGACACACAGATCTTTTGCTGTCATTGGTTGGTTCTTTAGGGCTGCTGTGCCTTTCTTTCCAACCTCTTCTGAAACCTGTGTTCAGCCTCTGACTTCAATCAGGAGAGGTCGTTTATGTAGCTCAGTCACCCATCCCCCTTCCTGGTCATGTCTTTCTGTCACCATCCTGGGACACACTCTTTGGGCTTAGGTGGGACCTGTGCCGCTGGATTTCCCACGCAGGGTACACAGTTTGGATTTCTTCTGCTGCTTCTGTGGCCCGTTGGTGCTCTTCCCACCTTGAGCGTTTAAGCTCCCTTTCTGGGTTGAATTTTTTTTCAAGCCTGGTGGGCTAGGTGTGCTCCAAAGGCTGATGGGTTCCTTGCACAGTTTTAGTGGAACCTGTAATCCAGGTTGTAGGGGGAAGGGTACGGGTCAAGCTCTGGAGGTTACTGCCAGCACTAGTCTCTCTTGGAAAGGGGTAAGGCTGTTCCTGTTGGGGTACTTAGCTAGAACTGGTTGAGAGCTGTCGAATGGTGCTGGCACAGATCATTGTCTCTGTGCACTGTAGTTTGCAGGTTGCTACCAGGGTTAGCATTGCATTGAGTTGACTGTGGGCTGGGCTGGCTGATGGTGGTGGCTCAGGGCCTATGCTTTACACCATTTCTGACTCTGTTTATGCTGTCCTGGTAAGCACCATGGGTGTTTTTCCTTTGGTTTCCTGCAGTTCACTGTGGTTATAGAGGCCCAGGAGTTTTGGCAGGATGGCATTGAACCACTTTGCCAGAGAGGTGTCCAATAGGATCTTTCTGCATGTTCTGAGCTCTTATGTTTTTGTCTCTATTTGCAATGTCCATATCAGCACAGGCACCTGGGCGTCTCCTGCACTGGCCTTCTGTGTATGGACCCCTGTAGTTCTTGGCTTCCCACCACTGTTGTGAGGCCTGGGGAATTTGGTAGGTTTATGCAAGATTGATCTACAGATGACGGGTTGCTGAAAGCTCTTTGCGAAGATTCCAAGCCCTGAGGTTTCCCTTTATCAATCACTGATTCTGGCACTAGCACTTTGAGTATGTTCTTCCTGGGCATTCTTCAGATACCCTACTGTGGTTCTGGGGACTCTGGGCTGGGCTCTGGTTAGGCACAGATTTTCAAAGACATTAATGGTTGAGGAAGGATCTTCGTGTTTTTCCCCTTGTAATTTTTTTCCTTTACTTTTTATTGCACTTCTTTTTATCTGGGTGGTCATTTTTCAGTCTTGGGTCTTTTGGGGAAATTGAGCTTAGGAACTCTCTGTGTTTGTTTGGAGAGAGCTGTGGTGTTTTCCTACTGTGTAGGCACCATCTTGGGCCCCCTTCCATAATTATGTATGATGTCAAAAAATAGTTGGTTATACCATAGTGTTGAGGAGCTCACAATAAATTTGTAATATCACTATGGGTGGATGATGTCACAATGGCATGGTTGATCTCAATTGTCATTAACAAAATGATTATGAGTTCTCAAAGGACTGTGATGTCTCCAAAGCTATGTGTTGTCACAATAGTTGACAGGCTTGTGATGTCACAATGTAACACAGTGATCAATGACATCTAGCTGTGTGATGTCACAGTGCCCATGATGTCAGAGTGGATATCTGATACCATACATTCCTGACATATTATCATGTGAAAAATAGATTATGAACTTACCTAGAATCTAAGATGTCAAAATGGCAGCATGTCACAAAAATTAATAGGACAGGACCAATTTGTGATGTCATAATGTGTTAATGATAGCACAATGGCAATGTGAGGTCACAAAGGGATTGTCATGTCACAATGGTTATGAAGTCAAAATGATTTTCTGATATCAAACACATGAAAGAAAGAAATCACAACATAGGCATTCACAATGTGTCAATGTGTCTATAATGTCACATTGGCTATATGTTGCAATAATAGTTAATGTCATTGTACTTTGGTGATATCAAAATAAGGTGATAGTGTCAAAATGACAATTATGGTGTCATAATGGTTTATGGTATTATACTGGCCTATCTGTTGCAGTAGTCATTAGTTCACAATGAAAATATGGATAACAATGGGACTGTGGTATCACAAAAATGATGTGTTTTTTCAAAGGTGCTCAGATGCCAAAATAGGTTTGAGATGTCACAATTTGATTTTGATGTTACAACAGCAATGCGATGTCACTATAGGACTGTGTTGTCACTGATCTAATGAGGTGATTTCATAATATTAGTAATATCGATTACATATTCCATTTCAATTGCTCTTAGTTGGAAATAAGTATAGGGGTTCACAGAAGGAGCTAGAAGTCACAAAGGCCATGATTTTGAAAAATGTAATGAAGTTATATTAGTTTTTCGAAAACACAATGGGAGTTATATACCAAATATGATATGCTGTCACACTGGTTACTGCATTATAAGGGTTTCTGCTATCAACCCAGAGTCCACATTTTAAATAGAATTAAATCAGAGAATAGGCATTCACAATCTGCCTATGACATCACAATGACAATGTGAAGTAATAATGCTATCGTGACGTGGTAGGTTGATGATGTCACAATGAGCAATGTGATGTTACATTGGTTTTGATCTCAGAAAGGCTTTGTGATGATACAATGGCATGTCTGATCTCAATTGTTATAGTACACAGTGAGGATAGGGGTACACCAAGGGACTGTGATGTCACAAATGCCATGTCTTTTTTCAATGATTGTAAGAGGTCATAATAGGTTTGTGATGTCACAATGTGATCGTGGCTAAATGCATGAGTGATGCCATATTGATGATGAGGTCACAATTGTTCGGTGCTGTCATAATGAGTTTGTAATATCAATTTCAATTGGTACTTGTTATCAATGAGGATGCTGGAATAAGCACCTGGGCCCCAATCAATTGTGGGACCTAATCATCTTCTTGCCCCTTTGGCCTGGCCTATGTGAGAGGGTGGTTTATTCTTCTGAAGGGTTTGAGCTGTTATGTAACTCACGGAGATATGTCAAGAAGGGACTGGGCTTTGTGCAGTTTGAGAAGTGACAATTGAAAACTTAGGCAAGAGATCAGTTGGCGTGCTGGCGGTGTTCAGCCCTTTATAGGCTGTGTTCATGTCAAACGAAGGGGAGAGAAAAAGGGGAAATTACTGGAGGGGAGAAAGTGGTAGGACAGCAGGAGGGCAAGACCTGACAAGAGGGGAAGTTCAGTGAGAGCAGGAGTGTAAGGATGGCAACTCATCAATGGGGCACTGTCCTGTGGAAAGTAGAGAGGCCTAAAAAGAAGAAAGAACTGGTGGAAGGGGAATATGGAATTACCTGGAAGAAAGGACAGATCTGTAGAGGAGTGAGGAAGGGAAAAGAAAAACCTTGTCTTTTGAAGTTTGGAGCTTTGGAGATCATAATTTTGGTATTGGTGGTTTGCAGATGAATTAACAAAGGGCATTGCTGCCCATTGGATGTCTGAGGTTTGGTGTTCAATGCTGCTCTTGGTCAGAATATCCAGCCCAGGACAAGATAAACACAGGCCCCTTTGTAGTGTAAATAATTTTATTACCTTAATCGTACCTTGGATTATTTCATGCTTTACAGGACTTAAATTTTGGAGGCCCCATAGAGATAATCCATATGGATGCAACTGGGCTTTGGCCCCTGGGAATACCTCCTTAAATGTGAGTTTCTTATCACTCAGGGGTGAAATCCTCCCTAGAGTTGTTGTTTTCTGGGGACCAACAGGGATAAGATTCCTTTCAGGGCTAGGAAAGTACTCAGTGGTAGAGTGCTTGCCTTGCATGCCTGAGGCCCTGGGTTCCATTCTTCAAAACCACATAAGCAGAAAAAGCTAGAAATGGCATTGTGGCTCAAGTGGTAGAGTGCTAGCCTTGAGCAGATGAGCTGAGGGACAGGGCCTAGGCCCAGAGTTCAGACCCCTTGACCAGCCAAAAACAAAAACAAAAACAAAAAAACACCCAAAAACAGAAACAATAGTTATTTCAGACCTATGTAGGAATGAGAGTCTCGGCAAACTTGTCAGCCTGTTTATGAAACCTCTT
Organism: Dipodomys spectabilis; assembly: GCF_019054845.1. NCBI lineage: Eukaryota > Metazoa > Chordata > Mammalia > Rodentia > Heteromyidae > Dipodomys > Dipodomys spectabilis. The sequence continues at coordinate 7,118,615 of NW_024870841.1, read as the reverse complement.
CTAGAGCTCATCTGTGGCATTCTCAAGAGGCCATTTGGACCTCCTCTGAAGGATATTTTCGGTAATTTCAAGAGGCCATCCTTGAGAAGCCATCTGGGGCCTTCTTCAGAGTTCATCTTGGGCTTCCTTTAGAAGCCATCTGTGACCTAATCTGGAGGTTATCTTAGCACTCCTCAAGGTACTTATCTAGGTCTCCCTCAGTCATCTGGGGTTTTATTGGTAGGACATCTGGGACTGACTCCAGTGGAAATTTGGAGCTTCTTTGAGAGGCTAATTGGGACCTCTTCTATAGTTTATCTGGGAATTCCACTGGAAGTCATTTGGGGGTCCCTAAAAAGGCCTTTTGGAAATTCCTCCATTGGTCATCTGGGCACTAAAGTGAGAAGGCATCTGGGACCTCTTCCAGGGGTCTAGGCCTTTTCAACAGGTCATGTCAGATATCTTCAGTACATTAATTCGAACCTCATCTTGAGGCCACCTGGAACCTCCTCTGGAGGTCAACTGGAGACTTCAAGAGGTCATCTGGAGGGCCATTTAAAGCCAACTGAGACCTCCTTGAGTGTTCTTTTGTAGCCTCCTTGCAAGGCCATCTGGGACCTTCTCCAGAGGTCATCTAGGATCTTCTCAGTATTCCTTATGGGATCTGCTCCAGAGGTCATCTCATACTTCCTCAAGAGGGCATCACTGAAATATATGAGACATGTGGGTTTAGGGTTTATGGCTATTTGTTTGTGCTGATACTTCTGTTTCCTGTATACATCTTTGCATACCCTTTTTTTTTTTCCCAGGATGGGAGTATAATATGTGAAAGTTCCTGTAACTGAAATATCTTCCTGTTGGTGTTACAGGATCTCCCAGAAGAAGACATGTCCTCCTAATCTGTGCCATCAGCATCTCTGATGTTCAGTCCCTCCATACCATAATTAGTTTCTTGAACCATCCTGAGGTGGTACACAACAGGCACATTGGGGTGATGGTGGACAAACTAACTTTCTAATACATGTTCCCTTTACAATTAGTGTCATGTCTAAGGGGAAGTAGCAAAATCCGTCCTTTTCTGAAAAAGCCCAGGGCCTCATCTCTTTACATCAGCCTACCAAGGATGACTGAGGGCAATTTTTACAGCTGCTTTCCACCTGGGAGGAAGGAAGTGAATCTCGCTCAATGGCTTGAAGGTGGTCCTTGGACCAGATCATTCTCCCACTGAAGACACATACCTATTGGAGCAAGTCTTTCCCCAGACTCAACCAAGCTGGAGTAGAACGGCAATCAAGGTAATGGTGTGCTTAGCAATATTGCAAGCCTGTTAGCAGGGTAAGGACAGCAGCTAGGAAGCCAACTATTTTAATTAAAATAAATGAGACTATAGTTCCCCCAATGAATCCCCTAATGCTTTTCTAGAAAGCCTCCAAGATGCCTATAGGAACTATATGCCAATAGATCCACGAGATCCAGGATAATTGAAGAGCTCTAAATATGGCTTTCCCTACACCGTCGGTCTAGATATTAGGAGAAAAATTTCATAATTTAGAAGGATTTGAGAAAAGGTATTATCTGAGTTGGTAGCAGTTGCCCAACAGGCGTTTCATAAGAGATATACAGTGGAAGAAAAAACAGTCTAAGAAGAGGTTTCATATAGCAGCACCAGGACAGGTATCAAGACACTCATGGTGAAGACAGTTTAATTCATTTGCAGATATCAATAGGGAACCTCTAGGACTAGATCTGTGTGCTAACTGGAAGTAAACAGCAAGGGAAAAAGGAATTTCCTAGGAAGAGAAGGATTAATAATGACATGTTAAGTAGGCAGGTTGCCACTGGGAAACTGTGATTATATCTCCTGAGAACAAGGCAAATAAGCTCGGGAGTCTGAAATCAAACTGTGCTAAAGTTAAAAATCAGCCCATTGAAGAAAAAATGTGATGAAAAATTTCACACATTTCTGTTTGAAAACACAGGCTAAAAAATATCTCAAATGCATGCCAATCAAAACTCACAAATAGGTAAAAAGTGCATTAAACAACAAAGATGAGAAAAGAAAGAATTATCAGATGTGAAGAAAAGGTTTGAAGACATAAATCATAAAATGATGAGAGTCAAAACTATGAAACTGAGAAAAACGAAGAATCAAATGAAATCCAAGTATATCAGACAAGGTATGCCTGATGCAAAGGTCAAGCACACAGTTCACAGGCTGAGGAGGACAAGGACACCAATGCTTCTATCCTTGTTGACTACAAACAAGGCAGGGAGAAGATCCTGACACTGTCCATGAAATCAAGGCCAGGTAAAAAGGAGCTGGTCATGATACAAGAGTGCATTAAGCTTTTACCTTTGAAGGGTGTGAGCAAAAATTCAAAGCAGCAGAGAAGAACTGAAAGGACAATTAGAAGAATAGACCAAAAATCCCTGTGTCAATTTAGAAGAGGCCAAGAAAATTGAGCAGAATAATAAATAGGTCAAAATTCGGATTGTTACTCTTTAGAAAGTGTCAAGGACACTTATATTTTGATGAGATAAACAGCATTAGGCACAAAAACAAGAGTTATCAGTTGAAAGAATTATCATAAAAATACAAGAAAGTGTAAAACAAGAAAAAGGATGTACTAGAGGAAAACCCAAAGACAATGACAAGATCCTCACCATAAATGTAATGCAGAAGTAGAATGTCCCAATGAAATAGATGGAGGTGAAAAAAACCCTCTCAATAGCACCACTGAGATTTGAATGGAGGAGATGAAGAGCAAGCAATGGTGCTGTGGAAAGAGTAGCAGTTGAACAGTCAAAGGCACTTTCCTGTGACCCTGGCAGAACACTTGCAAGGTCAGGAGGAATTTAAAAAGGAGATTGGATCATAAAAGCAAGCTTAAAGAGTGAAAAGGAGGAGGATAAATGGAAGAAGTCAAAAACATGTAGGAGCAGGAAAACAACTGAGCTGATCATGTAGCTCAGGAGACCACTCTAAAATCAGTGGTATTTCTAGAACTACTACTCGTTTAGATTAAAGAATGGAGCAAAAAAGAGTGGTAACAAGTGTGTAAATCTGGATACTGATCTTGTGAAAAGAATTACATGCTCAAACCTCCTGTCTGTATCTGGTTATTTGACATGCTGGTAATTTGCCACGAGCCACTGCCAAAACTATCTTGAAAACCATTGGGTCAGCTTCCTGACAAACTTGTATATAGAAAGTTGCCAACAGGGAAATTCTGGAAAGCTCCAACATGTAGTTCTCAGAAGGAACTTCAAGTCACAATATGATCATGATGTCACATCAGCAATTAGATATCACAGTGCTGATGAGGTCCCAATGGATTTGGATGTCACAATGAGCTTGTAATATCACAATGATATGTCCGACTTCAGTTGCTACTAGTTCACAATGAACTCAGTGTTCATCATTTTTAAGGAAGGAGCTTGATATCTAAAAAGTTATGAGGTCATAATGAAGTATGGAGGTCAGTTCTGGCCATCACCTTATTGGCCACATGGTTGATTGTGGGGTCTAGCATCTTGCTTTCATGCTGGGGGAAGAAAACCCCCTGCCTATCACCTAACTCCAAGGTAATGTGCATGACCATACCCCTGGAGACATGTGTGGGTACTTGGCTGATAGGTAACTGAATTTGCTTGGACTGGGAATTTTCTGATGATCTGACCTCTGCACCGACCTACATAGGTCTGAACCAGCTTAGCCATCATTATGTCATGCCAATTGTCTCACTGATCATGTCCTGTGTCCTGTCTCCTGGCTCAGCTTTGGTCATCATTGCACCCGAATTAAGCTATCCATACCATTGTTGGCATGGTTTTTGTTTTTGTTTCTCTTTAGCATGTTTCCTAGCTGTGTTACTTTTATTTGCTTGCTATAGGTCTTTGTAACAATTGGCTACCTGCAAACTGTAAACTCTATTATAAATATTACAATATACTATATTTCAAAATGAGGCTTCTGGGATGATTTCCCTTACAGCAATTAAAGTGTTCTGAAAACACTATGGGACAATGATATCACAATGAATACGTGGTCGAAATATCATGTCATAATAATGTTTTGAAGTCAAAATTAGCTGTTGATGCTTACTGTAATGAGATCACAGTAGGTTTGAGATGTTACAAATAGGGATGGATAGCAAAATGGTATACAGGATCACAATTTTCACTAACTCATAATGAATATATGAGTTCACAGAAGAACTGTGATGTCTCTAAGTTATGTATTGTGAAAAATGTGATAAAGTCTATCAGGTTTCTGATTTCACTATCAGAATGAATGGTCATGACATCTGGCAGTGTGATGTCAGAGTGGCCTTAATATCACAGAAAATGTCTTTTATAACATGTCATATCAGAAATAATATCAGTTTGAAAACAAATTATTAGCTCACAAATTGAAAACAAATTATTAGCCTAAAGTCTCACATGGCAAAGAAAGTTTGTGGAGAAGACAGGTTGTGATGGCATAGTGGGTTACTGATATCATTATGGCAATGTGATGTCACAATGGTGATTAGTTCACAATGGGTTTCTGATAACACACATGCCACATTTGAAATAGGATGACATTGCAGAATAGGCATTTACAATGTGTCTATGATGTCACAATGCAATGTGATGTCATAGGGTATGATATGATTGTAAGTTTTGTGATATCACAATGATCTGATGCTATCATAATGACAATGTGACACAGTTGGTGTCACAAAAGGTTTTGATGTTACAATGGCAGTTTGAAACTCAATTGTAATTCACAATGTATATATGGGTATACTAGAGACTATTGTGTCACACAGGACATGTGTTTTTTCAAAATGCTTAGCAGTCCTAATAGTTTTAATCAACATCTCTCATAGAAAGCAGTTTTTTTGTTCCAGTGCAAAGTCCAAGACTTTAGACACACATGACGTGCCATAATAGTAAAGAGAGCTTGGTCAGATGGGAAAAATGCATGCAGCTTGGTTATGGAGACAGACTTGAGTTCTCAAAATTGTCCTTAGCAGTAGCTACAGCAGCTGCTACCATTGCCACCTCATCAACAAATACAGCCCAGAACACAGTCACCAGAAGTGGTGTGTGAGCAGATTATAGTCACCACCAGCAAAAACTGACAAGGAGCAAACATCTTCATCCTGCTCACCACAGACATTTGCAGACCATAGATGGCCTTTAAACCCATGGAAAGGCATGAATACCACACAAGTAAGACTTCCTTAATCCTTTCCACAGAGCAACAGTGGGAAAGTACATACTCCCCAACCACAAGAAGAGAACTCCATTCTTGATACTGACAAAGACATGGCAGAACACCCCATACTAAGACCGTTGAAGAAACCAGTATGAGCTATTTAACAGATCAAAGGAAGTTGACATACCAGGCTCAGATCCAGGCAAAGAGAAAGTTTTACTTTCCAGTAGAGGAATGTCTGCCCTTAGATGACTGACTTTCATCACTGGATAAGAGGCTACCCCACCACAATGTCGCACAGTCAGCAAATCTAGCTGCCTGAGAGCAAAAGGAAAAATTGGAAACTCAGTAAATATAAATCCTGACAATGGCTCCAGGCTGGGCTGTATTAGTGTCTCAGGAGCTAGCCCCTCATGGAAAAGCTGCACATTTTGACAGGCCTCAACATTATCCTGAGCCTAGCCCCATCACAGCAACTCCAAGCTAGAAGAAACAGCCATCTCTCTCTTTTCTGATACTCAAAGGAAATCACCATCACATTGAATTCAGCTGGGAAGATGTTATAAAATCTCTAGTAAGGAAGAGCGTTGTTCTGCCTGCTGAAACAAACTGATTTAAGAAACCAATGAAGCCACAGGAAAAGCAAACACTGTAAGCAAACCAGAGCACCAATAAACTGGTTAAGGTCTCAGGGGAGATAGAAGATCCTGCCTGGAAAAAAAAATGAAAGAACTTTTGTCTATATCTTTTTAGAATTATTTTTATCCCACATCTGCTTTTATTGGAGTCAGCAGGTGGGACCTTCCAGCAACAGTAAAAAAATTAAATTACAAAAGCAGGGATTCAGTGAAGCCATCAGGTGGGTACCGTGGGGGTTCATACGTAGATGCCAACCCAGAGGAGGAGGAAGAGGACTCCAAAGCCCATGAAGAGTGAGGCCACCAAGGAGATGAGGAGCTCTTTGTAGATGTCCTGAGTGTACTTGGTGGAAGTAACCTCATAAAGGAAGAACCAGGCAGTGAAGAACATGCCAATGGCCAGAAGCACCATGGTCAGATGGGGGAAGACAGCCGGGTTGACGGAGCTGGTGTATCTGCTCATGGCCTCGAGCTCCATTTTGCCCTGCTCAGTGGAAGCTGCGTCTCTGCCACCGGAATCTTTTTAGAATTTTTTAAAAAATAGTTTTCTATTTTTTCATCATTTTTATTTTAGGTTTTTTTTTTTTATTGTTTTTGCTTTTTTCTCTTGGAACTTTTGTGCTTTCTTTGCTATATTTAATAGCTATTCAATTCATCTTCAGATACATATCCATATTCATCTTCAGATATATATATATATTATTAATTGTGTACATACTAATTAATAAATTGATTACTTAATTCACAAACACTCATCATTAACTCCCTTAATTGTGCTTCATATATTTTTAAGTGTTTCATTTAAAAATGTTTCCTTTTTCCTTTTTCTGTATCTCCCTTCTCCTTCCCTTCTATTCATTACCTCTCTCAGCATTTAGGTATTATGTTATCTCTCTCCCTTTCCATCCCCACATGTCTCTAATCTTATTTTCTTCTCACAATTCTCCCTGAATTTACTAATTTCTGGTCTTCTGACTTTTTCTTTGATTTTCTTAGGCTAGGTATCCCTAGTTGTTTGTTGTTGAACTAGATTGTATCTAATGAACTAGATTGTATATGTACTTATTTTGACTGTGTTAAACAATTTGTGCAACTACAGAGTTTAGGTTGATGATTTCCTAAAACAGTGTGCTAGCACAGTATTGGTTTTGCCTTCATACAAAAATTGGCAGAACAGGGTGGAGAAAGACAAGAAAAATGGTATGGACAGGTATCTCTACTCCCACTAACAATGAGTGGGAGTCCTTATTCTGGGGTTCATTTCGCCTAACATCAACTTATCTGACCGTTTCTGCTTGTTTCAGACATATACTTGTTATTGCAAATAAGGAAAAACATGAGACCCATTTTTCTTTGAGTCTGGCTTGGTTCACTTAATATAACTTTTTCCAAGTTCTTCTATTTCCTAACAAATGGGGCAATGCCATTCTTTCTGAGGGAGGCAAAGAATTCCATTGTGTCTATATACCACATTTTCTTGATCCATTCATCTATTAAGGAGCATCTGATGTGGTTGCATATCTTAGTTATCATAAATAATGCTGTAATAAAAATCGTTGTGCTGGTAGCTTTAATATGGTCTTGGTCTTGTTTGTGATTCTACAGGTAAATGCCCAAAAGTGGGATTGCTGCGTCAAGGGGAGGTCTGTATGGAGTCTTTTGAGGAACCTCCAATATTACTTTCCAAATTGGTTGAACAAATTTACAAGACAAGGTCTCAAATATTTTTTCTTGCTATTTTTTCTAATATATTTATGATTTTTTTTGTTGATTTGCATGCCACCCCCTAGTAATAACACCTGTTTTCATTGTATTTGTGCAGGGGAAGGGAAAATACAGTTGTTTACATAGGGATACAGGGGGACCCATAGCAACGATGAGATGTACAAGACCTAATGACAAAAAACAAACTTTACAACATTCGTGCAGAAGTGGTGGTGGGATGGGAATATATGGGAAGATGAAACAAAGGAGGAGGCAATAATGATTGATAAGAAATATACTCATTAATTGCTTATGTAATTTTAACCCCTCTGTATAGTATTTCACAATAAAAATAATATAATAAATAAATATAATAATCCAGAGGAGAGTTCCCAAAATCCTCTACAAACACTACTGGTACATAGGTTGAATAAAAAGTTTGAAAGCCTGCAAAAGACTCTGTGTGAACGTGATAGGGAAATGCAAGAGCATGAGGAGGACAAGGAAAGATTAAGACAGGAATTAACGAGCCTCAGAGGCTGATCAAAGAGTAATTGCATGAGCAAGATAAGAAAAAAATGATTAATAGATTCATTAATGAAATCCATAAACAGAAAGCTTGGGCAATCCCTACAGGCTAAAAAGGAAATGCTGCGTGAAGCCCAATGAAAGGAAAGTTTGTCCAATTAACTTATAACCAATCAAGAGATTTTAGATTACATACTGAAAACAATATTAAGAAAGTAAAGAAGTCCATACAAGACTTAAAACAAAGCTCCAACAAAGAATCTGAAGCCATCGAATCTGACCAATTAGAAGGAAAGGAAATAAGAACACAATAGAAAGCCTTGAGAATAGGTTAGTGTCGGGAGGGGATCCAGTCTCTGGGACTGAAGACACCCTTGACACTATAAAAAAGTAAAAATCTAAGAAATATGATATATCTATTCAATAGTTAGAAGAGACCACCAAAAGGCCTAATTTAAGGCTAATGATTGTAGAGGAAGGCTAAGAGTAGTGAAACGTCTAGGACATTTATTTAACAGGATCCTAGCAGAGAACTTTCCAAACATGCAAATGATAGGTCCATTCAAACATAAGAAGACGTTAGAACACCAGATAGAACAGACCAGAATAGAACATGCTACTGTCACATTGTAATCCACACAGTAGCAATTGAGACAAAGGAACGGCTGATTAAAGCTTTCCTGGAGAAAAATTAATCACCTATAAAGGGAAACCAATCAGAATAATTTCAGAATTCTCAGCAGAGTCAAAGAAAGTAAAAGTGCCTGGAATGGACTGGGAAGGTGGCTCACGCCCTGGGTTTGATTCCTAAGCACCACATATGCAAAAAGAAAAAAGCCGGAAGTGGCTCTGTGGCTCAATGGAAGAGTGCTAGCCTTGAGCTGAAGTGCTAAGGAAGAGCACCCAGGACAACAGTTCAGGCCCCACGACTGGACCCCCCCCCCCCAAAAAAAAAAGGCCTGGAATGATGCATGTCACATCCTAAAGACAAACAACTACAATTAAGAATACTCCACTCAGCTAAATTCTCCTTCATAACATCAGGACAAATAAAAATCTTTCAGAAAAACAAGCAGTGAAACCATATATCTCCACCAAATGGCATTATAAAAGGCATGTAAATGTATCTTACACATAGAAAACCAGCAAGAGCAGAATAAAAGCCAAGAACCAGCCCCGAACACAGAGTCTAAGAATCATAGGAAGGATCCAGTGGGCACAGCCCCAACAAGATGGATACCATGGAAGCAATTACCAAACACCTCAGTCCTAATTCTCAGTTTTAAATGGAATCAACACTCCAATTAAGCGACATAGCTTGTCTACTTGGATAAAAAAAATCTTGGATAAAAAATTTTTTTTCTTAATCCATTCATCTATTAAGGAGCATCTACTATGGAATACAGTATGGAGGTTCCACAAAAGACTCCACGTAGAACTCCACTGTGACCCAGCTATCCCACTTTTAGGCATTTACCCAAATCATCACAATCAAGACAATACTAAATCTACCAGCACAACTATGTTTACTGCAGCATTATTTACTGTAGCTAAGATATATAAAGTATTCTTACAATAAAAAAAATTATTTAAAAAGACTTCAAGAGAGACTTCTCTGAAGAGGAAATAAGAACTGCCAACAGACACATGAAGAAATGCTCAACTTCTCTAGCCACAAAAGACATGCAAATCAACACAACATGGAGATTCCACATCACCTCAGTTAAAATGACTATGATCAGGAAATCTAATAAAAGATTCTGGAATGGATGTGGTCAAATGTGTACCCTAGTTCATTTTTGGTGGGAGTATTAACTTTTTCAACCACTTTTGAAAGGAGTATGGAAGCTACTCAAAGAACAATGCATAAACCTCACGCATCATCCAGCAATCCCATGTTTGGCCATTGGCACAAATGATCTCAAACAAGGCCATAAAACATCTATCAGCATAAGAATGTTTATCACAGCGTTATTCACCATAACTAAGAATTAGTAACAACTCCCAAACCACAGTAGTTGAACTGATCAAAAAAATGTGATAGATAGATTGATATAGAGAGAGGGAGAATATATTTTATTGATTATATATTTCAAATGTATAAACATGTATGTATATATATGTATATGTATATATGTATATGTATATATATGTATATGTATATAGGTATATGTATACATGTATATGTTCATATACATGTATATTTTTAAATGTATGTATATACATGCATATATATGTATATTAAATACATTATATATTAGATATGTATATATATATATATTGTATATATATATATGTATTATATAAGTATATGTAGTATATATAATATATATTTGCATATATATATATACAACCTATATAATATTCGTATATATACATATATTTACATATACAATATATAATATTCGAATTTATATATATATTTATATATACAATGTGTAGTATATTTTATATTATTATAAAGAATATTATAACACAAAATATATCAAATATATATTATGTAAAATACCTAATAAAAATACCATTTATATATATACATATTTATAGATATAAATATATAATATGTAATATGTAATATGATATATAGGTATATAAATGGATTCATACATATGATATATAAGCATATATATTATATATAATATACATGTTATGTATTTGTAAGTACTTATATTAAATATAAATATGTCATATATTTACATATTTATAAAATACATATTATATTTAATATATAATATGTAATATATTCTGTATATTCATATATAATATATTTACCTATGGATTAATCCTCCCGTATATAACTGTTTTATAGCTATATATCTGTAAATATTCCTTTATATTAACATATATACCTGAATATTATACGTATATATCTGTATATATACCTACATATTATATATAACATATATAATATATGTTTATATAGATATTATATATATTCACATTATGTATATATCTATTTGTACAAGTTATATATATTATATGTTTCATATTTTACATTACATATTTATGAATTATATATTATATATTACATATATACCTATATAATAGTTATTATATAGGTATATACATGTATATACCTATATATATAGGTGTATATATTTACATATATAATATTTATTATATAGGTTTATGCACATATAATATATAATATATAGGTATTTATGTATATATTATATATGATAGTAATAATTTTTAATAGACAGTGTACTCATTATTTTACTCATGTAACTCAAACATCTTTGGTTTATTGGTTTTTGGGGTCTAGAATGAATGTCAATGCCACATTTGTTAGGAAATAGAAAGACTTAGAATAAATTATATAAAGAAAAGTAAGCCAGGGCCAAAAAACATAGGTCCCATGGTTTCCCTTATGTACAATAACTAGTATATTTCTAAGAGGAGCAGAAACGGTCAAATAATTTTTTGTTAGGTGAAATGAAGTGCAAGATAAGGACCCAATTTTTTTTTCTTTTTTGTGATTGTTTCTAACACATTTATAAGATGATTTATTTTTACTTGTATATCTCTCCCCCATAACATCAACCCTATTTTCATTTTATTTGTTGTTCGTTTACTTGGTGGAGGAGAAAGGAAAAAAAAATGTTTAAATAGGAATTCAGGTGGAACCATTGCAATGAGATGTGCACGATGTTATGTCGAAAATGAACTTTTTGACTTTGGCAGGTGTGGGGGGGGTGAGAGGGGGTAAGCGAGGCAGGAGAGCGGAGACAGGGAGTGGGGATGAAAAGTGGGAAGGGATGGGAAGTTGAAACAATGGAGGAAGCAACAATGCTAGATAAGAAAGGTGCTCATTACCTTGCCCATGTAATTGTAACTCCTTTGTACAGAATTTTCACAGTAAAAAAATAAAAGAATAATAAATAAATAAATAGAATAAATATCTTTGGACAGTATCTTTACAATGAAGTATAAAATGAAATGTTAGGACTTCATAACTTTGCTTACAACCCATGACTTGGAGACATCACAGCCCTTTTGTGAACATTTGTGCATTAAGGACAATTGAGTTTTGGCATTCCATTGTGACATCACCAGCCAATTATGGCTTCACAAATGTATTGTGATTTCAACAGGCTTGTGGCACCACTAGTTAATTGTGACAATAAAACATTATTACATAGTATTTTTATATCACATTGCCATTATGATATAGCTGCCCATTATGTTGTCACAAACCTAGTATGTTCACATAATATTTTAGAAAATTCCTGGCCTTTGGGATGCCCAGCTCTTTCCTTGAACTCCTGTACTCCTGTACTAGGAAGCAATTAAAATTGAAGACGTGCTTGTGTTATTTCAATCTCACTTTTTTCAATCGCAAACACAATTTGACCTAATCACCCCTCTCATATAACAAACCCATTATGATGTTACATTGCCATTTTGAAATCATGATCACACTGTGATGATTATAGATTTCTGAAAACCCCATGGGACAGTAATATCACCCTGACAATGTGATGTCACAATATCATGTCTTGATTACTTCTTAGCATATGAATATTTCTTAGCTCTTTCGAATAAACACAAGTCCATTGTGACATCACAATCCATTTTTCTATCCATATTCTCATGGTGAACTAGTGACAATTGAGATCAGATATGCCATGGTAATATCACAAACCCCTGGTTACATCATCACTATTTGGACACCACATTCCTGGTATGACACCATCAGCTCATTTTGGCCTCACAATACTACAATTTCATAATAGTTTTATGATATTACATATGCATTGTTACATCATACATCCAATGTGGATGTGTATCATAGGAAATCCTTTTATTTCAAATATGACATGTGTCTTGTTATCAGAAACCCATTGTGACTGCATAACAATTGTGGTATCAATAATCCATTGTGATATCACAAACTCCTGTTCTCATAATTTTGGTAAAATGTTTCCTTTGTGATATCTTAGGCCATTTGTTAGCTCATTATCTGTTTTTGACTTCCTAATATTTCTTGTATGACATGTCATAGAAAACCACGGTGACAACATGACTGCTGTAACATCACACTGCCAGATGTCATGAACATTGTGTCACATAGCGACATCACAAACCTCTTTGGACTTTATCGCCTTTGTGTTGAGACCTGAATTTGGAGATATTCCAATCCCTTTTTGAACTTACATATTCATTTAGAATAAATGACAATAGAGATCTACCATGACATTTTGATTTCAGTATCCCATTGTGACCTCAGAAACCTGCTGTGACCTCATCACAATTATGGCAGTAACAACTATTTATGACATCAAAACATTGTATCATGTTATGGTGACATCACATTTTCTTTGTGATATCATTGTCCCATTTTGTTTTCACAAACCTATTTTAACTCCATCACATGTTAGAAAACTGATGTGCTTTGGGTCTTCTAACTCCTTCCTTGAAAGCAGATCCTCATTGTAAAACAGTAGCAATTGAAATCAGATCTGTGATTGAAATATTACAAGTGTGGTCACATAATTAGTCTATTGCTGATGCCATAACCATTGTGACATCACAAAAACATTGTGACATCACATTGCTGTGACATGATTATCACATTGAGACATCCCAACCTGTTATGACCACTCAAAAAAAAAAGGCCTCCTTTGTGACATCAAAGTCCCTTGATTTACTTATATCCTCATTGTGGATTAAGGACAACACTCCTTCTATTCCAACATCAGGAACCTATAATGACCTCATCACCAGTATGACATCACAAGCTTGTCTTCTAGTCATAACTTTTGAAATGCTGCCAGTATGATACTTAGGCACTTTGTGAGCTCATATTCTGTTTTCAAGCACATAATATTTATGACCTGTGATATTATAAAAACACTGTGACATCATTAAAATTGTGACATAACATTGTCAGAGGTCATGACCACTTTGCCACATTGTGACCAGCATCAGCTTGTTAGGAATTCATCACATTCCTGCCAACACATGCCTTTGGAGACCTCACAATCCCTTTCTGAGCTCATATAATCATTGGCAGTTAGACAACCCATAAGGACATCACTAAATTCTTGTGATATCTTCAACATTATGACATCAACAAATAATTGTGACAACATTACATAATCATGACATGTCACATTGCCATTGTGATATTTCTGTTCCATTGGGTTTTCACACACATTATGACTTTGTAACATTTTAGAAAATTCATAGGCTTTGGGTCTTTAAGCTCCATATGAACTTGTATATTATGACCCATAAAATCAAGATAAGCCTTTGAGACACATTTAAGATAACAAACAAATTTATTTACAATAGAAAAGGACCTGCAGCTACCTTGTACTGGACTAGATACTCAGAGACATGAGCAGCCTCGACCACCTCAGATCACCAATGGGCAGCCCTGTCCTTTTTAATTGGTCCGCAATAGAAGAGCCCCCCAAATTAAAATCTCCAAAGCTTCAAACTTCAAAGGGCAAGGCTTTTTTCTTTTCCCTTCCTCCTACCTTTTCTACACACCTCTCCTATCTTCCAGGTTCTTCTCTTTTCCCCTTCCATAACTTCCTTCTCTTCAGTCTCCTCCATCCTCCACAAGATTGACCTGCTCTACCCTAGTGGCCAATTGTCATGCTTCCCCTCCTACTCACTCTCTCTCAACTTCGTTTCCTCCCAGGGATCTCCCATCCTACTGTCTCACGACTATCTTCCTTCCAGGACTTTCTCCTCTTTCTCTCCTGGTCTATTGTTCTGAACACACAACCTATATATAGGTTGTACCCCTCTATCACATCATTGGCTCTCCAGCTGTACAATTTCAAACCATCTCAAACTGCACACTGCCCAGTCACTACGTGACAGCTCACCATGTCGGGCTTGACAAACTATCCCCTCCAGTAGCATGCTCTGTCCTATTTGATGGAAAGCCTTGTCTACTCCAGCATATCAAGCCAAGGGGCTACACTGATTATTGGGCCGTGTTGACCATTGAGGCCCCACTGGTTAGTATATTCCCCACTGGTTTTCATGTACAATCAAATCATTGATTCCTTCTGGAACAAATCCTAATCTTTCCCTTCTCTTCCCTGCCCTCAACAGATTTAAAATACAATTATAACAAATAATAAGGAGTAAATAATAAAAACACTCTACTTAGCACTAACTAACACTTGGTAAATCTTTCCCGAATGGATTCTTTGTGTATCTCTGAACTGTACATTGTGCAGCCTTCTCTGGATATTGTTCCATTTGAGAATGATGGATCCAGTGTTGTTTCCCTGCAGCATTAATAGCCGATGATGTAAATAGCAACACCAAGTAAGTTTCTTTCCAAATGGGCTCAAATTTAGGAGCACGATGACTTTTTAACCAGACCAGCTCTCCAGGCAAGAAAGACTGGGTGGAGTTTTTCTCAGGAGGCCAGCAGATAAGCGAAAGGACATGTAGCAAAGACTGCAGGGACTGTACAGATTGTTAGACATTTCTGTTGATGTAGCTTTCCCAAGTTTAGGAACAAAGGGGGACCACAGATCAGAGGCTGAAGAAGGCACAGGATGCAATGCTGCCATCCTTGCTGACTATAAATAGGGCAGTAGAATATCCTGCCACTCTACATGGAAATCAAGGCCCAGAAAAGGAGCTGGACAATTTGCAAAACTGTATTTGGAGGAAGTGCATAGTAATTATAAATTATGAAGCATGTGAGTTATAATTCAACAAAGAAAGAATAGAAAGAGCAGGTAATGGGGCTGACCAGGGATGCCATGTCATAGAAGAAGAGGCCATGAAAACTGAACAGAAAATATCAGAATCAAGAAAGAGATTGTTATCCTTCAGAAAGAGTTAAAGGACAGGCATGCTTTGATGGGGAATGCCCAGGAAAGGGAAAGAGCATTAGGCAGAAAAACAGAACAGTTAAACAGTTAAAAGGTCTGTCACAAAATACACTAAAGGGGAAAGAAATAGAAGCTATTAGAAGAAAAGGCCAAAGAGACTTTAGACATCTCACCAAAAATATAATGCAGAAGAAGCAGGTCTCAATGTAATTGTTGGAGGTGGAAAAAACCCTCTTAATAGCATCATTTAAAACTTAAAGGAGGAGCTGAAGAGCAGTTAGAGGTTTTGTGAGAAGGAGCAGCAGTTGGAAAGTAGAAGGAATTGTGTGTTCCTGGAGGAACACTTGCAAGATAAGGAGGACTTTGACATGGAGATTGTGATCATGAAAGCCAACTTCAAAGAAAAGGAGGAGGATAAAAGGGAAGAGGATTCCAAGTTCCAGACTGAGTCAAAGTACTAAATAGGAGTTGAAAATGGAGATCCCTGAGGTACAGAGAAACAACTGAGATTATCAGGTAGCTCGGGAGACCACTGTAAACACAGTGGAGTGTCTACAGCTACTAATCATTACGATTGAAAAAAGAGGAAAAATAGTGATATCAGGTGTGCAAATGTGGACACTAAATTTCTGTAAAATGGTCATAGGCTGAACCCTTCTGTCTGTTTATATCTGGTTATCAGGCACCATGGTAAATTGTGCCAGGCCAATGCCTAAAACAGTTGGTCCTCAGCCTTACAAGCATATGTAATGTACATAGAAATTTCCCAACAGGTAAATGCTGGAAAGCTTGAACTCATGAAGAGAGTGTTTATGCAAGTTACCTCACATTGTTAATTTGAAGAAGTGGATTCATAGAGGTAAAGTCTGACATATGGGGATCAATATGATAATGTGATGTCAAGATGCTATGAATTCATTATATTTTGGTGATATCACTGAAAGCTGATAGTTTCATAATGACAATGTGATGTCACACTGGTGATGACCCAAAGTGGATGTGATGTTAAAAGACATGTCTGATATAAATTGTTCTAGGTTCACATCAGGATATGGTTCACAAAGGGATTGTGATGTCAGAAAGGCTCTGAGTTGTGTCGAAGGTGCTAAAATGTAAAACTAGGTTTGGGATTTCACAACATGATAGTGATATCACAATGGCAATGTGATGTCACAGTGGGTTTGTAATGTCACAGTAGTAATGAGGTCACAATGTGAGAGTGATGACACCATGAGTTTGGAATATGATCATCTCATGTCCTATATCATTTGAGAATGTTTCACAATGAGGATACTAGTTCATAGAAAGAGCCTGAAGTCCAAAGACCATGGATTTTTAAAAATGTTATGAAGTCAAAATGGAATTGTGAAAACACATTAGGACAATAATATCCTAATGGAAATGTGATGTCACAATATCATGTCATAGAAATGTTTTGATGACACAATTGGTGATCCATAATTGTGATACTGTCACAGTAATTTTGGGAGATCGCAATGAGTTGGTGATGTCACAATGGCATGGTGTATATCAATTATTCTTAAATCTAAATGAGTACATGTGTTCAAAAAGGGATGATTATGTCCCAAAGTCTTGTGTTGTCACAAATGGGAGGAAGTCCTAACAGGTATGTGATGTCATAATGTGACAAAACGGTCATAATGACTGGCAGTGTGATATCATAGTGGTCATAATGTCACTGTGGATTTCTCCTATCATGTCATACCTAACATATGACAAGGTCAAAAAGATCATGAGTTCAAAATTGGCATAAGAAATCACAATGGCAGCATGTGGCATAAGTTCTGAGGACAGGGCAGGTTTTTGATATCACAGTGATATCATAATGGCAAAATGATGTCACAAAGCTTTGTAATTTCACAATGGTTATGAAATCATAATGGGTTTCTCATTTCAACACACCTGCCACATTTGAAATGGAATGAACTCACAGAACAGAAATTCCTAATGTATGATGTCATTTTAGTTTAGTGATGTAACAATGAGTTGATGGTGTAAAAACGACAATCTGATCTCAAAATGGTGTTGTCACAAAGGAAAGGTGAGCTTACAATGGAATGTATAATCTCATTTCAATAGTTTACATTTAGACTAAGAATATGCAGAGACTGTGATGTCACAAAGGATATTTGTGTATTTACAGGTGCTAATAGGTCATAATAGGTTTAGGATATCACAATGGGATCATGATGTCATAACAGCAATGTGATGTCACCACGGGTTTGGATGTCACAAATAACTTTGAAATATCACAATTACATGTCCAAATTCAATTGCTCTGAGGATACAAGTTCACAGGAGGACCTTGAAGTCCCAATGGTGAATTTTCTAAAAGATTATAAGGTCACAATTCATGAAATCACAAAGGGACAGTGATATCATGATGGCAAGTTGTCAAAATATCATTTTATAATAATGTTTTTATGTCACAATGGGTTGGTAATGCCCTAATGGTGATGACCTTACAATAGGTTTCTGATGTAACAATGTGTTGATGTCACAATGGCCTTCTGGATCTCAATTTTCATTAATTCACAATTAGTATATGGCTTCAAAAATGGACTCTGATGTCTCTAAAGACATATTTTGTTACAAATATGATGAAGTCCTAACAAGTGTGTGATGCACTAGGTGGCACAATGATGATGTCTGACAGTGTGGAGTCACAGTGGGTATGATGTTACAGTGGATTTTTGAAATCACAAATCATATCAGGAATATTATGAGGCTGAAAATAGATTATGAGCTCCCAAAGCCGAAAAAATCATAACGGAACCATGTCAACAAAGACATGGATTATGACATCACAGTGTGTTAGTGTGTGTTAGTGATATCACAATGGCTTGTAATATCACAAAGAGATTTTGATGTCACAATGGTTATTCGGCCAAAATGGGTTTACAGACTAGGTATTCACAATTATTCTATGATCTCACAATGACAACTAGATGTCATAATGGATATGATCTCATTACAGTTTGACGATGTCACAATGAGTTGTTAATGTCATAATGACAATGCAATTTGGTACTGATAATGATGTCACGAAAGTTTTGTGATATTACAATGGCATGTCCTTAGTTAACCATGAATATATGGGTAAACAAAGTTACCAAGATATCACAAAGAACGTGTGTTTTTTTCAAAGTTGCTAAGAGGTCATATAAAGTTTGGAGTGTCACAATTTTGTCGTAGTGTCACAAAGGCAATGTGATTTCAAAATGGGTTTATGATGTCAGTTTTGTTGAGGTGTTAATGGGTTAGTCACAACTAGTGATATTACAAACTTTTTATGACGTTTGTAATATCAAAATGACATGTCAAAATTCAATAATTTCTAGTTCAAAAATGAGGCCACCATGATAACCAAGGGAGTATCTAAATTCTGTAGAAACTGAAAATCATCATGGCCTTTTGCTCTAGCTGTCTGGATGGGACAGGATATGTTGCTACAGGCAGATGGGCATTCTGCTGGAGGGGGTGGGATATCAATCTCCGCATGTTTAGCAATCAAGTAGTGATTTTGCAGTGGGCAGTTTGGGCAGTGACCATTGAAATATCTTAGAAAGGAGACTGGTTGGTGTTGGGTAGGGGTACAGGCTATGTGTTCTGAGCAACTGAATAGAAGTAAATGCGGGGAAATTTACCTGGAAGTAAGGACATGGGGAGACAGCAGGAGGGGAAAGACCTGGGAGGAGAGGAAATGAAAGACAGCCATAGGGCAAAAATGGCAACTGGCCACTGGGGCAGAAGGGCAATCCTGTGGAATGTGGGAAGTCCTAAAGAGAAGAAGGAAGTGGTAGATAGGAAAAAGGGAAAGACCTTAGAAGGAAGGACAATTTGGTAGAGAGGGAAGGAGGAAGAGAAAAGTAAAAAGCTTGCCTTTTGAAGTATGGAGATTTGGAGATCATAATTGTGGGGGGTGGTGATTTGCAGACCAATAAAGAAAGGTTGGGGCTGCCCATTGGAGGTTAGAGGTTTGTTTGTCACTTCTGATTTTGTCTCTGGATATCCAGCACACAATCAGGCATTCTCAGGCCATTTTTTGTGTAAATAAATTTGTTTATTCTCTTAAATGTGCCTCTATGCACTGTTTTGTGCTTTAGAGGTTCTTATTTTTGGAGCCTCCAGTGAGATTGCTGTGGGCCTGGACTCAAGGAAATCCCTCCTTAGGTAAGTTTCTCAGGCCTCAGAACTGAAAGTCTCCCTTGAGTGTTTGTTTGCCAAGGACCAACAAAATTGAGACTCATGTAGAAATCCTCTAGTGTTGACTCTTGGTAAGCATGATAGTCTGTTTTGAAGATCTTTTCTGGAGGTCATTTGTGGCTTCCTTGAGATGCCATCTGGGACCTCGTCGAGAGGTCATTTGGGCTTCCTTGTGAAGCGATCAGGGTCCTCCTACAGAATTTATCTGTCAAGTCATCTCTCACCTCCTTTGGAGGTCATCTGGTGCTTCCTTGAGAAGCCATCACTGTGATATCTTAGGATTTTTGTCAGCTCATAATTGGATTATCTGCTTTATGCCTTCTAATGTTTCAGTTATAACATTGCTTGTGATATTGATATTGGAAATGTCAATGTGATATTACAAACTCATGAAGACATCACTAACCCAATGTGAGCTCATGGTCATTCACAAACTCACTGTGTAATCACACTGACATTGTGACATCATGATCACCCTGTGACACACCAAACTTATTTTGACCTCCTAGAAGTTTTGAAAAAATACATGGTGTTTGTGACTTCATGGTCTGTGTATCCATATCTTCATTTTGACCGACTTAAGATCACAGTTTTAAAGGTATCATCACAAATCCTTTGTGGCATCATCTCCAAAGTAACATCAAATTTTTAATATGCTATCAACAAGGCATTGTGACATCACTGAACTATTGTGACAGCATTATCACATCATATTTTTGTGATTGCACATTGTGATTGCATATTCTGTGATTTCATTCCATTTCACATTTCTATGTGGGTTGATAGCAGAAATGCATTGTGTCCCCACAATCATTGTTACATCACAATTTCTTTTTGATATCTCCATTGCATCAGCACTGTAACATTTCAAACACATTGTGAAATCACATTGCCATTGTACTTTCACAATCACATGTGACATTACAAATCTACTATGAACTGTTAGCTTCTTTGAAAAAACACATTGCCTTTGTGACATCACAATCCCTATCTTTATCATTATACTCTTTGTGATCTAATGATAATTGAGATGTCATGTCATGTCATGGTAACATCAGAACCCATCTGTGTCATCATAACCAGTATAACATCACATTTTTGTTATGACAAAATCAGCTCATTGGGACATCAAAAAACTACAGTGAAATCATTGCATTCTCACATCACAGTGTCATTATGATGCCATAGACACATTGGCATGCCTGTCCTGTAATTTCATTCTATTTCAAATGGGGCATGTGTTTTGATATAAGAAATGCAGTGTGACATCAGAACTATTGTGGTATCACAGTGCAAATGTGTTACAACTAACACACTGTGACATCACAAACCTCTCTCTCCTCATAACTTTTGTGACATGCTGCCTATGTGATATCAGAAAACCGCTGAGATGTCATGATCACACTGGCATTACACTGCCAGATTTCATGACCATTGTAATTCATGGTGACATCACAAACCTCATAGGACTTCATCAGAGTTGTGACAACACATGTATTTTAAGACATCATGGTCCCTATGTGAATTCATATACTTATTGATACTACAAATACATTGTGACCTCACAGACATTTCCACTGCACCATCACTGTTGTATGAAAAACCCATTATTACATCACATTGCCATTGTTATATCAGAAGCACATGTGATATCCTAAACCTGGTATGACCTCTTAGAGACACAATATCTCCCAAAAAGATCTATGTGATTTTTAAAAATTGCTTTCAAGTGTTTCATCATTTTTATTGAACTTTTGAATTCTTTTTTCTTTATTTCCTATTGGTACTTTTTGTTTTTTGGCTTTACATAATTGCTGTTCTATTTATACCCAAGTAAATACACATCTTGTATAAGACCATTTCCTTCAATGTGTATGTATGCTTAATTCAGATGTCAATTACTCAATTCACAAACCCTCAGCCGTGACTCCTTTAAATGTAGTATTATTTCCTTATACTTATATATATTTTATGTTCCAATGTTGTTATTTATTTATGTTTTTATTAATAAGATTTTTTAAATTCTGAAAATACAGAGGGGTTACAATTACATGAACAAGGTAAGAACTCATATGTTCTCCTTTCTTGCTATTGTTTAACATATTTATATAATTTTTTGTTTCACTTTTAAATTTTTTATTTTTTCATTTTCCTTTGTCTGTATCTCTCTTCTTCCTTTCTATCCTTTACCTCTTATTGCATATATCTTAGTTGTACTCCCTCTCTCCCATTCCATCTCCAGTTTCGTCTAATCTTATTTTCTCCACACAATTCTCCGTTAACCTACCAATTTCTGGTCTGCTGATTCCTTCTTTGATTTTCTTAGTTCCTAGTTATTTGTTGTTGAACTAGATGTATCTACTGAACTTCAATATACATGTATTCATTTTGACTGTTTCAAAAAATCTGTGCCACTAGAGAACTCTGATTGATGATGCCATAAAATAGTGTCCTTGAACGATATTGGTTTTTCTTTAATACCCGAAACAGAAGAAAAATTGGAGAAACATAAGAAAAATGGCAACTCCAGATATCTCAACTCCCACTCATGATAATCAGGCAATAGAGCAGTTAATAATCCAAGGGGAGTTCCACAAATGGTCTACAACACTTATAAAAACTAATAAAAATGCTAAATAAAAAGATTGAGCACCTGCAAAAGACTGTATAAAGGTGACACGGAAAGGTGAAAGTGTAATAGGGACATTCATGAGCATGATGAGGCTTATCAAAGATTAACTGAGGAATTATTCAGGTGGGATGGGAATAAATACAAATTAATAGAGCATTCATGGAGTCCACAATCAGAAATCTGGAAGAATCTGAGGCCAGAAAAGGTATGCTTAATGAAACCCAGCAGATGGAAAGAGAGTCCAATGAAAGTATAACCCATCCTTTCATTCACGTGATATATACATGGTAATTGTCAGACATAATTGCAG
Organism: Dipodomys spectabilis; assembly: GCF_019054845.1. Classification (NCBI taxonomy): domain Eukaryota; kingdom Metazoa; phylum Chordata; class Mammalia; order Rodentia; family Heteromyidae; genus Dipodomys; species Dipodomys spectabilis. The sequence goes on along the minus strand of NW_024870841.1, from coordinate 7,095,580 downwards.
ATAATCAACAATCCATGCAATATAAGCATATTTATAAAAGCTCAAGCAATACTTCTATCAGAAAATACTCATTGATAGTGATATTGACTATAGAATTTCACCAAATCTGAAATTAGGAAACAGATAATTCCATTGGCAATTTTCAGAAATCCACATATAACATCAAATTGCTAACATTTGAGGAGTAAAATTTAAAAGGTATTTGAATATATGCATATTCTGCATATTCTGCTAAATGTTTTCATATGAAGGCTTGCTCTCTCACATCTTTCTTGTTCCACCAAGATTCCTTTATTTCATGGAACAATAAACTGAGATGGAAAAAGCTATTTAACTGGCAACCATGAGAGGGCCAAGAATAAAACTTAGGTTTGTAGAACCACTAAAATGAAGTTTTTTTACGTTGGGAGGGGTGGGCAAGTGTAGAAAGAGGTAGAAAGAGGTGGCTTCTTTTTTTAAGCAACTCTAAATTCTATTGCTTGTATTATAATGAAAGGGCTATGTTTCCTAAAACCTTATACATCTCAATCAGTGTAAATTTGAACTCTTGGCAGCCAGCTCCCATGAATGTCAGAGATAATTTGCTCAAATTATATGACTTTTTATGCAATGCTCTGAATATTCTTTTTCGTCTTTCAGAAACAACACCTGTCATTTCCTGTTTGGATTCTTTTATTCAGAGATTAATTTTCTTGATCAGGAATCTGCAAATAGTAGTCTATGATCTTTGTATCGTGCTTTGATCTGGAGCTAAGAATATTTTTCTACGGTTTTAAGTGATGGAAACAATAGACAAATAACCAAAAGTACTAATTATTGTAATCTATAGGGAATTTGTATCTTTTAATACATTTCACCATACCCAGCTTTATCCTCTTTCTGGTTGTCTGTAGATGCTTTAGCACCACAATGTTCATGAATGAGGTGCAGGTAAGAGACTATGTGACCTGCCATCCTAGATATTTTACAATCTGCATCCTCTATAAAAAGTTCATTGCCTCTGCACTCTGTTCTCTTCTCTTTTCACATCATGCAATTCCAGAATAACCACTTGACAAAGGTTTTTGTCTCTATGTATATAATTACATGAGTTTTCGCTTTGATCCTTCACCAACGGAAGTCCAGAATAGATGTTTCATTTAAATTAAGAAGGACTATTTTAGACTTATGCAGTATGGGATGGTGGATAGTCACAGGCAATCTCTGCTATGTCAGCTAATCCAATCTACTCATTCCTGTGTATCCTAATACCCAGGATTCAACAAAAACCAGTACAATGAGATTGTTCAAATGAAACTGACTTTTCCCTCCGCTGAATGAAAATTCTCCGAAATAATTTATCTTCCATATATTTCCAAAACATTTCTCATGATCTTTTCTACTATTTTGGCTTGATTACTCATGTTCATAATACTTTTCTTTGGGGAGATCTGATCGTGGGGCCTGAACTGGGCTTGGGCCATGTCCCTCACCTCTTCAGCTCCAGGATAGAGCTCTACCCCTTTAACCACATCGCCATTTCTGGCTTTTTTCTTTCTGCTTATGTGGTGCTGAGAAATGGAACCTAAGGCCTCATGCATGCAAGGCAAGCGCTCTACCACTGAGCTACATTTGTGGGGCTTAAACTCAGTGTTTCATGGTCTCCTTAGATTTTCTTTTGCTAATGAATGATGACACCCTATTCTTTGAGCCATATCCTCACATTCTTCTTCTTGCAGGATAATTGAAGATGTTTTCACATTTTTGTATGTGTAGGCTAACATTGAACCGAAATCTTCAGGTCTTATCCTCCTGATTTTGTAGGATTCTACACAAGAGGCCACTATCATCAAGGTTTGTGTTACTATTATTTAAATTATGTAGTAGAAGAATGTGGAATTATATTTGTGTTAAGTATTTAATTTTCAAAAATAAGTTTGAATCAACTTGTTATAATGTAACTGTTATCAATTTTAACTGTTAAACCAATTAATGTTTCACATTCCTACAGAAATATAATTGAAAACAAAATGTATATTTTGTTTTCTTAAAACAAGTATTGGACCATGAATTTCTTTCACTTTACATTCATGTTTTATACCTTAATTAGCAGACTTCAATGAATAAAATAACTATATTAGTTGTATACCACAATAAGCAGAGTGATTAGAGTTAAGAATAGATAATTCAATGCAGCCAAAAGACAAGTTTTTTGTGCAGTCTCCTAAAAATGTAATGTCACTAAAAGCAACTAATGGATATGATATATTTTGATCATTAAACTACATATAAATATATGGGACTACCAGTAAATTCTTAATAACTATGTAAAAAATAATTATATTCCTAAGCATTAATGCTTGTAAACTTAGCTACTATAGAGTCTCAGATCTTTAAAGGCCCAGGCTGGAAAGTCCATGAGACACTTATCTCCAATGAATCACCAAAAGTCTGGCAGTCACTTAAGTGGTAGAGCACTAGCCTTGAGCTGAAAAGCTGAGGGAGAGCATCCAGTCACAGATTTCAAGCCCCATGACTAAAAAAATAAAAGTAAACAATTAAAAATAAACTAATATCTTGACATAAATGTTAAAATATATATGCAAAAAAATTTAAATCCTCACTAGGTATACTAGTCTATATAAACGTAGAGATGTGTTTTCCGGTTTAGTTTTCAGTGAATTGTGTAAATCAAACAATTCTCACTCAATTCACATTTATATGTTTATATGCCATAAGTATAATTGTTAATTGATAGGCAGTGCTGTTTTAGGAATCTCTCTTGGCTTTCTAACTTAACCCTTCTAAGCTAAAATCGATATGCCCTCCAACCTTGTCAGGGTTTTCATTGAGAGTAGTCATTCATCTCATTGGAGTAGGAAAGTATAAGCCAAAATCATTGTTTGGAACAACTGTCACATTTTACATGCTTTTCACTTCGTTTAAGATCTAAAGCATTGAAGTCATCTTAACCATGCCAGTAATAGCAAAATGTCTTCTGAGCCTTTCAATCTCTTAAGAGATGAAACTCTTTAGTTATACATGTATTTTTTATCCTTGCAAACATCCTATTACTTAGGATAATCTTTTTATTTAACCCGTTCCTGATTAGAAGACTGGAACAAAGGCAATAATGATAATAGCCAAGGAAATACTTGAAACCAATTAAAAAGCAATCACAGACCCACCTGATTTCACTGAAAATATACGATAAAGTATGACTTTTTTGTTATCATTTAAAGAACAACAAATAAACTTTAATTAGCAGTGAAGAAAAGAAAACATTTGAAGACAATATGACTTTGAAAATTTTAACATAAGCATAATAAATTTATCTTGTTTTTCTATGTAGTCTCCAACATAATAGAGAGCAACACCCAAAGGGAGGAAAGCACCTAAATCACAGCAGTAAAATTTTGTCTATAAAATAAATGTGAGGGTGTGACTCTTTCAAAGATCAGGCTTACAAAGAGAAAAAGTGTATTTGCTTTAATGTAAACAAAAAATATAATCATCATTTATTAATGTTTTACATATCTTGACTAGGATTTCTCATGTTGGAGAAGAGGAAAGATATGATTTTTCATATTCAGTGTTTTTTTTTTTTACTATTTCTGAAAATCATTCTTACTTATCAGCTATAGCAACAGAAGTAGTCTTGGCTACTCTTAGTATCATGGCTTGCTTACATCTAGAAACGTTATTTGTTGCTAGGGTACAGGGTGCAAACACTTGCATATTAATAAAGAGCCATTTCCTTAGGAAGGAAAGTTGAAGAAACCTAAAAAATAAAAGACAGCATACTGGAAACTATTTTCTAGCAATATTAGTCTGTAGGTTTAGATTTTGTTTCCCATTTTTTCAGGAGGCCCATTTTTGTTATCTTCCTTTTCTCCATGTGGTGATCCTATAATATCTAATAACATCTTGGAATTGTTGTATCTTTACTGGATTCTCTCATTTCTGTTGGAAGGGCCGGAAGAATAAAAAAATGAATTTTTGTTTTGCTTTTACCTTATTTTTATTATTTTAGGAACTGTCACTCAAAATGACATATAATATCAGGAGACAGATTTCATTTCCATATTCCTACCCTAGTCTTTGGTACTTAGTGATCCCCAAATGTGAAAATAAAGATAGGGAGTTGCTTATTTAGATATTCTTTAGAATTTCAAGACTTAATTAATGCAAAGCCCTTAGTATGTATATCATACATGTGTACAAAACTGGTGGCAATTTTTACTTATTCTCAGAAACTAGGATATGAGATATCCCTGTAGTTGTATCAGGAAAACTGTGCAGTTGAGTTTAGTTTACTACACCAAGACTGCTGTAACAAATTTCTTCAAGTTTAATGGATTGCAATATCCATATTTATAATTTTACAGTTCTAAAGGACAGATATCTAAAAGAAGTTTCACTAGATTAAAATCTAGCCACAAAAATAGCTGACATATTTTCAGATGATTCTAGGGGAAAAAGCATTTACTTTTTTTTTTCTTTTTTTTTTTTTTAATTGTGAGAATTCCATACAGAGGAGTTACAATTGCATGGCCAAGATAACCAGTAGATTTCTTATAAAGCATTGTTGCCTCCTCTTTGTTTTCCCTTTCTATCCCTTCCCATACTCTCCCTACATTCCCACACTCGGGCCTAATCCCGACACCAAAGTTGTAGTTGATGTTGGTATAATTTGTAGAGGGGAAGGGCAAAAACAATTCATTTAACTAGGGATACAATTGGACTGATTGCAACAGTGACATGTACAAGTCGTAATGTCGAAAACCGAACTTTACAAGGCATTTACTTACTGTTCCACTTTCAGAAATTTCACAATATGGTTGTTGTCTTTTCCTTTATTTTCGATTTCACAATCTGGTTGTTCTCTTTTCTTTTATTTTCAAATGTACCATCTTTACATCTTTCTGATGGTTAGGCCCCAATCATTGCCCTTTCCAACTAAATCTGGGACATTTAAATACCCATTTGAGTATACTTCCTACATGTGATAATTATTTAAATTTGCATTCCTTGGGTAAGGAAAGGTGATTGTTTTGCTGATAACCGAAATCTAAATTTGAGGGATTACATATTTGGGGACAATAGATATTTTGGGAAGGTATTTTTCTGCCTACCACAATGAATGTGTAGCATTCTTTCTACTATGTCCTGTTATACTTTCATTAGATTTGAACAACGTATTTTTTCAATAAAATCTAACTAAAAAAAATAAAATTATTCCCTGAAAGTAATACTGATTAAAACATTGTCACCTCCTAGAAAGTTTAAATCCCAGTGAGCAGCTCCTGAAACATTTCTGGCACTGGCACTTTTTATACACTCTGATTAAAAAGTTTCTCTTTTCAAGAGCATTCAACTGCTATTTTTGGTAATATGGCTCATATTTATTTGACTGCTATTTCTAAAGATACTTGTTCTCTTTTTCTACCTTTCTTGTGCCTAATCTATTTCTGAAAGAAATATAACTATTTGAATTATTTGAACTGCTTATTGAAGTTAAATCAGTAAGGAGAGGAAAAGAAAAAAAAATGTCTCTTTGTATATCTCATGTTCAAAATGTACCTACAAGCTATTTATCTTGAAATCATTTATTTTTCATTATGTTTAGATTCTGATAAAATTTAGCCTCTCAACATACAATGTTATTGCAACATTATTTCAGGTCTCTCAAAAGCAAACCAAAAATTCCTATTTATTCCTTTTAAAAGCTTAGCCAAAGCAAATGGTTTATTAGATATTTAGAATCATGTTCAGACACTATGGTAGAAACCAGAGAAGGAAAGAAAATTAGGTTTTTATTCTTCTATGAGCCACTGTGATTTATTTAAGCAATTTCTTAAAGAATGAAATTCTTGCATGGATGCCTTTTGCTTAATATCAACAATGAATCATTCATCCTTTATTAATAGGAGATTTTGGAGAAAGGATGAAAATTCATACTAGAAAAAGGAGAAGGTGAATATGAAGGAGAAAAGTAGGCATTTTGCTTCTCCATATCTCAATAACAATGTCTGTATAATGATTGTGGATATTAGATATCATGCTACAGAATGATTAAACTCATCTATAGAAAAGATAACCCCACATGCAAGTGACCACATGGAGAATGCTTATTGATAGAAAAAAATGTAATAGCATTAAGCAGGAAATTTTATCTATTTGTTTACTTCTTGTTTAGAATTTGTTAAATTCTGGTGATCTATATTCGACTCTTATGAAGGTATACAAGGATGGTAAGAAACTAACATTTCAATATTATTTTCTAATATTAGCTTAGTTTTTGCTGTGTTATATGAGGCTGCATTTGAGTTTTGCCTTTATTTCATATTCTTTAGTCTTCCAGAATATAATTAGAAGGAAGACTCCCTCTGGAATTATGCTACTTTTATTTGTTTGTTTGTGTTTTTTTAATTTTGGGTCCGGTTGTGGGCCTGAACTCTGAGCCTGGGTGCTGCCCCTCAGCTCTTCAGCTCAATGCTAGCACTCTACCACTTGAGCCACAAAATATGTTACTTTTATAGATATGGGAATACAGTCATCTGTTAGGAACAGACAATGGGATGAATATATTACTGTAGAAATAGTTTTTCAGTGCTTGCTTCTGGATCAATTTTGTAAGCTGAAGTAAGTCACATGACCTATCTTGACATTCCAGTTAGAGGGAAATCTCACTTACAGGAAGCTGATGTAGGTCATACAGTTATTTGCAAAGATATGTAACACTTGAGAAAAAGAGAAAAAAGAAGGGTATTATAATACAATCAACAATATTTTCCATCACATGTCTCTGCAAGAAGGAAGCTATTATGTACCTTTGTTTATAAAACTATTAGAATTTCAAATCACGTTTTTATGCCTTGGATGTTACAGGAATTAGAGAATATTGTGATACTGAGTTCATAAAATCTCAAAGAAAATTGGAGCAATCTTTTCAATACTAGGAGAAAAACTTTATACTTTGTAATATAGTATCTTTTCATTTTATATAAATATATTTTGTTAACTATATGTGACTATCCACAAGAAGAAATTTCTACATTTTTCTGCGTTTTGTGCAGAAAGCATAGTCAATTAGATAAAAATAGGAGTTAATCAGTAGCACTTTTTAAAATGCGAAATAAGTGGAGAATAAGCTAATACACATATTTTTCCACTATCGCCTTCTACCTTCTCCTCCTTCCTTCCTAGAAAACAATTTCTACCACAAAACAGGCTTAAGTATTTGGCTCTTGACCTTGAAAGTGGAAGCAGAATGGTATGGATGTGGGAGCTAATTGTTTATGCTGTTTTACATAATAATGTTACTTGCAACAGTTCTATGAGACCTGCAGGTCTTAACTGTACTTTCTTAGTGATGTGATATGTCAGCCTTTCTGGACTTAGTATTGTTTTCGACTTCCTTTTCAGCACCAGGCCAAAATTGTGATACCATGTAATGGAATGAAAATGTAATACCATCTTAAGAAAGTCATTTAAGTCTCTGTGAATGTGGTTTCATGGTACAGTGATTGCCTAGCATGCATGGAACCCTGAGTTCAATTCCTCAGTAGCACATAAATGGAAAAAGAAACACTGGAAATGGTGCTGTGGCTCAAATGGTAGATTGCTAGCCTTGAGGGGGAAAAAAAGTCTTGAATTCAAACCCCAGGACTGGCAGAAAAAGGTCATTTAATTAGTAAATGCAAAATAAAGAACCCATACTTGGAATATATAATTGCTCCATCCATACTGATACCTGACAAGAGTCCCTAATTCATGTGCTTACCTATGTTAGGATACTGTGTTGAAAATAAAGTATTGTTCATTAGGTCATGACAATTAATGCTAGGAATGTGCTTAGATAATAGGTGAAGATTAATCCTAGAAATCCAAACATTCCAGGTTTTTGATTGGTCACTTCTAATTACAATGAAAAGTTTAATCGCATTGAGATTTAGAAATCTTTTTGGTCAGGCACAGCACCAAAAATGCAGAGGGCAGTTAATAGTTATGACAAAAGAAAAGGAATAATTCCAGATGGAAGGAATAAATGATAGTAAGTAAGGGATACAAGAAACTGTTCATGGAGCCATTTTTGGTATTGAAGAATTAGTCTTATTTATCTAGGCTTATTCTTCATTTCATTTAGCATTCTAAACCTCTTACGCTAGTTCTTAACCTCTGTGTACCAAGTTATATCTCCTTCTATGCTGAGCTTTCATACTCAATAACTTTTGCTTTCTAAAAATCTCAGTCTTTCTCTATTTGTCTATGAACATTTTTTGATATAAAGTCCACCTATCTAGTAGGCAGAGGATGATAATGTAAGGATCCCATAGCTAATTAGTCCTTAAGGTAACACCGAAAAATAGGACATATATATTGCTATTTTATTTATTCTGAATAGATGCAATGTCATTATTTCATTCAAATTTCCATGATTTGTCTACATAGTGTCATTAAGTGCACACAAATGCAAATATGACCTGGGTGCCAGTGACTCATGTCTGTAATCCTAGCTAATCAGGAGGCTTAGACCAGGTGATTGAGGTTCAAAGTCCCCCTGGGAAGGAAAGTCTATGAGAATCTTATCTTCAATTAAGTAAGCACCAGAAAACTGGAAGCAGTGAGGTACATAAAGTGATAGAGCAATCAGCTTGAGCTGAAGATTTGAGGGATAATGCCCAGGACCAGAGTTCAAGCCCCAAGACCAAAAATTTTAAAAAGAAAATATGACCTTGGGTGTCCCCAAGAGAAACTATGATGTCAGTAGGAATCTTCCCAAGAGGAAAAAAATATAGAGAGAGTGCACCTACTTTTGCTGAGTTAAAGCTATGGCTTCTTTGCTGGACATATTCTCTTTCAAATATTGTCAAATATTAGCTTTATAAAAAAATTCTACTAATATTTCTCAGTTCAAAACAGTACTCTTGATACAATTGGTGTCACTTGTCTTAGTTATTATCTCATTTCACAGCCAACCCAATATGGAGAGTCTGTCAAACTCATACGTGTAATTAAAACCAAAAAACCATTAGTGGAGTTGGGGCGCAAACAGTAGAGTACTACATTTGGGGCAGGTGGACAGAGAAGTCAACTCTTCCGGGACAGCGTCCAGAGTCTGAGTTTAAGCCCCAGAACCAGCACAAACTAAACAATCAAACAAAAACAAAAAAGCCACCAGATATATCTTTGTGACACTTCTTAAAGCAGCACTGGTCTGAGAAGAGTCTACTTTTGCTAATTATATTCACTGGATCCTGATTTTTTGGAGTCCTTGTTGCTATGGAGAACCCAGGGCCAGAATATAGGAATTAATAACTGATTCCTGCCACAAAAGAATCATTTCAGGAGTGAAATATCCACCCAAAAGGCATTTTAAATCCTCCAAGTTTTTGTTTCTCTGAAGTAGAACACTTTGAAAACAAAGTTATTTCCTTTTCTTCAATGTTGGCCTTCAAATTGCATAAAGTTTCCTTTTGTACTACTCTCAACTAGAAGTTTACAGACAAGTTTTATATGAGTAATTAACACACTCGAACAAGTCAGGAACTAAGTTTCCTTTTAAGCCTCCGATTCTTTTCCTGTACAGTAAAAAGGAGAGCACAAATTACCTTGACCTTTTTCATCCTCTATGTTCAGTTCCTCTCCTTAATCAGTTTCCACTTCCAGTAATATTTCCTTCCAGTTACTTCCAATAAGAATCTATGGTGCTGCTCTTTTAAAAGTGTTAACATACAATGAATGTTTTCTTGCTTCCCTGAAACAGCACAAGGATATCTTTGGAAATGAGATAACATGTGTTTCAGAGACAACTTAGAAAAGAGAAAATATGAAATTTAAATGGCTTATAAAAACATTAACCAGGAGTACATTGAGTTCAAATTTTGTAAGTGCTCCGTAAATTAAGGCCAATTTTAAGTAGGAAGAAGATTCTCAGAAAATTGTGTGTGTGTGTGTGTGTGTGTGTGTGTGTGTGTGTGTGTGTGAGTGTGGGTGTTGTGCATTATTTCCCAAGTGTACATGAATTAACAGTAGAGGAACAAGAGGAATAAGAGAAAGAGAAGTAAGTACTTTCTTTAAGTATAAGGATTCAATACACTATAGAAGACTCTATAAATTAGACAAGATTGAAACAGTAAAGCCAAGGCCAATATGTTCATCTATGTGAGTGATATAAAAAAAGCATTCCTAAGTGGAACATGAAGGATGAAGCCACCCTCTTTCATCTCCTGGCTCTAAATCATGGTTGATAATCACACAAATTGGTAAAAAGTAGGAAGGAAGAATAATTCTGGTTCCAAAGCAAGTCAGATATAAGAGCATGGACTTAACTGGAAAAAAAGGCCATATTGAGAAAGCAGGGATTATAGTAGCAATGAGTATGTGGCAAAGATCACATTTATTTTCCTTTCTTTTCCTTTTCTTTTCTTTTCTTTAGTTGGTTCTGGGGCCTGAGGTCTAGGCTTAGATGTTGTCCCTCAGCTCTGCAGCTCAAGGCCAAATTCCTACCAATTGAGCCACAGTGACACTTCCATGGAGCTGGGCAGTGGTGGCTCACGCCTCCAATCCTAGCTACTTAGGAGGCTGAGAAGTGAGGA